>NW_015505200.1:5426731-5469906 GCF_001515645.1 Sinocyclocheilus grahami | reverse complement strand
CTGCCAAGCCACAGCCTGCTCACGTCATGCCTGCTACTCCAGGACCTGCTCAAATCATGCCAGTTAAGTTAAAGTTTACTCCTATCATTCCTACAAATTCAAAGCCTGATCACATAATGTCTACCAAGCCAGAGTCTGATAACGTCATGTCTGCTACCCCAGGGCCTGCTCACGTCACGTCTGCCAAGCCAGAGCCTGCTCACATCATGCTGGTCACACAGGAAATTATTCACAACATGGCCGCCATTGAAGAGCTCCGTTGCAAGATGGCTGCCACACAAGAGTCTCTTTGCAAAATGGCTGCCCTTCTAGAGTCTCGTCACGTCTCAATTGATCATCCAGAGTCTTGTCATGACATGGCCGCCATTTCAGAGACTGCTCACGCCCCGGCTGAGTCCCCGGCCAAGATGGCCACCACGGCTGAGTCCCCGGCCAAGATGGCCGCCATGTCTGAGCCTCTCCACGTCGCGACTATCCCCAAGTTTTCCCCTAAGGATTTTTTTGGGGGGGGCTATAGTAGCCAAGCTCCTGCGAATGCGGAGCTTGGGCCAAGACTCAAAGGACTGATTGCTAGTGTGATGGAAGGGCCTTTCCTGTGCCTCCAGAAGTGGTAGCGTCCGCTGCAGAACCTCCAGAGTTGGCGGCATCCGCTGCAGAACCTTCTGAGGTGGTGGCGTCTGCTTCCGTACTCACTGTCTGCCCTGTTACAGCCACGGAAGCCGTTCATGAACTCACTGTCTGTCCTGTTACGGCCACAGGGGCCATTCATGAACTCACTGTCTGTCCTGCCATGGCCAAGGAGGCCGTTCATGAACTCAAAGTCAAGTGGTCTGTCCATGTCTCTGCTCCGCCATGGCCGCCCGATCTGCCTACACCACCATGGCCCCCCGGTCGGCCTGCTCCGCCATGGCCCCCCGATCTGCCTGCTCCGCCATGGCCCCCCGATCTGCCTGCACCACCATGGCCCCGCAACTGTTACACCCACGGAAGCCGTTCATGAACTCACTGTCTGTCCTGTTACGGCCACAGAGGCCATTCATGAACTCACTGTCTGCCCTGTCACGGCCATGGAGGCCGTTTATGAACTCACTGTCTGCCCTGTCACGACCAAGGAGGCCATTCAAGAACTCTCTGCTTGTTCGGTCACAGGCAAGTGGTCTGTCCATGTCTCTGCACCGCCATGGCTTCCTGCTCTGCCGTCATCACCCGGCCTCCCTGTTCTGCCTGCTCCGCCATGGCTCCCCGATCTGCCTGCTCCTCCCCATCGCCCTAGACCTCAAAATTACCAAACCAAACAAGCAAACAACATCAAACATACAGTGGGTATAGAAAAGAATCACCCCTTTAAAATACTCACATTTTGTTGCTTTGCAGCGTGAAATGAAGATGGACACAGTTTTTGTTTTATCCAGCTGTATTTACTCAGTGCAACTTATAACATTAAAGTGAAAGATATAACACTACATATCAGAAAATAAATAAAAATAGAAAAACAGAATCACAGAGTTGGAAAAAGGATTACCCTGTGTCAGTATTTTGTTGAACCACCTTTTGCTTTAAATACAGTCTTTAGTCTGTTGGGATGTCTCTGTCTCTACTAAATTTGCACATAGACATGTGACCTTTCTTGAGGACTGGCTTTTTTTCTTGCAGCCCTCCCATACAAGCCATATTTGTGGAGAATTTGTGATATTGTTGTCACATGCACACAATGACCACTCTTTGTCATAAATTCCTGCAACTGCTTCAGAGTTACTGTGTAGGCCTCTTGGTAGCTTTTCTAAACCGTTTCCTCCTGGTTCTTTTATCCACTTTGGAGCGACGTCCTGATCCAGGAAGGGTCTGTGTCGTACCAAATACCTTACACTTCTTAATAATAGACTTCACTTTGCTTCTAAGCATTGACAAAGCCTTTGAAATATTTGTTGGTCTCCATCTCTTGACTTCTGCCTGTCCACAACTTTATCCCAGACATCTTTTGACAGTGCCATGTCACATATAGTTGATTATTTGCTTCAGTTGCACTACCAAGGACTGAAATGCTCCAGGAAAGCTCTTTTCAGTTTGAGCTAATCAAAATGGCCACAGCTGATCACAGTTGAAAGTCAAATGGCTTTATGTGCCATTGAGAAGGTGATTGAGTTTACAAGTCATTTTTACAGACTGTCAGTTTGAAGTGCTTAAAGTTTGCTTCAATATCTTCTTTCTGTTTCTCCTTTTTTCTCACTCCTAATGTCCTGTTTCTTAGGTCTCACCCTGATAGCACAAGTACATCACGGAGATGTCTATTTGACGTCTGCATTTACATCTGCAAGAAATATGTTTTAGAGTGTTTGCTCATCTGCAATACGTCTATAGAACGTTTCCTATGAGATGTCAAATAGACGTTTAGAAAATGTCTTTAAGATGTTTATTATTTAGAATGTATGTAAAACTGACATCTTAAAGACATCTATCAGATGTTTGTACACAGCAGATGCTTTCCAGATGAAGCAATCTTTAACAGATATCTTGCAGACCTATGTGTGCTATCTGGGCAGTTTTTTTCTGTTTCCTCTATTTTATGCAAATAAAAATAATGAATTTTCAAGCATTTTCTGTTTGTTTTTGTGCATGTACTAAATGTGTCTCTGCACTTGATGAACTGGTTTATCAGCTTCCTAACAAAAAGTACACATAGTGCCATCCCATGATTGCTTTGCAAGGGTTTTAAACAATGAAGTTTGAGTCACAAGCATTTTTCACCTTTGTTTTTTTCTAATTGAACTGTCTGTATTAAAAGAACACTTAACTTGGAGTAACAAAATAAAAAGACCATGGATGTCAGTTTTCTTGTGTTTTGTAACCATAACATCTCATTTAAATCAGAATACTCTATAATATCTTGATTTATTCTACATAACAATCAGTGTTATTTAAACAGATACCAGATGAAATTTATTTGCTTTCATTTCTTCTCCTCACTCACCTCATATTGCTTCTGTAAAGAACCGGTCATGTGGTGGCTTAGAATGTTGACAGGTCAGTCAGTCTAAGAAGACATTGCAGGATAAGCCAGCTGCCACACACACACACACACACACACACACACACATTTACATGTACATTTGGGTTGTGCTTCTGTATGAAATCCTCCTCCTCTATCTTTTACACAAGGCTGCAGGACAAAAAAAGGTAAGCCTTTGTAGTTTTTATATAGGTTATGCACCATAATGCCAACCATGTAACTGAATGACATTCAAAGATCAAGAAGCCACTGAGAAGTTGATCTCTTGATTCCACAGTTGCCTGGGTCAGTTATTGTTTGCAGGGAAAACTTTAGGGCCAGTTATAACAAGTTTGTCATAAATTAAAGTTGGTCATTTCTGTGCGATCAGTGTTGCCGAACAGAATTGCAAAAATATTAATGGATTTCAAACAGTTTCCCAAATGCTCCTCTTGTCTGCCATTGCTAATAAAACAAATAGTCTTATCCCAAACTCATGGCAACGTAACTGTGGTGGGCTGGTCAGATACTCCAACAAACTGCTAATTCTAATAGTGCCACAGATCCAGTGTTTACACTTTTTGGAAGAAACGGCCTACAAAAGGCTGTATTATTGTCTCAGCATATTAACTTGGAAAAAATAAACACATCACCTTTCATATAATAACTTAATGACTTTAATAGACACTCATTGGACATTACCTAATTTATCCAGTAGTCAAATGGAACAGCTTTCTAAAAATAGTTGATTAGGAGACAGATTAACTTAACAGTAAGGCTTAGTTTGTGCCAAATAGGTCTGCATTAATCCGTGCAGCATTTGACTTCCTATGAGTGACCAATCACTATCTTCAGTAAGTGCACACTTTTTTGTTGTATTTTGTGTCATGCATATCTTATGCACTGGTAGTAAATGGCTAAATGATTTAGAAGCTCTCAGAAAACTGTCTTCTTTTTTTTGGGGATGCTTACAAATTGTAGAATTTTTTTTGGAGCAGACATCAACAAATTTGTATAAAAATATTCAAAAAGATTTAATATCAAATATAAAAATATGTAGTATCATCCCAAACCTATGTTATTGGTTGAATCAATGTAGCTGTGTTGAGCTGGTTGGGATAATCAAACTCCACTGTTTTGGTAAATACTGCAAAATATTAAAATATTACACTAAAATGAATTGTTTGCATGCTTACAATAAATTTGCAGCTGCTATGGGCTCCATGGAAGAAGAACACACATGCCCCATGTGTCGTGACCTGTTTGGTCGATCTCACCCCTTTCCCTGCGGCCACAGCTTTTGCCTGGCCTGTGCGCAAGAGTCCTGGCGCCAGAGTGCCGGCTGTGGCACGCGAAGATTTGTATGCCCACAATGCCTGGAGGAGCAGGGAGTGGTGGTATGTGACTGCTGTCCAGAAGACAAAGGTGATGAGGCCCAAGCTGCAGTGAAGACCTGCTTGCGATGTGAGGTCTCTCTGTGTGAGCAGCATCTGCAGCCACACCTGCTGCGTCCTGCTTATAGCACTCACCTGCTGGTGGAGCCATTGATGAACGTATCCCACCGCAGGTGCCCTGCCCATTGGGAGATATTCCGGTATTACTGCATGGATGATAGGGAGTATGTCTGCTCAGACTGCATTTTGGAAGGACGACATGCTCAACACCAGGTCAAAGGGGTGAGAAAAGTCGAGGAGGAATACAAAGTAAGTCATTAGATCTGTTATACTGTTTTTTAAGAAAAGGTCCTGTTGTGGGATTCCATGGTCCAGGACTGTTCACACTGAACTTTACACCAGGTTATTGTCTTTTTTAAAATCATGCTTTTTAACCCAGAGTAAATCAATGTTTCAGAGGCCATTCACACAGAATGTTTCAAAAAATGCAATGTCGTCCGTAGGGTGCATGTTTAGAACACTAATGGAAAAGTTGCACAGTGGAATGCAAAAACTGTGTAAAAGTCTGTGTGAATGGCCCCTCACTCTTGTCATTTTGAATTTTGAAAGGGAGCTGGCACCACTTCTAACCCTGGGTTAAAAGGTACTCCTCTTCATGGTGCTAAGAAGATATGATTGCCTCATTAAATATTCATGCACTTTATACTGTCATAAAAAATCTGTAAACCCAGGGTTCAAATTTAAAAAGCTCTTCTGTAATGTGTTATAGGTCAAATTACAGAGCCTGTTTGAGAAAGCAGAAGAGAAAGTAAAGCAAGGTGAAATGATGCTTCAAGAACATCAGAATGCTTGTCGCAGCATACTAGTAAGTTTAAGCTTCTTTGGGATTTCAATTTCAATTAAAACTAAATATTCCTAACCTGAAATATAAGGACTACAGGTTTTCATAACTGAACGCAACATGCATACATTACATATTCTGTGTGTGTGTGTGTTTCAGGAGGACTCTGCTGTGAGTGATGTCTCCCAGGTTTTACAGATGGGCTCAGCCCTGCAGGCTCAGGTGGGCCGACTAGTGTCAGCCGTGATAAACATCACGGAACAGGAGAGACAGCAGGCCATGGAGAGGGTGCAGGAAGACTGCAGCAGGATGAGAGAAGATCTGAACCAAACTGAGAGCATCCACTGCTTTCTTGGCTCCCTGCTGGACGAGAGTGATCCCTTCCTGCTAATCTGGGTATTTACTTTAATTTCCTGATTAAATGCATATCAAGTCTCATTTACCATATGCTGATAAAAACTATGATATTTTATTAGTTAGTATTTTATGTTTATAAATATGTTCTATTTAAAGAATGCATGTGTTCTATAAATACATTCTATTAAAATAGACAATAAAACAGGCAATAAAGTAGACATTTTAAACTCTTATCAAATATGTTTACATAAAAATGTCTACTGTAATACAGTAAAAGCATGTTTTGTGTAAATTTGATTTGATAAGAGTTGTTGCAACATTATATGCTATAAAGGGCATTGTAAGACAGTTTATGACCAACATTTAACATATACGGATATGTTACTAGTTAATGGCCTTATTAGATTTTTTTATGCATCCACAAGGTTTTGGTATTGAATAATTTCTCTGACTGTGGATCTTTACAGAAGTCACTTAGCTTAAAATAGATTAAAATGACTTAAACTTCTGCCACCGTTCATAGCAATGATAACATTTCACAGGCATTCCAGACAGAGGATTCGCAGTAAGTCTTTAGATAAACCGTGATTGTTTTAGTGAGTGTCAGAGAAATAACTTGTGATTTGTGAGTGCAGTTGTATGTTAGTTTGCATATGAACAAGAATGTAAGTTTTACTGTATTAGTTGCTCTGCCTTGCAGGATGATGGCAGATCTCAACTCACCTCTGTTCACACCACCTCAGCCCAGCATGGATAAGAAACGTGTCTTAGAGAATGTGGAAAATAAATATAGAGAATTCATAGCTGAGACCCTGCGCAGCCTAATTGAACTCAAGAGAGATCTCTGTATGTATTATCATTCATACATTACACAATGAGCACTGATCCTAGCAACATTTAGATTTTTTAAGTAATATTATCCTTACTATTGATTCTCAGCTAACCTAAGCGTGATTCTAATCAATATTTTTTACCACTTTACTGAATACTGTTTTTGAGCAGTATTGCTTCATTTGCCTTGTTTAATAGTGACATCTAGTGGCTACATTTCCAATGGTTGTTTCTCTTTGTTATTTAGTAAGCAGTCCATTAACCTTGGACAAAAACTCAGCCCAACCTCTCTTAAATATTTCTGAAGACCTACGGACAGTGATGAGGGTCAAAACCCGCTTGCCTGTCCCTGAGCATCCTGACCGCTTTGACCACTGGTCTCAGGTGGTCTCCTGTCAGATATTTTCTTCAGGAACCCATTACTGGGAGCTGGAGGTGGAGGGTTTCTGGGATATAGCAGTGACCTACCACAGCATTAGGAGGAAATCAAAAGAGGGCACAGCCTTTGGCTGCAACAAGGTACACCGTTAACCTAATGCACAAACTTTTTAATGCCAAATATGATGATCCCTTCTGCGACCAAATTCTTAAAATAAAAATGCACCCATATATTTTCCTGCATAAAGACCCTAAAACAGAATATAAATGTGTAAAATATAATCAGAAAAATGTTAATTTCTATTAAGTTGATGTGTTTGTGTGTGTGTGTGTGTGTGTGAGTGTGTGTGTGGAAGTCAATAGAATAAAAATGTGATTAATCTAATGATTTTTGTATTAAGTATTTAAAAATCAGAATTAAATGATAATTGTCATATTTAATCTATTTTAATAATAAATATTAGTAGTAGTACTAGTAGTAGTAGTATTTAATTATTCAAAAGTAACATTATTTTTTATTTATTTATTTTTACACAGCGTTTCTCTGAACTTTTCTCAGAAAACTGATCTTAAATAAAATTATATAAAAATGTAATTGTTTATTATTCTAGTCATATCATGTCAGAGGCCTAGTCTGTTTTATCTTTGAATTCATTATGTCCTGTGTTATGATTTTCTGTTATCTTACTCAGATATCCTGGAGCCTGACACAGCAGCATGACAGGAAACTTGCTGCCTGGCATAACCGAAAGAAAACCCATCTCTCCGCAAAAATGTCTGGCAACCATTTGGCAGTCACTCTGGACTATGATTCTGGCTCCATCACCTTTTCAGAAGTAGGATCGTCATCCACCCTGCTCCCTCTGCACAGTTTCAGCACCAGATTCACCCAGCCCGTCTGCCTAGGCTTTGGCCTCTACAAACCAGAGCTGAACAGCAGGGTCACCATCCTCAAGAAAATATGACTACATTTACAGCTCAGATTTGGGAGAAAACAGGAACTGAAACTGCTGTTGAAACTTTTATTTCATAAAGAGTTATATGTCTCTTGAGGGATATATAATGCTCTGGGTGAAAAAGTAGAATTTATTTTTCAAGAATCAACAAATATTCCAATTAACTGTATATGGTTAATGTTTTTTCTTACTTTTTATTATTATTGTTATTTTGAGCTTTTAAATTTTAGCTTTTCATTTTCTTTTATAATCAGTGTCAAACCTTTATCACTAGGTTTTTCATCTTAATGTTTTCACTGTAATTGTAAGAGGAACTGAGATCCTTTCTCCATCGATGGATATTCAAAATTTGCAAAATATAAATCTCAAATATTTATCTTTATTATGATATTTTGCCAGTGCCCAGTTTATTTTTTGCAGGCTATTAAATGCATAAAAGTGCAATTTAAAATGCATTTAAAATATTTAATATTTTTTCATGTCAGCAAATATTTTTTCATAGGTTTCAGCATCCCTGCGACAGAGGATAAGCGGTTTATAGAACAGTCCGTCCGATGGATGGAAATTGACAATATATATTCAAAGTTTATTCTTGTTTTATTTATTGGTTTCATTTGTTGAGATGTTCAAAAAATAAGAAGTACTTTGTTTATATGTGAAATCTGAAAGTTATTCTGTTTTTCCAGATTTTCTTTGATTGTATTATCCTTTGTGCCCTTTGATCCTCACGTACCATGTGAATCAGTCATGTTTTGTGGGACACTAGGTCATGTTATTGTTCCTGTTTTCTTCTATATGCTTTCTACTGACTGTTGGCTATCATTTACAGCTACAAATGCCAGTTTGGCCATGCTGTTTACATCAAAGAAAGATTACATGGATTATTAGAGAAAGTGAGAGAGAGAGAGAGAGAGAGAGAAAGAGAGAGATAGAGGTGAAGCTGGCAGAGTGGGTGGGAAGGGGAGGATCTTGAGAGACAGGATGAGTAGGAAGATCTGTAAGCTGTCAGATTCAGTTTTTCTCTACAGAAGCTTTAACACTTTGCATCATTACGCCTGGGAAACCGAGGGACAGCCCACTAAATCAGGTAATTTTGCTATTTTTTTATTACTACAAAAGCTTATGAACTTAATCTTATGTTACTCCCTAGGAAAGAAGCTGTATTAAAAGATTGTTTAGTACACAAAACAATTCCATAAAAAATCTATTCTTTTTAGTTTTTTTTTAAATCTCGTTTTCCTGGAAAATATCTAAACATACTTGAAACCTAAAACCTCACTTTATTTTTTTTATTAGATTTATGCTTTAATAAATACAACCAATTTGCCAATAAGGTAAGAAAAATAAAACAAATTCATGATATTTTTTAAAAAAGATTTTAAAATAAAGTATTTTTATTGTACACAATTTTGCTTCTCAAGTTAAGAAATAATAAAGGTTTAGATATTTTTATAAGGGAACAAGGCAAAATGCATGCTGATTAGATTTTTTTTTTAGTGCTATAAAAAGATTTTAAATAACCTGAAATTATAAATGTGTTAACATTTTGTGGGAGTGAAGTTTTGTGAAGAAAATAAAGATATTGGTTTGTGAAAAAAGTGGATAGCATTCAAGGACAGCACTGAGCAGAATTAGTTCTTATTTAAAAGTGCACAAACATTGAGGTTTCACTCAAGACCAGATGCAAAGAAAGTTGACCTTTGTAAATGTCATTGCTTCATAAAGACTATAAACATGACTTGAATAGTAAATGAATGTGGTGATCTGTGCCAATTTAGACCTGATATAGACATATTTTAGTTCAAATTCCGAGATGTCCATTCTTGGGTTTCAGGACTTTGGCATATTGTTGCCGTTAGCGTGCCAAGGCACTGAGGAGAGAGAGGAGGTTCGGCCAATAAGCACAAGCACAGGAGAGAGGTCCTGCATGTTGTGGAACGTCAGGAGGGAAGTGAGAGCGTGTTAAAGACAGATGGTCTCTCAGTGGAGTTGTTCTTTTTTCTGTCTCTTGTTCTCACTCTCTCCTGGATGCTGCTCCCCTCAGCTGAACGGGATCCAAAGTGTTACCTCATGATCTTCATCCTTCACTGCTCCTCTTCCTCCTCCCCCACACAAGCATACCTGTTGGCTTGCAGAGCTCCTTTTATCCTCTCCCTCTCTCTTTGTCTTCTCACAGGTTGGCTATGATGATGGATTTTTTTTCGATGATGAGAAACCTCTAAGTGTCCTTGCCTTTGGTCCCCTACAGGCAATTTAACAAGCACAGACGTAGATCTTCGTCAGGAAACTGTGACAGACGGGAGGATGACGACAAAATAGCTAGAGAGAGAGAGAGAGAGTATAAGAGTAAGTGAGGGTGAAAGACAGAGTCAAGGATTTAAATATCTATAACTTTTACAATAGCTCATAACATCACGGATTTGTGGATCCTTCACTTATTTCTCCTCGGTTTCCAGAAGACGACCTACTTGATCAAATTTCAGGGAACATTTGCACCTAATTTCATCCGAGATATCATAAGCTATAATAATAAGACAATGCTGCCCAGCTCTGGGATGCCAATGCTGATACTAGCTCCACTTCTGCTAATTGGCCCTCTAGTGGTCATGGGGCAAAATGACACGGAGCCCATAGTGCTGGAAGGTAAATGCCTGGTGGTCTGTGACTCCACACCCTCTTCAGAACCAGCAGGTAACGCACTGGGGATGTCCGTGCGTTCAGGTACCGGCCGTGTGGCCTTCTCCGCCACACGGCAAACCAACCATGAGCCCACAGACATGAGCAATCGCACCATGATCATCTATTTTGACCAGGTAAGCAATATTTCCACATTAAAATACTTGCATGTAGTTTTGCTCTGTTTAATCAGTCAGTTTTTGTCAGATCTTGGTGAATGTCGGTGGTCATTTTGACCAAGAGAGCAGTATCTTCCTTGCTCCGAGACGAGGGGTGTACAGCTTCAACTTCCATGTGGTAAAGGCATACAACAGGCAAACCATACAGGTACATACTACATATTTTTTCTTGCACTCTTAAAAATAAAGGTTCTTTATTGGTAGACCTGTAACATCCATGACACCTTTCAATTGCACAAAAGGTTCTTTATAGTGGAAAAGGGATCTTTAGAGTTTTTAAAATGTTCTTCACTCTTTGAAAAAATGGTTGATTTTATGAACTGTTGATTTTAAGAACTGTTCATTATGGTTCTTTGGGGAACCAAAGATGGCTCTTCTATGGCATTGCTGTGAAAACTTATTTTCCTATTCCCAGGTGAGTTTGATGTTGAATGGGTGGCCGATGATCTCAGCCTTTGCTGGAGACCAGGATGTGACACGAGAAGCAGCCACAAATGCTGGGCTTGTGATCATGGAAAGAGGGGACAAGGCTTACCTCAAGCTAGAAAAGGGCAACCTAATGGGAGGCTGGAAGTACTCTACTTTTTCAGGCTTCCTGGTCTTCCCTTTATAAAGATGACCATGTGAACAGCTGGGAGAGAGGGTGACATGCTCTCTGGTGGTTTATTTTACGAAAATGGAATCCACAGAAAACATCATATTTGTTCTTCCTCTCTTTTTTTAACAGCAGAGCAGAGAAAATGCAGAAAATGAGATGTTAAATGTTATAATTAAATATATATTTTGTTATTTAAAAATACAATTAATATTATAATTAAATATTATTGAGAACCAGGCCATGTGATTTGAAAATCACTAAAAAGTCACTCTTTTTTGTAATGTGTATGGTTAAACTGAAAAAAATGACGTTATGGAAATACAATGAGACTGTCCTAATAATATATTTGAAAATATGTATTTCAGGGTTTTCCTTTTTTTCTTTCTTTCTTTTTTTTAAAAACAAAATTCAATTTCTAAATTCCATTTTAATTCAAATATAGCTTAACGATTTGATGTGAGGTTTCTGTTTATCATATGTTTGCCTGATTACGGAGCTGTGTGTGTATATTATAAAGCTTTGTAAAATAAATCTCATTAAATGGAAATCAGAAAACCTTCTTGATCTGTGTGAAATGAAATAGCCTACAACTTGTCCTCAACCTGTGTTACTTCTCTGAATGAGGTGTTTTACCTCTAACAACAGCTGTTTGTAAATATAGCTCTCAGCTTCAGAGCTGGCAAGGTTGACCAGGAATCATCACAGATAGCAGCATAGGCATAATGGATAATGGATATGAACTACAGTGGCACCAGTCGAGCAAAGGCAGATGGAGTTTTTGGCAGGCAGACGTGCAAGTGTACACTGGACTCCTATGGACCATGCAGGGTGTGCTGTCACAGTCAATAAGTTACACTGCACTAGTTTAAAGACACACTTCTTCACACATTCGGAACAAGGATAAAAGACCAGGAAACAGATAAGGAGAGAGAGGAAAAGGAAACAGAAAGAAAATAAAGAATTATGGATGTTAACACAGTATTCATTTATTTTTCTAACCTGTGAGCACTTTTTTTTGTATGAAAGACCACAGCATGCTACTCTAAGAAAGTAGGGTAAAAATTACATCAAAGACTGCTGTTTGTGATGTTTAAAAAAATAATCATGTAAAATAATTTATGAGGATGTAAGCTATTTATTATTAATTTGTCCTAACACATATAATCCAGTATCCAGTGCACAATAAAAAGTGTGTGTGTGTGTGTGTGTGAATATATATATATATATATATATATATATATATACATATATATATATATATATATATATATATATATATAATGTTTAAAAATGAAGTAATAATGTATTTATAAAATACCATATATATTAACACACACACACACACACACATTATGTAAATGTTTGTTTTAATCACTATAATGAATAGTTAGAATATTATTGAACGTGTTTTAATCATGCTAAATTAATAAATTACTATACCCAAAAATGTATAATAATGTGAATATGATTTAAACTGTTTTAACATCATACACATATTTTTGTGGTGGCATTTAAATTATATTTTTTATTTTCAATATGTTTTACATAGCAAGACCTCTCTTACATAACAGCAACAACTTCGAATCACGAATACCTGTGTATCCATCTATGACAAATAAATTATATATTATACTATAAAATGCGAGTATATGTTTCATTTAGCATCATAAGCTTTATTGGGACATTTGGAGACATTTGCAAAAATTGCGTAAAGCTACGGAAATTATTTCCTTAACGTAAAATTATAATATTTTATTTTTCCTTAAATAGTCATAATAAAGAAATGAATCCATTGCCGTTTAAATTCTAACAAGCGAGCATCTTGAATCGCGGTCGGTGATAACAAGTAGGCCGCATTTAGTGCAGCCACAACCAAACTACCCGTACGACCGATACCCATTAATGTCTCCCGCCCTGTAATTCCGCACACCGGAATGATAGACAAATTCGTCCACCAATGGAATGTGTGCCTTTTGACAGTCCCTCTGAGGATGGACCAATCAGCGGACAGCACATGAGATCGGGGGCTGCGCGTTCGACCTAGCGCTGGCAAGAAGTTAGTTCCTGCTCTACGCTGGCCGTTTCCTGTAATCGTACAGTGTTGTGAGACGGAGAAAGCCATGTGTGTCGATGCAAAGGTAAATTTAGCACCCCGAAATTATTGCGGGGAAAGTTGGGGCAGTGGATGGCAGCGTTATTAGGGCATATTTTAGTAGAAAATACGCCCTGGCCAAGTCGAAACAGCTTTGCGGCCTTGTCCATGTCTGTTCGTAGTCGGGCTATGGTTTTGTAGCACGTTGCCTTTGGTTTGGTCCGGTTTGTTGATGAGAGAGATTGAAAGAGAGTCCGAACGAGAGGCGTATTGTGAGATGTATCGTGAATGATGGAGGATCTTCGATACAGCTTAAATCGGCCGTCAGAGAAAAACAAAATGATCGAGCACATATTTAGCATTTATAGCAATCGGAATCGCCCTTGTGAACATTGATGGGTTTGTCGGGTGTCTGATTTAGGATTGTTGTTCCACGTTGATGGCAAGGCAAGGAAGGCGGTGTTGATTTCGGTTAACATAAATTATATGATTTCCGATGGACTAAAAAGAATATGACATTAGAGGTAATACAAATGAACGCTCTTTGACTTTTAAAAACAATGTTAGGATACTCGCTAAGTGACATAATGTACAAGTCAGTCAGACATGATGCCATGTGAAGTGATGGCACTGCCATTTAGTAAGATGCAGCAACTATATAGTATTAATGTTTTAATTAATGTAAATTTAAAAATGTTTTTGTCTTTTCCAGGGAATCATTACACATATTTATTGATGGATCTTCTAGAGCTCACTCCAACCAGACAAAAAGTCAAACGCAAGCAAAAAGTAACTCCAGAGAGTAGGAGAGGATAGACGAGAGGAAGAGAGAGAGTGAAGAAGGGTGAACCGGTGGACTCCCTCTTTTCCTGTTCCCCTCTCCCTGATAATTCATTTCAGGTAAGCTTACCTGGCAAACAGGAGACTGGAGATTACATATTAGCTCTGATAGTTGTGAATTTGTAGTGATGTGTGTGTATCTTTAACTTTATGAAGGTGCTTGTAGATTTTATTCTCAGTATATTATTTATATGTTTTGCATAACAGTATTGATATACTGACATAGATATATACAGATACTTATCTAATGAGTGTATAATTGTGATTGTTTATATTATGCATTATATTATGTATGTTGTTTTTAAGATATGTATAATAAATATAAATCTAAACAATGTCTAAAATAAATCTATAAGTCCTAAACAATGTCCATTGATTTTTTAAAATTCATTTATTTAAGGCCAATTACTTGATTAATTTTGGCTGCATACATGAATAGTATATTATTTATATGTTTTGCATAACAGTATTGATATACTGACATAGATATATACAGATACTTATCTAATGAGTGTATAATTGTGATTGTTTATATTATGTATGTTGTTTTTAAGATATGTATAATAAATATAAATCTATAAGTCCTAAACAATGTCCATTGATTTTTTTAAATTCATTTATTTAAGGCCAATTACTTGATTAATTTTGGCTGCATACATGAAACTCAGTAACTCTCCTTAATTATGTTATTACTTCATTAACATATGGGGAAAAATACTTGATGAAGGTGGTTACAGTTTTTCTCTCTCTTTTCTTTTTTTTCCTTCAACAGCATAATTGCAAAATCTCTTCGGACTTGTTGGATGTTTTTGTACGGACACTGGATATCACACATTCTTTTCGTTTTTTCACAAACTCTTTGACAAGATGGCAGACCCCATTATGGACCTCTTTGATGACACACCACTGTTCAATTTGGATTCCCTACCGGAGGATGCGTTCTCCCAGGGCTCCTCAGACCCAGTTGAGGAGGCGCTTAAGTTGGCACTGGGCCAAGTGGACCCTCCTATGGACCCTACACCAGATCTTGGTGTCTCTGTGCTCAATGATGTCACAGATCCAGCTCTAATCTCAACACCTGTTGCAGCTCCTGCCTCCCTCCCACTGCAGACCCTTCAAACACAGCAGCCCACCCAGATGTCCCATGAGGTTTCTGTTGCCCCGGCTTCAATTTCCATTCAGCCTTCTCTCTCGGTGGCCAGTAATAGCAGTGGGGCGGCAACGGTCCTGCTGAGCTCCCCTCTTGGAGTACCTGTGTCAGGGGCTCAAGTCACCACCCAGCAGCTGCAGACTCAGCAAATCGCTGTTACGCAACAGGCAACAGGACAGTCAGTCCCAAAAATTGTAATTTTCAAAGGCCCTCAGGGTCAGACTCAAGTGCTACAGGGTGTCACAGGAGCCACAGGCTCTCCAGGGAAAGTCACCCTCACTAGAGTCCTGACAGGGACCCCGCTTAGGCCAGGGATGGCGGTTGTTTCCGGGGGAACAGTATTAAACGCAACATCTCCTGGGCAGAGACAGGTCAAACTGGGCACTGGAGTCCAAAGGCTGGTTCAGACTCCAAATGGCCCAATGAAGCAGGTGTTACTGACCTCTGTGCCCCAGACTCAAACGCAGGTTCACACTCAGCCGGTCCAGGTACAGATGCCTGCGCAGACGCAGCTCCAGTCACCGTCACAGCCAGCACAGGTACAGGCGCAAGTCCAGGTGCAGCCTCAGATGCAGGTGGCATTACAAACACAGGACCAAGTGTCAGCTACTACATCCCCTGGAACGACAGCAGCGGCCGTCCGACCTCAAGGTGTCACACTTTCAGCAGTGTCACAGCAGGTCAGTCTCTGCCAGGTTTATTATTGTTAATTAAAACTAAAACCAGAAAACAACGGTTTGTTTGCTTGAAATAAAATTATCTTAAAACCTAAATAATAATTATAATAATTCATATAAATAAACAAATATATAAGTTATATAATTACTAATTGTGTAAATTATAATATGATATAATATGTAAGTATTATAAGTTTTATATAAATGTATTTCAGCTAGTTTCCTAGGCAGCATTTTTTTTTTTTGAACTTGAAGTGATAAAACAACTAAAGCTTAAAGAAAAAGGATATGGACTTAAAAAAAAAAAGAATAAAAATGACAAACACACAACAATATTACTAAAACTTTAACTACAATTAAAACAAAATACAAAAATAAAAACTAATTCAAAATATTATGTTTTACCAATTTGTAATTATTTTTGCTGTTAGAATCTTAATAGCCCTTTTATCTCTATTCAGGGGGAAGCAAAGAGGATCACTCTGGTTCTACAGCAGCCCTCGCAAGGTGGGGCCCAGGCCGGGACACTGACATTAGGGGGAACTGCAGCTGCAGGGGCGGGTCAGCAGCACAGGCTGGTGTTGGGCTCTCTGCCAGGGAAGTTGGTCCTGCAGGGAGGCCAGCTGGCAGCTCTCGCCCAAGCCAAGATGGGTCAAACGGGTGCACAGCCGAAAGTGCTCACCATTCAGTTGCAAGTTCAACAGCAGCCCAACCAACAGGGAGCCAAGGTGAGTTAAAGGACAGGTCATGTGTGTTATAAGATATTCTTTTTCTTATAACTTGTTGGTGACGGAAAGCTTTTTCTCTGTGTGCAACAGTTTCAGTTGGTTTCTGGGGCAGCTAATGCTGGTGGCAGCCCTCAGGTGGTGCAGATTTCTCAAGGCCAAGGAGGACAAAGACTAGCAGTGCCTCTTAAACTACTGCTGCAGCCACAGGTAGGACAATTCTTACATCTATTTTATGGTTCTGTGATGTTCTTTGGTGTATATAGAGCCATAAAGTAACATTGCATTCTGTTATTTCTGTACCACTTGGAATCTGAAGAATAATGAAGTATTGTTTTAAAGTTATTTAAAGATTTTATATAATGTATACACTTTTTGTCTGGTTTAATTCCTTACAATGATTCGGATTTGTAAAATGTTCCATTAATGATTTTTTTTAGTACCCAAAAGGACAAAATATTTGGTAAAAGAAAATGAATTTCATTGCCAAATGAATGAGAGAATTCCAATAACTAAATTTAAACAATTCTTTCCAAAGGTAAATGTACACTTACAAATATTTTTCATAATATAGGTCAGTTATTTAATTAAATTTTTGCTGCATAAATGTAATCTCGACTTAATTGTGTACTAAAAAAAAAAATGTTTACATATATATACAAACTAAACAAATAAAAAGGTGTAATAAGGTGTCAAGTTTTTATTAACATAACAACACTTAATCTATATTTAAGCACTTTGCCATATGAACAACCAGCCAATAGCTAGACTGGTTTAAGTCTTACAGTTAGTTATAAGCTGTATGTCACTCATTAGAGTAAATCAAATGTCATTTGGTTCCAATATTTGTAAAAATAAGCATAATAACTGATTCTCCGTTCCCAACCATTTTGTTTACATGGTGACAAAGTACAGTTCTCAGAATAAACTGTACATTTTCTGCAGTCACACACTGTTTCCAGTGCTGGTGGGGCCGTTTCTGTGGTTAAAGTTATCAGTACCTCGGCTGCCGGCTCTGCGTCCGGCACCACAACTACAGCTTCGTCTTCCGGTGTGCGTTTGGCAAAGGTCCAGGAGCCCGTGCGAAGAGTGGAGACGTTGTGCAAACAGGAGAAAGCCAATCGCATTGTTGCTGAGGCCATCGCACGGGCCAAAGCCAGGGGTGAAAGGAACATCCCCCGTGTGCTCAACCAGGATGAACTGCCAGCCGGACAGACCTCTGTGGACCTAGAGGGTGTCGCAGGGGCTGGAGGAGCCAAAAAGAAAGGAGGTGGTGGTGGTGGTGGTAGCGGTGGGAGCAAGAAGAAAAGCCCAAGTGTGGGAGTAGGAAAAGTGGTGGCGGGAGGAGACAAGAAATCCAAGGCGAAGACTCCAGGAGTGATTTTGGGAGGTGGAGGCAGTAAAAGTAAATCCAAGATTAAGCTCAAGTAAGTAATGATTTCTTATCCTTCCTGGAAGAGTTGGACTCTTATGTTTTTGACTCTGCCTTTTTTAGTTCTCACACTTTATTTCCTCTCCATAGCACCATCACTCTAGTGGGTGGTAAGAAAAGGAAAAGAAATGCATCCTCTGATCATTCAGATATAGATCTTAGCCCACCTGTTTCACCCCGCACACTGGAGGAGGAAATGTCACAGGTATTACATGCTTTAGTACTTCTTACTAATATAAAATCAGTCACTCAGTTAGTAATTCATAGCAGCCATATTAAGCCATTGAAGTGTTGTACATGTTGGCAGGCATTAGAACTGCATTGTGACAGAATTTTGAATATAGAGCATCAGCACAATGCCATAAACCTGATTCATTGACTCTACTGTGATCCTGTTCTTCCAACAGAAGCGACGTTCTAACCGTCAAGTGAAGCGGAAGAAATACACAGAAGATTTGGACATTAAAATCACAGATGATGAAGATGAAATTGACATTGATGTGACCACAGCTCCTGTGTCTGGTGCAGGGTATCTCCAGTCCATGGGAGCAGAACTCCAGCACGAACTGGATGGGGATGGTCTTCCAAGCATGCAGTTTTTTGTGGTGCGTCAGCACTCCAGTCATAGCGGATTGGACGTTTGTGGTTCTTACTACCATTTTTTCCCCCCCTTCTCATTACTGGTTTTGTCAAGTTTTTAGCTGTTTACAGTTGACACTATGCCACCAGTAATAATAAAAATATTGATATGTGTGTGCATGTTTCTGATTTGTTTTAGGAGAACCCAAGTGAGGAGGACGCTGCTATTGTGGATAAAATATTGTCTATGCGGGTGACCAAAAAGGAGGCAAGTATCTGTTCATGCTAATCATTACCATTCACTTGTGAAATCTTGTGCTAGTTTGTTCTGACTAAATCTTCATGGCGTTTTCTTGTCCTGATCCAGGTGTTTCCAGGGCAGTATACTAATGTGGATGAATTTTTTGTCAAATATAAAAACTAGTAAGTCATCACTTGTTTTCTCAAGCCTTTTTTGTGAAAATAGACCAGATTTAGTTTTAGATTTTTTTTTTTAATCAAAGACCAACTTTAAATCTTTAAATCTGCCAAATTACACTGAACAAAATTATAAATGCAACAATTTAGTTTTTGCCCCCATTTTTCATGAGCTGAACTCTAAAATGTGCAGTTTTACTGTATTGGGCGGTCCGGGGGGGGGTCCGAAAACCAGTCAGCATCTGGTGTGACCACCATTTGCCTCACGCAGTGCAACACATCTCCTTCGCATAGAGTTGATCAGGTTGTCCTGTAGAATGTTGGTCCACTCCTCTTCAATGGCTGTGCGAAGTTGCTGGATATTGGCAGGAACTGGAACACGCTGTTGTATACGCCGATCCAGAGCATCCCAAACATGCTCAATGGGTGACATGTCCGGTGAGTATGCTGGCCATGCAAGAACTGGGATGTTTTCAGCTTCCAGGAATTGTGTACAGATCCTTGCATCATGGGGCCGTGCATTATCATGCTGCAACATGAGGTGATGGTCGTGGATGAATGGCACAACAATGGGCCTCAGAATCTCGTCACGGTATATCTGTGCATTCAAAATGCCATCAATAAAATGCATCCGTGTTCGTTGTCCATAACATATGCCTGCCCATACCATAACCCCACCGCCACCATGGGCCACTCGATCCACAACGTTGACATCAGCAAACCGCTCACCCACACAACGCCATTCTGCCATCTGCCCTGTACAGTGAAAACCGGGATTCATCCGTGAAGAGAACACCTCTCCAAAGTGCCAGACGCCATCGAATGTGAGCATTTGCCCACTCAAGTCAGGTACGACGACGAACTGCAGTCAGGTCAAGACCCGATGAGGATGACGAGCATGCAGATGAGCTTCCCTGAGACGGTTTCTGACAGTTTGTGCAGAAATTCTTTGGTTATGCAAACCAATTGTTGCAGCAGCTGTCCGGGTGACTGGTCTCAGACGATCTTGGAGGTGAAGATGCTGGATGTGGAGGTCCTGGGCTGGTGTGGTTACACGTGGTCTGTGGTTGTGAGGCCGGTTGGATGTACTGCCAAATTCTCTGAAACGCCTTTGGAGACGGCTTATGGTAGAGAAATGAACATTCAATTCACGGGCAACAGCTCTGGTGGACATTCCTGCAGTCAGCATGCCAATTGCACGCTCTCTCAAAACTTGCGACATCTGTGGTATTGTGCTGTGTGATAAAACCGCACATTTTAGAGTGGCCTTTTATTGTGGCCACCTAAGGCGGCACACCTGTGGAATAAATCATGCTGTCTAATCAGCATCTTGATATGCCACACCTGTGAGGTGGATGGATTATCTTGGCAAAGGAGAAGTGCTCACTAACACAGATTTAGACAGATTTGTGAACAATATTTGAGAGAAATAGGCCTTTTGTGTAAATAGAAAGTCTTCGATTTTTTAGTTCAGCTCATGAAAAATGGGGGCAAAAACAAGTGTTGCGTTTATAATTTTGTTCGGTGTATAAACAATCGATCAATCAATTTTTTTAAGGAAATGTAATTCTTATTTCTTGAAAATGTTCATTTATGATGTGTTTCTAGTTCGTACATGCACTGTGAATGGGCCAGTCTTGAGCAGCTGGAAAGAGACAAGAGGATCCATCAGAAGCTGAAGAGATTCAAGACAAAACAGGCACAGATGAGGAACATATTTCAAGAGGTAAGACCATATGAATTTGAAATTAGGCAAGTGTGAAATGTTTTGGTTGGTAGTATAAGACAAATTTTAACAAACTTGTGGCACCCTACAAAATTAATTTTGTCACAATATTTGAATTTCTAACTTCGATATGATAATTTGAAAAGTATAGATATTCGGTACAACAGGGAAGAACTGCAGAATATAATGTCATACAGATATTTTTAATATTATTTAAAAAAAATTGTCCATCAATGGTGGCAATCAGTAGGCTCATTTCTAATGAAGAGACCAATTTATATGACCGATTTTAATGTAGGCTTTTATACATATGTAAACATTTAATTATCATTATAACTAGCTATCTCACAAATTTGATCATTCAGTGTTTTTCTTTTATTTTACAGTGGGGTAATTTTGGTCTTTGAATTGAATAAAAAATGACAAGTCAGCAGTCGGTAATACAATAAGAACAAATAAAGAAATTAACGATAGCACAAATAAAAAATAACGACAGGCCTTAGAATTAAATAAATTGCTTTTTAGTTTTTCAGGTAGGTCTAACAGTAGGGTTAAGATATTTAACTCTTTTTTTTTTTTTTTTTGTCTTTGTTTTTTTTTTACCAATTATCCAATGTTTAGTCCTAGAAAGCTATTATTATCTGAACACTTGAGCATAACAGCGGTTAGCAGATCAATGAATGAGAGCGCAGCGTTACCAGAGTTGCCCATATACCACACCATGTTACAACACAGTAGGGCTTATTGCAGACAGAAACAATACTGTACTACATCGATGTTTCCTGTCGGCTCAATTTTTGAGTGGACTTTGCTGTTCCGATGAGCATGAACGGTATACGAGTGGAGCGACTGAGCGGAGCGCACAAGCATAGAGCGAGATAATACACAGAGTGTCACACCACGTGAAAGTGAATCCTGAGCAGTGAACTAATTTTCGGCAGCCGAAATTTCGGTGCATTTCTAATTATTGGCGACATCAGAAATGGATATTATATAATAGATGCTTTTTTGAACATTTTAGCAATTTAAAAATATTTAAAAATTATTTTTTACACGGCACCCCTGCTCTCGACAGACGGCACCCCGGTTGGGAAACACTGGTATAAGACACATGGCTTTAGAAAATCTCACTAATTGTGTTGAGTATTTATAAACCTATCTGGAATGCTTCCCTGTGCTTTAGGATGAGGAACCTTTCAATCCAGACTATGTGGAGGTTGATCGTATTTTGGATGAGTCACATAGTGTCGATAAAGACAATGGGGAGGTAAGAATTCATCGACCACAGACAAGTTTTTCAAATGTTAAATAACTGATATTCAAACTGATATTACGTGCATTTTTTTGTCTATTTGAATGATTTGTTTTAAAGAGTCATTTGTTCTGCACTGGTCTGCTGTGAATAGCCAGTGATTTTAAAAAGATGTTTGTTTGTAGTATTTCTTGTGAATAGATAAGACTACGTACCATTTAATTCAAACTGCACACTGCCAAAACACTGGTTCTGAGTGTTGTTTTCCCTCTCACAGCTGGTTGTGTACTACCTAGTGAAGTGGTGCTCTCTGCCCTATGAAGATGCTACTTGGGAGCTGAAGGAGGACATTGATGAAGCAAAAGTGGAAGAATTCAGGAAGATTGAAAGCCGCCCGGCCCGACTCAAGAGAACTGTGAGATACTGGCACGCTCATCCACTGCATACCATTTGATCTGCCTCTTCCTCTCTCCTCTCAGTGCCTGGTCACCAGAGCATTTTTACCCTGTCTGTATTCTTTAGACCAGACAGTGGTTAATTATTAACAAGACTTGCTCTTCCATCAGCCTCGACCTGCTGCAAGTGCCTGGAAGAAGCTTGATGAGTCCAGAGAGTATAAGAATGGGAACCAGCTCCGAGAGTACCAACTGGAGGGAGTCAACTGGCTGCTCTTCAACTGGTACAACAGGTAAATACCCTGCTAATTCATATTGGAGGAGGGGCGGGACTAATACCATGCCGACCAACTGTCATACATTCTGCTTGTACTACGGCTAATATTGACATTAATATTGCTTGTCTACAAGTATTCAAGTGCCCCTATTATGCCATTTCCAATATTGCCTTTCATGCAGTGTGTAATGTAGCTGTATATGAATGTAAATGATCAGCAAAGTTGCAAAGCCGAAAGTGCATGTTAAATAAAGTTGTCTCCCAAAATAAAGAATTGACTCTACAGCCTAAACGAGTCGTTAGTCGTTAATTCGAATCCCACTTCTAACACATTTGCATAATTCCCACCTATGTTCTACATTGGCCGGCAGCAAACAACTTGACCCCGCCCACAAACACGTCATTTTACTGATGACTGCTTCTCTAATCTCGGGGAGTTAAAAAAAATAAAATCTCGGAGAGTTCAACACGGGATTCACTAAACGCTTGCTCTTGAAAGATGACTCAGTACCCGGTTTATTTGGACCAGCTGGCTCCACTGAATCACAAGTATGATAAATAATAGATGTTTATATTTTCTATAGAGCGTTCAAAATACGGAACTATGGCAATGGGCGTATCGTTTCAGAAATGCAGTACCGCTGTACGCGGTAGACTAATCACAACAGACTGGGCCATCTGACCAATCAGAGCAGAGTAGGCTCATGGAAAGGTGGGTTTTAGAGAGACTGAATCTTAGAACTGCTTTGAACGATTCATTTGAGAATCGCTGGAAAATGAGGTGATATTAAATGCATATTTTGAGAAAACAAAAGCATTTTTTGACCTTGCCTGCATGTAATCCTATTGTAGGATACTCCCAAAACAATATTAGGAACCTTAAAAATGGCATAATAGGAGTACTTTCATGTTTGTATTAGATGGGATACCCGGAGTACTGTGAATGATATGAAAAATAATGCTTGCAGTATTTAATTCAAGATGCGTCTGCCACATTACTTCTGCTGATATACAGTATCATAGCAACCAAAGCGTCTCAACTGAAAAAAAAACACTGCGTTGCAGAAGCGCTCTCAAGCGCTCACAGCTGGGAGTTTTCAGCAGAGCGCCTGGTGTTTTCAGCTGGCTAAAAACGCTTTGGCGGACACATGGCATAAGATATGATGAAATTTGAAGCTCATAAATATAAAAGGGGTTTTTTAGATATCCACAGATTTTAAAGAAAGTTTTCATATTTTCTGTATGTTTTAAAGAACTTTCCACATTAAGGAATGTTTAACGTTTTTTTTTATTTGTAGCTTTGTTCATTTTAGTCCATGTGTTTTAGCTTTGAGGTATCTTTAGGCTTGTGTACTCTTAGATGACAAAATAAACTAGAGCCCGACCAATATATCGTTTTGCCGATATTATCGGCCGATATGAGCCTTTCGCCAATATATCGGTATCGGTGAATATGCCGCCAATGTTAATTTTTTTTTTTACAGACCATATAATGCAGATGAAATGGTGTAATTACTTAGTTTGTCCAGCAGAGTGCGCTCCATTGTTTGCTACTGGCGACCTGGATGAAACGCTTTAAAGCTCAAGTCTATGGAAAACCATTGAAACTTTGAACGGCCATATCTCCATAACGGTGCGGCGATTCGGCACCAAATTCGGGGGATCCCTTCAGCTCGAGGAACCCTCTCGAACGCGAATCAAGTGTACATCTAGAGGCCCTCTTTCGAATGAGACCACCCCTGCATCGGTAGCCCCCGGGGTTCGGGAGTTACGAGTGGTTAAATTCGCGGTCCGGCGCCAACTGATCTAGCAATCCCAGGGGGCTACCGACGCATGGAGGGTGGCGTTCAAGAGGGCTCCTCGAGCTGAAGGGATCCCCCGAATTTGGTGGAGATCCATTCGAAAAAATCAGTTTATGTAAATCCACATGGGGTTCAGAATATATATATTTTTTATCCACAGTAATTTTACACTTGTCTAGTACAAATGTCGCTTTGTTTTATAATTACAGTGTATACGTTTTTCTTTATTTACCCTCAAAAAATGGAAGTGAAATGTGACAACATGCCCCGTTGGTAGAACACATTGTAACATCTGAGGGGCACGTTGTAACTTGACCATATGGACAGCTTAAAATCTTATCTGATCGAATTAAAAAAATATACAAGACAAACTAAAATATTTTGTTTATATATATATATATATATATAATTATTATTATTATTATTTTTTTTCAAATAAAATAATGGCGTTTTTTAAGAATTAAAAATAATCTGATTTTGGAGTTTGACAATGAACACATTGCAACCATGCTTGGGACGGCCCACATAAACTGTGTGTGTGAAGACAGTAGTGCAAATTCGTGAATGAATGTTCCGAAGTGAAATAAACTTCAACGGAATAAAGTTGAATGGAATTGAATTAAAGTTGAATAAACTTCAACTTTACTGTTCAGTGCACTGATGTCAGACTCATTTTGGATAGTAAAGTTTATTGTTAAATTGTTAAATGCCCTTACATATCTCTGTCACCATTATAAGTGTTTGATCACCACTTTTGAGTGATCATTGCAAAAAATGTGTTTATGTATATATATTCTGTTTATGCATATACTGTATATATATAGTACCAGTCAAATGTTTGGACACACGAATGGGGAAGTGTATAAACTTTTGACTGGTACTGAGAAATACACACAAAGAATATCGGCCAATATATTGGTATCGACCTTTTTATACCCCCTAATATTGGTATCGGCCCCAAAAAAACCCATATCGGTCGGGCTCTAAAATAAACAGATATACACCTTTTTAAATTTACACACTTTCTCTTCCAGGAAATTGAACCAAAAATATTGATGATTTTATTCCCTGCTCAGGTGTGCATAAAATGCATTCTAGAATGAGATTGTTCCCTCCCCCTCAATTATAAATACCACCTGCCACTGATCCAATGCTAAAGCAGTAGCTTGGAGATACAAAACCATAAGTAAATAATTTGAGAGCCTTCTATTTGGACTGATCAGCAGCCTCCTGATGCTGATCGTGGGCATCCTTATCAGAACCGTCACCCTGGGATCTTTGTTTGAATTGTTGTGGCCTTTCTCAAATAACAAATGCCGGTGCATTTCTTCTTTATTGCTATCTGATTCTGGCAGGACTGCAGGCGTAGGTGAAAATGGTGCAGAGAAATGGACCACAATTGAAGTTGATTAATTGATTTTGTCCATGGTAAAATCTAGGGTTGTCACAAATTGCGTTCAAACTATTTCATGGGGTCAATAATAGTTATTTCAGTACTGAAATTGAATGGGTTAACAAAACAGTAGACTAGAACTTTATATGTTTAGTTTTATTGTTTATATTATTATTATTTTTTCTCTGAAGAAAATTGTTCTTCCTCTATCCATTTCTTACACCCTCTCTTCTGTATTCATGACTTCCCACACAGGCAAAACTGCATCCTGGCAGATGAAATGGGTCTGGGGAAGACCATCCAGTCTATAGCCCTGCTGTCAGAGGTGTTTGCTGCAGGGATCCAGGGGCCATTCCTCATCATTGCACCTCTATCCACTATCACAAACTGGGAGAGAGAGTTTTCCAGCTGGACAGACATGAATGCTATTGTTTACCACGGTAGTCTGGCCAGTAGACAGATGATCCAGCAATATGAAATGTACTACAAAGATGACAAGGTTGGTTTAGATGGGTGCATTGTGTGTTTCTGTGTCATCAGTTTGATTGCTACTAATCAGTGCTGTTCATTTTGACTAAAACTGTTAAACATTTTCGGTAATTTAAATAAATCTGAAATTAAATAATATATAAATATTAGAAACTTGTTTATTTCATTTAAGTGCCCAGACAGAATTCATCATTTTCATTTAAGTTGAAATACAAAAATGACTAAAACTGAAATAAAAAAGCTAAATGAAAATATAATTACAAAAACTTACAAAATGATAACTCACAATATAAAAATAAAAGCTAATTTAAAACATTAAATTAAAACAAGTAAATACTAGAGTAGTATTAAAATAAAAAAGCTAAACGCTGCTGAGTGGAAAGTTGTTTATACTAGTATATTTTGATAGCTCCATTGTGGCTTACTCTCTCCCTTGTCCTCTTTTTTTTATTTTTATTTTTTTTGTCTTCTTCAGGGACACTTAATACCAGGGGCCTATAAGTTTGATGCTCTGATCACAACTTTTGAGATGATTCTATCAGATTGCCCAGAGCTGAGGGAGATTTCTTGGCGTTGTGTAGTTATTGATGAAGCTCACCGTTTGAAGAACAGAAACTGCAAACTCCTCGATAGCCTCAAGATGCTTGACCATGTAAGTGATTCATCTTTTTATTTTTTGCTTTCTTTAAAAGAAACTGAATGTATTAATGTGTTAGTTACAAAAAAATAGTTGTGATTCATTAATTTGACAATTCTTTATTTTTTCCCTTTTCAGGAGCACAAAGTGTTGTTGACAGGCACTCCACTTCAAAACACAGTAGAGGAGCTGTTCAGTCTGCTGCACTTTCTGGAACCGGCCCAGTTCCCCTCAGAGATAGAGTTTTTGCGCGAGTTTGGCGATCTTAAAACAGAGGAGCAGGTAGAAAAAATGTTGGAACATTTTGGCAGATACTTCATCTAAGAGCATCAGCATTTTCCAACACAGTCACTATCTTTGATTATCAGGTCCAGAAACTGCAGTCAATTCTAAAGCCCATGATGCTGCGTAGACTGAAAGAAGATGTAGAAAAGAACCTTGCCCCAAAACAAGAGACCATTATTGAGGTATGAACTGTTTTTAACATCAGGTCTTTTTTAGATGATTATTTCTCTTTGCTTTTGTAAGTTCTGAGTGCATAATTTTCTGTGGTCCCTAGGTGGAGTTGACTGATGTACAGAAGAAGTATTACCGTGCTATTCTAGAACGTAACTTCACCTTCCTTAGCATGGGAGCCACACACAACAGTAATGTACCCAATCTCCTCAACACAATGATGGAACTTCGAAAGTGCTGCAACCACCCTTACCTCATTACAGGTACTGAATTTATGGCTGTTCCCTTTTAGTGGCTCTTATGTAATTTTAGGCTTGCAGTCTTTGTTTACATGTACAGGTTTTACTTCAAACTTGTGACTGCGTTGGTCCTGTAGCGCACCCACAAATGCTAAAATGCTGCTTATTGGTTTCCCATCCTGACTATTTTTATTTAATTTTTTTTTATAAATATTGCTCATCTTTTTGTTGTCCACTTTCCACTTTTTGTCTCTCTGTGCAGGTGCCGAGGAGAAGATAGTGGCTGAGTTGAGGGAGGTGTATGATCCTCTGGCTCCAGACTTTCATCTCCAGGCTCTGGTGCGCTCTGCAGGGAAACTGGTCTTGCTGGATAAGCTGCTTCCTCGCCTTAAGGCTGGCGGGCACAAGGTGCTCATCTTCTCACAGATGGTGCGGTGCCTCGACATCCTTGAAGACTACCTCATACATAAGAGGTATAGCTTTAGAAATGTAAACTGCGAAATGTAAATGTGTGATTTATAAGGCAACTGCAGCCAAATAATTTTAATTCTGCCAACGGGTTTGTTAGATGGATCTAAAATTAGATGTTCTCTCTGATTAGATACCTGTATGAGCGCATTGACGGGCGGGTCAGAGGAAACCTGCGACAAACGGCCATTGATCGCTTTAGTAAACCTGATTCAGATCGGTTTGTCTTCCTGCTTTGTACCCGGGCTGGAGGTTTGGGCATTAATCTGACTGCTGCTGACACCTGTGTCATTTTCGACTCTGACTGGAACCCACAGAATGATCTTCAAGTGAGGATCTCACATTATATATATATATTTTTTAATATTTTTTTAGTGATTTCAGTGCATTAAAGACAATGTTTTCTGTTACATGTGTTCAGTCTCATCATTTGTCTTCTCTTCCACACAGGCTCAGGCACGTTGTCATCGTATTGGTCAATCTAAAGCGGTGAAGGTGTATCGTCTCATTACCAGAAACTCCTATGAGAGGGAGATGTTGGACAAAGCGAGTCTTAAACTGGGACTTGATCGAGCTGTTCTGCAAAGCATGAGTGGAAATAAAGACAGCAGTGTTAACGGGGTAAGAATGAAAGGAATCATAATTTCATATTGCTCTATTAAAGGTCTAAAAAACTGTCGTTCAAAACCTGTATGATTTGGTGAATTACTTAAAATTTTTCAAGTTCAACACAGAAGCCACATTGTGATCGATCATCACTCAGTGGTATGTTATTAACTTTCCTCAGATCCAGCAGTTCTCAAAGAAGGAGATAGAGGATTTGCTTCGTAAAGGTGCTTATGCAGCCATTATGGACGAGAATGACGAGGGCAGCCGTTTCTGTGAGGAGGACATCGATCAGATACTTCAGAGAAGAGCAACTACTATCACTATAGAGAGTGAAGGTAAAGGATCCACCTTCTCCAAGGCCAGTTTTGTGGCGTCTGAGAACCGCACAGATATTGCTCTGGATGATCCTGAGTTTTGGCAGAAGTGGGCCAAGAAAGCTGACATAGACATGGCCTCTCTCAACAGGAAGGTACAGTGTAGCATTTGGAAAATGTTTACTGTATCCTTTATTTTCTGCTAGTCTATCCTTTTATTCCTTAATCCTTTGTTTTCTTTCATGCTAACTCTTTGCAGAATACTCTTGTGATTGACACACCAAGAGTAAGAAAGCAAACGCGTCAGTATTCCAGCCTACGTGGAGAGGGTGGTGATCTGTCTGACTTGGACAGCGATGATGACTACCCACCCCATAATTCCCGACAATCTCGGGCCTCTCGACGCTCAGACCGGCATTCTGGTAGTGGTTATGGGCGCACAGACTGCTTCAGAGTGGAAAAACACCTACTTGTTTATGGGTATGTGACTTTCTTCCTGATCATCTTTAGCTGTGTGGGTTTTAATTCACCTGTTCATCTCATGAGTATGAAACTTTCTGTGGAATTATAATTTCATACATTTTACATTTTGTCTATACAGGTGGGGCCGCTGGCGGGATATCCTGTCTCATGCTCGCTGTAAGAGGCGTCTCAGTGAACGTGACGTGGAAACCATCTGTCGCGTCATTCTGGTTTTCTGTCTGATACATTACCGTGGAGATGAGAACATCAAGAGCTTCATCTGGGAGCTAATCACCCCTCCAGAGAATGGACGAGAACCACAGGCTCTGCTTAATCACTCTGGTATGACTTGCTCTCATTATAATCTTTTTTTTAATTAATACTCTTTGATTCTACCAGCAAGGACCCTCAGGTGGTTTTCCATCAGGTCTTCATTTTTTTCATGGTCAACATTTTCCAGCCACCTTTCCGCTATCTCTGACTTTCCTGTATGATTGTTGCATTTCTAACTTTCAAATTGGTTGTGAAGCAGCCATTACCTTCTGCTTATTCACCATGGAAAAATTGAGTAAACAATGTATGAATATATCTACATAAAACAAATTTCCCCAAATATGACTGCAAGAAAAGACTAGTCTAGAATCTTTATTGGGCTAATTAACATAATTGTAATAATTACAGTATAGAATAGTTTGTTTGGACAATTGTTCATAACCGGCCACATTACAGAAATCGTGTTTAAAGATTGTTTTAGTATTGGTAATTGTCACCTTGTGCTCATAGGCTTTTATTTAAAATACTTCTCATCCGGTCTGGCAGTCACATATAGTCTAGACAAAAAAGTAGGGATGCACGATATATCGGCCACCATATCGGTATCGGCCCATATCGGCTCATTTTTTCTGTTATCGGTATCGGCCTGATGAGAAAATTTGGCCGATATCTTAAAGCCGATAAATAATGCATTATTTCCTTCAGAGACACTTCAGATGCGCGCTGTTCGTTTGCAGCCTTTTGTGCAATTGTACGTTGTAATATTGTGTTTATTTGATGTATATCTGATTTATCTCATATAGAATGCGTTTGGTTAAGTTAAAAGAGCGCTTCAGTTTACCGGTGATCATCTTTAGCTCAGCACACGCAGCTCAAAAAAGGTCAAATATTTAAAAGCATGACACATTGCATTTGAAAATTCAGCATATGCATTTAAGTGGAACTCCATGCAGCTCCCATTAGGGATGTAATGTTTAACCGTGTGCCAGTTGAAAATCGATTCAAATATGTGACGATTCAAATCAGTTGAGATGCCAAACAAATCGCGATACAATTGGAGTAGAAGTTTATATGAATGTATCTCTGAGGGGAACTGACTATCTTTAGAAATGTTTACGTGGTATTTTCTTTTCATCTTGCCTCTGAACAATCAAAGATTATAGAAAACCCAAGACGTGTCACTCGTATAGTTTTGAATGGGGAAAAATGCAACACTCAATATGGCCGCTCTATAGAACGAAGGCCCGCCTTCTGAGTAAAAGAGCCAATCGCTAATCTGTGAAATCAGCACGTCACTGCAGCTGCCGTTAGAAGTCCAGTTTGCTATAGAAACAGTGAGTGTTCTGAGACGTGCTCTTAGGATTGCGCATGCGCACTGGCTGGTCTAGCCTGAAAAATACGCTTTTTTTTTACGCTATTTGAGCAAAAGAAACAACATTTATGAGACAGTTGTTGTCAGATTTCATTGGTGATTTCAAATATGAAATTTAATCTTAAACTTGGTGTATAGTTTTGGAGAATTTGATGTTTGCCCATTCAAAGAGATAAGAGCTGCACTTGCATGCCCGAGAGGTGTTTCAAAGATGGCCGCCGAGTGACATGACTTGTCTTAAAGGGACTTTGGAACAATGCATATTAAAGTAGTGTTCATAAAGCAGCTCTGCTTTGTTTACAGTGGTAACCCAGGAAACACTGTATCATTGCTGTTCATAAGCGCCACCTGCCGTCAGAGAGTGAATCTGCGTCTCATTCAGCTTGTCTGCTGTTTCGTTCAAATGTTTTATGTAGTATAGTTTCATAAAGCTAAAGTCAGAGCATTCTGTTTTGCTTCAAATTTCGAAATTATACAGTCTAATTTAGATTAAAAACCACTCATGCTGCATGTATGCTGCATCTTTATTTGGATCATGATTAAAATCCAGTGGTTGCCTCTAATTTTAAATGGAAAGAGCACAGACTAAGTCTTAGTTTGTTCATATTAAGAGATTTCTTTTATTTGTATAACTAACTTGTTTGATTTGGGGTTAGTTTTAAAATTTCAATTTGGTTTTGTTATATTTCAATTTCACAAAGAAACGTGCAGCAATAGCCAGTGACATGACTTGTCTTAAAGGGACTTTGGAACAATGCATATTAAAGTAGTGTTCATAAAGCAGCTCTGCTTTGTTTACAGTGGTAACCCAGGAAACACTGTATCATTGCTGTTCATAAGCGCCACCTGCCGTCAGAGAGTGAATCTGCGTCTCATTCAGCTTGTCTGCTGTTTCGTTCAAATGTTTTATGTAGTATAGTTTCATAAAGCTAAAGTCAGAGCATTCTGTTTTGCTTCAAATTTCGAAATTATACAGTCTAATTTAGATTAAAAACCACTCATGCTGCATGTATGCTGCATCTTTATTTGGATCATGATTAAAATCCAGTGGTTGCCTCTAATTTTAAATGGAAAGAGCACAGACTAAGTCTTAGTTTGTTCATATTAAGAGATTTCTTTTATTTGTATAACTAACTTGTTTGATTTGGGGTTAGTTTTAAAATTTCAATTTGGTTTTGTTATATTTCAATTTCACAAAGAAACGTGCAGCAATAGCCTAATAAAACAACACCTTTTCATTTACTGTATGCCTTCAATCTCATTTTGTTAAAAAAATTTTTTTTTGAGAAAATCGAATCATGAAATCTAAGTCGTGAATCGAATCGTGAGTTGAGTGAATCGTTGCATCCCTAGCTCCCATACTATCCATGATGGAATGACTTCCTGTTTGTCAAAGATGGTGAAAAGGCGGCTTCATAGCAACATCCTATGTAGGTTGTGAAATGGAGCATTAGCTTCATGCTAAGCAAGCTTAAAGCTTTTATAAATGCTCATAATGGCGCTCTCTTTTCCTTTAGGTCTGTCCATCCCTGTCCCTCGTGGCAGGAAGGGGAAACGAGTGAAGGCTCAGAGCTCTTTTGATGTGCAGAAAGTTGAGTGGATCCGAAAATATAATCCTGACAGTCTTCTGCTTGATGACAGTTACCGAAAACACCTAAAACACCAGTGCAACAAGTATATTAGACCTATCAGGGACACTATTTAATTATACTCTGCAAACTATTAGCTTGAGTGTCTTAATTTCACTGTCCCCTTTTTTAGAGTGTTGCTGAGAGTACGTATGCTGTATTACCTAAAACAGGAGGTCATTGGAGAACATGCTGATTCTGTATTGAGAGGAGCTGATGCAAGGTATAGCCATCATCTAATGTCATTGCTTTAGATAAAATTATCATCGCTTTGGATAAAAGCATCTGCTAAATGCAGAAATGTTCATCTAAATGCAAAAGTTTGCATCGCTTTGGATTGAAGCGTTTGCTAAATGCAGAAATGTAAATTTCATTAACAACTGGTCGTGTCACCAACATCAACATTTATCACAATCCTTAATTTTCTTTTTATTCTGTGTAAAGCTTAAATATTAGGGTTTCTGTGATGCATTGATCAGGTTTCACAATTTAGATTGAAAACTCCTTTAAATTCCTCAACTGATGCTAGTGTGATTCCTTGCAGGGATATTGATATCTGGTTACCTGAAATGGAGCAGCAGGATGTTCCGTCTGGCTGGTGGGACGCAGAAGCTGACCGATGCTTGCTTATTGGTGTCTATAAGCATGGTATGTGCAGGCTTTATTAACGTCATGTCCAAGGATGTTCAGTTATTTAAGAAGAACTTAAGTCAAGTCAAGTCTTAGGAGAGTTTACCTAGTTTCAAGAGTTATCTGAAAGTCATTCTGAAGTGCCCCACAAGCTAAAATATATAGTTTTGCAGATCATTGATGTGTTTTATCATCTGTATCTTGCCGTTTCAGGATATGAGATGTACACCACTATGCGTGCTGACCCCTGCTTATGTTTTGTTGAGCGATGTGGCCGTCCAAATGAGCAGGACATTAACGCGGAGCAGCAAGCAGCAGACCCAGAGCTTGGGGAGGGGTCAGTATCAGACAGACCTGGGCAGAGTTTTTTTCAAAAGCATTGTGAGCTAAATTGACCGTAGACAATGGTTCTACAATCTACTTAGGCTTACAATGCTTTTGGGAAATGCAGACCTGATCTCTTGACTCCTGCATTATAATTTTGCAGCCTGTATGATTAACTGGTATAGTTAAGCTTCTGGATGAGTGTCGTTGAATCTTCTTGTGAACTTGTACGTTCTTATTGTGTTTTAGAGGGGACTATGACAAGTACTCAGAAGATCCAGAATTCAAACCCGTGACAAGACACACCAAGGAGGTATATGAGGAGGTAAACCCCTTTAGAATCATATCTTTTTTTTTTTTTTTCCTGTAACCGTAAAAGTGTAATTCTGGCAAATTAATCCGGTGTTGTTATTAGGAATTTAAATTCACAAAAAAAATGGATAATGTGCTCCTCAGGGTGATTCAGTGAATACAGATGGTGAGATTTGTGTGGAAGATCGCTTTGCCCCTGTGCAGGTTGAGGGGCCATCTTCGGGATCGTCAGATTTGTGTTACTGGCCAACAAGCTCATCGCTCACAGCCAGACTTCGCCGTCTTATCACAGCCTACCAACGCAGTTACAGACGAGAGCAGCTTAAGATGGAGGCAGCAGAGAAGGGCGACCGTAGACGTAGACGCTGTGAACAAGCCACAAAGCTCAAAGAGATAGCCCGACAAGAACGACAACAAAGGTATGTTCCTTAAGAAACCCGTTCCTGAAGCCTCCTCTTCAGTTTCGCTGTCCAGCATTCTCATAAGCTTCTCTGTTTCAGGTGGACTCGTAGGGAGGAGTGTGATTTTTACAGGGTGGTATCAACTTTTGGGGTCGAAAGAATAAAGAAAGAGGCTGATGCTCCAGAAGGGGGCGAGCATATGGACTGGAATCACTTCCGTTCTTTTGCTCGACTTGATAAGAAAACCGACGAGAGCTTGACACGTTACTTCAAGTGCTTCATGTCCATGTGTAGGAAAGTGTGTCACCTTCGGCCAGCACGTGGAGGAGGTACACTATACTTTAATATGCTGTATGTATTTTTACTTGAAGTCAATGCGAAACAGTGTTCATATTCATCTACTCGTATAATATGACTTTTTTTAGCTGAAGTAGAATATTGAATAAGACCCTGTTTGGAAATAGGTTTAGGTTAGGGACACAAAATATATTGGTTTATTTAAAAAAAATATTGATTCATATTTTATATTTAATTGCATATATTCATTTTTCCTATTTTTGAATTTAGATTATTTCCTTTAAAATTAAATCTTTAATAAAACCATTTTTTAATACTGTACAGTGTTGCATTACAAAAATCGTTTTCAGTAGTTGAAATATAAATATTAGATGAAAACCTTAAACTTAAAGCTGCCTCATTAAGAAATGTTGCCTTGGCAACTAACTGAAATAAGTTGTAAGTACTAAAATTGCTAAAACTGAAATAAACATATAAAGCTATATATAATTATTTTTTTAATAACACATTGTCTACTGTTATCCCTTCTTCCTCTCTTAGAATCTCAAGATTTGTCCCAGTCTCTGGCCCCCATCACAGAAGAACGAGCCTCACGCACACTCTACAGGGTCAGCTTGCTGTGCCGGCTACGTGAGCGCGTTCTTCCCCACCCCTCGTTGGAGGAACGCCTCAGCCTGGCACCACCCTCCTCTGACCTGCCCAGCTGGTGGAGCATCCCACAGCACGACCACGAGCTGCTCTTAGCCGCCGCTAGACATGGCGTCAGCCGCACAGAACCCTCAATCTTCTCTGACCCACAGTACTCTTTCAGCCAGACCCGCCTCGACTACCTCCAAAACCAGCAAGCTCAAGCAGCTTCACAGATTCACCTGTTAAGTCAGTCACAGGATCCGACCACTATCAAGGAGGAGAGCCTAGATGATGAGTCTCGGCTGCTGGGGGTGGAGGCCCTCTGTCCGTCAGACTCTCCAGCCATGCTTCTCTCCCATTCTGAGGGGAAAGTTGGAGTTCAGGCTGCATGGGGCTGGAAGAGCAAAAACAATGGTCCGAGTGAGAGAAAAGGAGGAAGAGAGAGAGGTGAAGGACCGTCAGACTCAGATTCTGATTCAGACTCGGGCTCGTCTTCCTCCTCCCATCATTCTGGCAGCTCAGATGATAGCGGAGACAGTGATGCTGAGAGAGAACAAGGTGAGGAGACACTGTTGCATTTAAATCATGTTCGTGGTAACCTATAGAAGTATAGCTTAAAATATTTTTTTTTAGGGATGTAACGTTTCACTCAACTCAAGATTCGATTCACGATACTGATTTCACGATTCGATTTTCTTTCTTTTTTTTTTTTTAAACAAAATTAGATTAGAGACACAATATAAATGAAAGTGTCCATTTATTATTATTGCTTGGACAAAATGCTGCACATTTCTTTTCTTTATTTCTTTGTGAAATGTCAAATAACAAAACAAATTTTTTTTTTTAAAACAAACCTCAAATCTATCAAATAAATAAAACAAAAAACCTCTTCATATAAACAAAGGCTTTGTCTGTGCTCTTTCCATTCAATATTAGAGGCAACCACTGCATTTGAATCACAATCCAAACAAATATGCTGAATACATGCAGCATGAGCAGTTTTTAAAATCTAAATTAGATTGTATAATTTGACATTTTAAAACAAAAGCAGAATTTTCTGACTTTAGTTTTGTGAAACTATACCACATAAAACATCAGCACGAAACAGACAGCAGATGGGCTGGATGAAACGCAATTTCACTCTCTGACAGCAGGTGGCGCTTATGGAACAGCAGTAATACAGCATTTCCTTGGCTGTAACAAAGCAGTGCAGCACTTATGAACGCTGCTTTAATATGCATTATACAGTAGGGATGTGCATCTCATGACTCAGACTGATACGATGCACATCTTGATGCATAGCCTACGATACATTAAAGATACATATGAAGCAGCTACCGATGCGATACACCCCTATTATGATGCAGTGCGATCCGATTTTGATTCGATTCAACACAATGCAATTCGATGCAATATGGAGAAAATATCACTTTTAATGCCTCGAGGCCTGTTTCATAAAACAAGTTAACCAAATAAGCCAGGCTTATTTCAGTTAGCTTGACTCATTGTCAAATGATTTGGTTCCATAAAGCAAATTTAACAAAGGCCTAGATTAAGCTAGTCACTGTGGCAACTTATGCTGGGAAAATAACCTGGTCTAAAGCAGGCTTAACTGTCAGGCTAAGCTCCTCTAACACTGACCAACAGGAACACAATGATATTACCACTGTCTCACATACTATTAGGCTATTTGGAATTTTTTTTACATTTTTTTACATTCTTTAATTTTTTACAGTTTCTAGCCAATGCGGCTTTTCTCTCTGGTTTTATGACAGCTGTACCTTTTATAGTTTGCAGAACATTAGAACATTTACAATCTAAAATTGCTCTTTAAAGCATTAAAATAACTAAATTAACAGTTAAAATCACTGAATTAAAAATGAAAATAATAAAGAAAATGGCTACATTTTAACTGCAATAAGAAACGCACATGAACTCATTTGAGCTTAGTAATTAATACTGTAGCCTACTAGCTTACGTTTGATTTACCTATTACAACAGTCCACTTACAGTTACTTGCTATCATAAAATTACACTTTATATGTAGGTTTAAAATTCTACAAGGCAAATTTAATGTCCAAAAACTAATTTTTTTATCAAAGTGTATATTTTACTCAGAATTATTACGCTCCTATTCGATTGCGCTCCTTCTGTTTAGTGCACATGCGCGCAGCAGCGCTCGTTGCTCTCGCGTGCCTCGCCTACTCCTGACAGCAAAATGGATATGTTTGCATGACTTTCTAACATTTACAGATGAAAAATATACCTGTGACATGTCAGTTATGCACTGAGGAAAACACAACGTCTCAAAATGCATTAAATAGCACAGATATATTCGCTGTTTGTCATTGTGGATCGATTTGATCCATGATCGACATTAAGGTCTGCTTAAGAATAAACATGCACAAATTAGTTAGATTGCGTGAATTTAATTTGTCTTTAATGGAACCGCTTTAGCCCCGATTTATTTGTTAGATTATTTCAAGTCAGGTTTTGGACTTTAATCCCAGTTTTTTCTCGGGTCTCCGTGGTGTTGTGGTTCGTCATATTCACACAGGCAGCAGCGGTGATGAGAAAACGCGCTTGACAAACAGTTTAGAGAGGAGAAATCAATCTACATATAAAATACTGGTCACAGATTATTGGTCACTTTCTAAATAATAAAAGTATAGCGCATCCACTAGTAATTATATGTAAATAAATCGTTTTTTACAGATGCAAATATGTTAGAAACGATGCATCGCGATATAAATGACAACTTGTAGCTGATGCACATTTTTTTAAACCGATGCATCGCATCGTTAACTTTTTTAACCGATGCACCGAGCAAATTGAGGAAGCTTCCCATCCCTAATATACCGAGACGCGATGAAAAGAAAATATCATCTAAACTTTTCTAAAGACAGTCAGTTCCCCTCAGAGATACAGTTGGGGGTAGGAGTTTATATGAATGTATCACGATTCGTTTAACATCTCAACTGGCTTGCGGTGAATCGTTACATTACTATTATTTTTTTCATTGTTTTAACCTTATGGTGTTCCGTATGCAACTCAAAATTCATGTTATAGCTGTTTGCTCTGAAATGACTTTTCTTCAGTCCAGCCAAATCATTGTTGCTAGTTAAACTCAAAATGTTTAATAAGGAGGATTAAACATTACAAAAGTAAAATACAGTAAAAAAAAAAAGTTGATTAATCAAGACATTTTTGTGCAAATTCTTTCATTATATACACACCAGAAAGAATGATGCTATTTAGAATTTCTGTTTATTGGTACCAAAATAACAATACATAGTAATAAACAGCAAAACATTTTTATTTATTAAGGGAAATTATTACTTTTATTTAGCAAGGATACATTCAATTGATCAAAAGTAACTAAGACTTTTATAATGTTACAAAAGATTTCTTTCAAATTGTTTCAAACAATCTTGACGAAAAATATCACAATTTCCGTATAAATAATAATCTTACTGAAATGTTTATCGTTTTTGTATTTTAACTGAAGCATTTGAATGCTTGAAAAGTGCCACATAGGGATCTAACATTTGCTGAATCAGATTTTTGATTCCATTTCGTTATAATTCATTGAGTTTGAAGTTTGAACTGACTTTCTTACATGGTTTCTGTTACTTGAGTTAGTTCGGAGTTGAGTTAGGATTAGTTCACCCAAAAATCAAAATTTTCAAAATGTCAATCCTGTACGACCTTGTCTTCCATAGAACATAAAAATAAATGAGCTATTTTTTATTTTCTTAATCATTCTGATCTTCACGGAGCATAATGTTTTTACTTTAGTTCTTTGGCCAGCTGTAATGGTTAACTGAGTTAATTTGGGTTGATTTGAATGTGATTTGTTACTAGAATGATTCTGATCTCTTAGCAGCAGCTCTTAAGATGTGTGATGGTGATGAAGAAAACAGCATGCTCTCATTCACACCATCTCAAGAAGGCGCCCCACCCGAGTCCCTCACTGACCCTCTGAGAGTTGATTGGCCCAAAGACCGTGTGTTGATAAACCGAATAGAAAACCTCTGTTCGCTGGTTCTAATGGGGCACTGGCCGTCAGGTCGACGCTACGTCTCTGACATACCGCTCAATGCTACATCTGAAGAGCATGACCTCGAAGATGGCCTAGGTTACCCCCGAATGGCACGCAAAAGCAACAGTGCCCTGTCTGCAGAAGCTCTTGAAGGCCAAGAATCAGAGTTTACAGTAAAACTCCTAAAGGTGAGGTGGTGTTCAGACATTTATGAACTTAAACTGTCTTTTATGCTTCTGCTTTGTTCATTTTTGCGTTCGTTTCATTTGCTTTAGGAGGAGGGGCTGAAGTTGACATTTTCTAAGCAGGCTCTCATGCCAAATGGTGAAGGGAGTGCACGCAAAAAGAGAAAGGACCACGAGGTACAGTAATGCAGTTTCATAAATTTGCCCAACTCTGTTTTAAGGAAAAAGTAACCTTTCAGTTTACATTGATGCATTTTAGGTATTTCCAGCTGTATAATTTGTTTGTTTTCTGACATTTAGCTGGTAGATGCCGAAGGGGTTCTCCATGCTCCACGTAGAAGGGACCTTCCTAACTGGCTCAAAGAAAACCCAGATTATGAAGTGGAGGGAGACATGTTAGAAGTAAGTGCGAAACTCAGGTTGAACTCTCTTCTCTGAGTACTTCTTGGACCGACACAGCTAAAAATGTCCCTTTCTTTGTTGCAGTTACTGGTGAACCAGACCAAAAAAAAAAGGAGGAGGAAGAGGGTAGAGAAAGGAGCAGCACTTACCGGCAGTGAGAGAGTGAAGGTTATAGACATAAGGACAGGAAAGAAGGTGAGAGAAGACATTTGGCAGTTCTGCCATAAAGGCTGATTTATACTTATGCGTCGGACCTATGCTGTAGCCTCTACGCCGTAGGATATGCATCGGTTTTTCTTTTATACTTCTGCGTCATTGTCTTCGTCAACGTGCAATTACACATGCAGACCGTTAGCATGCAGTGTCCACGGGCATGCTGATGGTGTAACCCACAGTATCAAGGCAAAAGCCGAAGAAGAAGCTGCAGCAGTGATGGTGGCAAATAGAAAGTGACTTCTTTTGCAGCCGGAGTTGTTAAATATCGAAGAACAGATCATTTATTTAAAATGAAAAAATAGGAGACGACAACGGAACACGAGAGAAGTTGGTGTGCATGACCATTGCTCGAAACAAGACAACAGGTGGGAGAATTTGTCATGGTTATGTCGCAAGCGGTAGGGGTGGGCGATATAGCCTCAAAATGATATCACGATATTTGAAGAATATTTGCGATAACGATATTTATGACGATATAGAAAGAAAAAAAACATGGAACAACGTTTTATTGGTGATTGCACTAATAAATGCTGCTGCCTGCCAACTGCAAACAAAATGAGGGGCATTTTCCATCCTTTTCCTATGAGCTACTGTCATCGATGGCAGACTCTCTCATTTGAAGTGTAAATCTATTGTCATAAGGTGGCAGCAGCAGCTGTGTGTTCGACTTGAAGCAGACCAATTGGTGTATGACGTCAAAATACCGCGAGAGTGACTTACCCCTTATTTAAACTGCACGTGTCTGCAGCGCATTTACGGCTCCGATGCAGCCACTCTAGTCAGTGCTTGTGTTTACATCAGTGGAGCTGCAGCACTTTTCAGAAGCGGCTCTCGTGCCGCTTCGCTAAAGATATGCGCCTCGCCTATTTTTGAAGAGTGTGCACTCGAATATGCTCTGGAATCGTTCTCGCGATACTTTGACATATGCACCGATCAGTCTGTGCGCGCTAGGGAACGTATATCCGCCATACGTCATCGCTTCGCTATATCAATGATATCGCGATATGACAGTTTTTTTTCATCATGTAAAAATTTATACCGGTATTATTGTATGATTGACTGTATGATATGGCACACCCCTAGCAAGTGGAAATGCATATTAGGAAATGCACAGATTTTATTTTTTGACCTGAAAGGGAGGGGTTGTAGCAGACCATTCACAGCGCTTATGGTCCTGTAGAATTGACACGTTGTTACATTTCTGGAGAGGTGCACGTCAGGCTGGTGTAGTTTCGACGCAGAAGTATAAATCAGCCTTTATTAACACTTTTCCCCGTTTAGACTACAAAAAGTATCCAGCACAACTATTTTCAACATTGGTAATAAGAAATTCTTTTACACCAAATCAGCATATTAGAATGATTTCTGAAGCTTATGTGACACTGAAGTAATGGCTGCTGAAAAGTTTTTATTTTTTTCAATGATTTGCTGAGCATAAAAGATTTATTTTATGCACAACAGTCTACAATGTGTTTTATGTGGGACAGTTACTGTTCTTGATATATTTGAAGTTGAATGCAGTTGGTCTTATACTCAGTCTTATTTGTTTGTTTGTTTTTTCAGTTTAGTGGAATATACGGGCCTTTACTACAGGACCTGAGAGAGCACCTGGAAGAGAATCCTGACCACGTTGTAGCACCAGAATGGTCCGAGACGGTTCGCAACTCGGTTAGTGTCTCCTGTATTAGCTCAGTATGTTTATGGTTATTATCCTCATCTACCCTGGTTGTCAAGTCAAGTCACCTTTATTTGTATGGTGCTTTATACAATACTGATTGTGTCAAAGCAGCTATACAGTGTCAAACAGGAAAATAGTTTGTCAATAATGCATGAAGACAATAACAGAGTAATTTTTCCAGCTAAAGTCAGTTCATTGATGATTGGGAATCATGATTGTGTAGTGTATTTTAGGTCGGTCAGTGGTTATTTTTGTGGGATTCCGTCTGATCCTTCTCTTTAATCTCAGGGTTTCTTGCCTGAGAGTTTATTCCACAGACTGTTGAGCCCCCACGCTTCAACCCCCAAAAAGAATCGACATTACCTCTCCACCCCTTCCATCCAGATGGTAGACCCTCTCCTGGGAGGCGGCGAAGGCGAGACATTAGTTTCCGATGGTGCATACATGATGGACGACGAGGACCTGGAAGACGGCAGTCACCTCACGTCATCTCACCACTTCCTTACTCCAGCCTACGATGTGAAGATAGAGCCAAGCACTCTTGATATGGATGGAGGCGACAGTTTGTCCCAAGGTGGCTATGATAGCTCCGACAGAGAGGCCATTTTGGATGATGTCATCATGGCACCGAAGAATTCAGACTCTTCCTCAAGCTCCGAGAATTGACCAAATCTCATGTTAGATGTAGTAGACCGAGATCATGACAGTCTTTTATTTTATTATATTCCGCCTTCATTATTTTTATAATTATTATTGATGTTATTGCTTAAAATATGGAGTAACAGATTTTTTTTTTCTTGGGTTAGATTTGTAATTGACTGTTTTGTGTAGGAAAGATATAGGCGCCTTTTTTTTTTTCTTTACATCTCATTCGGCACATTGAGCAAAATCTTAATTCCAGATGGATGAAATATATCAATTTCATGTCTCACATACTCATAGTAAGCCCCTTTCATTCTTTATTGGCTGGGAAAGGAGCTATTTGTCTCTCACCCTCAAGCTGAACTGTTTAACAGTGTGCTGGAGGACCCATAGTCATGCACTGAGCTGAGCCATCGTGGTGCCTCGGTCTGGTGAAGAACATTGAGTTTTTGTTGGATGTAAATCATTTTTTGTGTGTGTATGTTGGGGGGGGGGGGGGGGTTTGGGGGGGTTTTG
>NW_015505200.1:5392459-5426528 GCF_001515645.1 Sinocyclocheilus grahami | reverse complement strand
GGGGGGGGGCGGGGGTGTAATATTTGGGATTAAGGGTTAGTTACTGAAACAATGTTAGACAGATGATGGCTGTATTGTACAAAGTAGAGTTGGTCCTATGCCTGCAATGATGCAAAAATTATGCGTTTATTCCTGTTTCAATAACTGACTCCAACTGTCTCTGTGATATAAATATGAATAGCAGTCTACAGTGGAAACTGATGTCTGTTGAATTAATTTCATCAAATGTTGGTATTTATTTGAATAATGATTACTCAAGGCCCTTTTTATTGACTTCCTGGAAAACAGGCCGAGTGGAAGAGCAAATTCATTCTGTCTCTCATATTTCATACTTGGATGTGGTATCAACAAATGTCATGGTCTTTAATTATTGTTTTAATCAATAACCGTTAGTTTCAACTTTGCTTTCTTGTGGATTTAGCTGACACGTACATAAAATCACCAATTTAGAATAGTTTAAACTCTAATGTCGACTAACACATTGCTAGACCCAAGAGACAATAAACATCCCAGAAATTCAGTATGCAGCAGGGTTAACACTTCTTGACCTCTGCAGTGCTGGAGGTAAGTCAGGTTTGACTATTTGTCACGGTTATCTGCCACAGTTAACAAACAACATTAATGCTTGTTTGTCTTGGTGAAGCTTGCATCTTCCTGAAAGCTGCATACTTTGCGGATTCTCACTTTAAAACACCTGATTTACTGCCTTCAGCCATTGACATTTCTGTCCAACATGTGGTTAAATCATTTGACCATCATTATTTAGTATGAGACAAATAGGTAGCTGTTGTGTGGTGCCTTTTATGCTCTGTATCTCAAAGTGAATATGCCTCGAAATATTTCTATAAAAGAGATACAAACCATTGAGGGACAGCTGACATGAGTCATTTTAGACTTTTTACACACTTCTGTTACAACAGTTTACAATTTTATCTTATCAGGATTAAATGTTTTAAAGGAATTGAAACGTAAAATTATATTACCCTATATTCACTTTAAAAAGTAAAATAAACTGTTTAGATACGAGTGTAATTTTAACCAATGGGAAGCACGTGATGGGGACATAAAAATGTAATGCACAATAGGAATAGGCCATAAAAGTTATTTTCTTGGGGGGCATATGGGACCACAGATAACCGGAATCTTCTTAGAGATGCATTCAAATGACAGGGCAATGTCTTATTGTAAACAGTACATTTGCGAGTATGGGCTCTTTATATAAAAAAAAATGGAACAACACACCTTCAATCTCAAAAAAAAAATTTCTTTAAATATTCCTTCTCCAGTAATAATAAACGACTGTGATTGGTGCACCGTGATCATGGCTGAGAAAAGTAACGCCTGCCATGTGACATTTTAGCAGCGGTCTAGAAAATATGTGGTGGCTATTGAATTGTAAACACATAGTGAAGAGTTAAAACAGGAAACTGTTATTTAAACTTATGGTGTTTTACCAATTATAAACAACGTTTGAGCTACGTAAAATGTTTTCAGCACGAGTAAAATCTATGATCGGAGTGTGATTAGTCGGACTTGTGAATGCAAACAAACAAACGTAGCAGAGTACCGATCGAATCGGTCCATTTTTAGCACTTGCAGCAAATGTCTGCTAGTGCAACTCTAAAGCAAACTTTCTTCATCCAGTTTGAATATGTATTAAGAATATAGAGTTTATAGTGTTATTTAATGAGACGTTGGCTATTACACATAGGAAGTAATGTACCAGAAGTCTCTCCGCGAGGCCTGTGATATGAATGAAACCTCATGTTGGGTTTAACAGTAACACATCTCTGAACTAGCACCATTTAGCCAGTTAACGTTAGCTGCAGCTGGCTGGCTAAATTGGTAAGCCTATATCTACTACTCTTAATAAATGTTTTTTAATATAAACAAATCTGGTCATATTTGCGCTGCGTGTTGGATCGTCTAATGAGGTTTATTGGCGTTATTCAGTCGAACAACACATACCATATGCTGGATAATATCGAGAACGTGGTGCTGGTTCTTTTCTTTTAGTGAATAGCATTTTTTTTCTTAGATGACTTGGTCTATTGATTTGTTGTTATTTGTTGCTCTTGGATTGTTTCAAGGTCGGCCGCTCCTCTGATATCGAGATCCAGAAGACTTAATCTATCCATTTATTTATTCTTCGTATTATCCTTATGGATTTGAATTTTTACTCGGATCTCTCGGACGGGACTGGTCAACATGTTGATTCTGAGTTCATGGATAACTCGTCTTACAATGGATATGATTCAGCGAACAAGGTAAATCTGGCACCTTTGTGCAGTAAAATATATTCAGTTTAACGAAGTAGGCTATTATTTTAGTATTGCAGTCATTTAGTGTACCATTGAACTAAATGTTTGCGTACAAATAATACACATTTTAACCTCTGTTTATTAGTTCGCAGGTGGCAATGATTCATACCTGACCATCAGTGGACCTGGTCATCACTGGTCATCTGAGGTAGTGCTACAAAAACTCAATAAACTGGTCTATATTATAAATTCTAAGTTCTGTATTATAAACGATGACTCTCTCTCTCTCTCTCTCTCTCTCTCTCTCTCTCTCTCTCTATATATATATATATGAAATACAAAAATATATATATTGATGTAATTTATTTTTATTTACTTGTGTATTGTTTTATAGTTATATACCATTTTATATTAAATTATAATTATTTTTTTAAATTATTATTATTATTATTGTAGAAAACATTCCATACGCCCTGTCTGGGTGATGAAGAATTTGAAATCCCACCAATCTCCTTGGATCCAGATTCTGCGCTCACAATAGAGGATGTGGAGGCCCATTTCGGAGAGCTGGCCGAACAGGCTGAGAGCTCAAGTACTTCTGGAGTTGGAAATAGTCTTGCCAGTAATCCTGTGGTAGGGGGGAATGATCCCTCTTTTGCCTCTGCTTTCATGAATCCATCATCTCAGGGCATGGAGCACCTGAGTATAGGTGTGATTAACCAGCCGGGAGGAAGTGCACTACTGAGCTCAACTCTGGGTGTGGTAAGCTATTCTTTTTCTATCAGTGATGATTTATCTTCATGTTTTTAGCATGTAAGAATAGGCATTTGAATAGCTGTTAATGTAATTAGATATGGAGTAAATTGTAGATTGGCACACCAGATAATGAGTTTTTTTTTCTGTCCTGTTTTTTTAAGGATCTTGGGCATTCTGTTGTCTCCCATTTCAGTAGTTCCTCCTCCATGACTATCGATGTTCCAATAAATGACATGAACCATAGTCTCTTGGGACACAACCAGCTCACCACCATAGACCATTCAGATCTAAGTGCTCAGTTAGGGCTCAGCCTTGGTGGTGGAGCCAGTGTGTCAAAATCTCCTGAACAACTGCTGTCAACCACACCATCCCCTGCTGGCTCGTTGCAGGATGAAGACATGGAGGACTTCAGACAAGTGAGTCTTTTAGTTATGGGCTTGATTGGTGGCACATTTTCTTTCTTTTTCCATCTTGTAACCTCTCCCCATTTGTGTTTCAGAAAACTATGCTGGTAGACTCCTCCTCAACCTCTCCGGCCATCATATCGCACATCCCCAACTTGACGGGTTCCACCCAGCTTTCCTCTGCTCCTCCAGCTGTGGTGAGGAGGGTGGGCGGTAAACCGGCCATGGTGCCTCTGACTACAGTGGACACGGGAACAACACTCGGAGGCAAAAAAGGAAGAAAGAAAAAAGATCCCAATGAACCACAGAAGCCAGTGTCAGCCTACGCTCTGTTCTTCAGAGACACTCAGGCAGCCATTAAAGGCCAGAACCCTAATGCCACATTTGGAGAGGTGTCAAAGATAGTGGCATCCATGTGGGACAGTCTTGGAGAAGAGCAAAAGCAGGTGGAGCATAGTTTTTCAATGGCGAAAAATGCAATCCATTTAAAATATACACTACCGCTCAAAGGTTTGGGGCCAGTAAATTTTTTTAAGAAATGAAAATTAATGATTTTGACATCAAATATGCATTACATTAGTCAAAAATGGCAGTAACTAAATTATAAAATAAAAAAAATCTTAGACTGTCATCCATTGGTGGGTCAAACAGATTGTCCCACCCCAAACTCACACGATTGATTAATATATACTTAAGGCCAATTATTGAAATGCAGTTATGTCAAAAAAGACTGCAAAGTCATTAAAATTAAGAATTATAGTGTAAGAATTATTTAACTTTTTTTTTTGTTGGATTAACTTTATTTCAGAATTTGACAATGGAATTGCATCTTCTTTTTCCAAATATTTATTCTTTAGAAGTTTTAAAAGAAGGAATTGTATCTGGAAATTTATGATTCCCATAATTAAATTCTGTTTTTATTAATATTTCAGGTTTACAAGAGGAAAACAGAGGCAGCCAAGAAAGAGTATCTGAAAACATTAGCAGCCTACAGAGCAAATCAGCTCTCCAAAGTGAGTGATTTTTTTCTGGTTCTTCCTCTGTGAGTTTTTGATTTCTAGTCTTATTTCTTTCTTTCTTTTCTTTGTTTCTCATCAGTCATCTACTGAGGTGGAGGATAGCACTCCTTCGACTCCTCCGTCTGTCCCCTGTCCCGCACCCGTCACTGCTGCTCCTGCTGCCCCTGCCCGTCCACGGCTAACACCCATCCCTGAGCAGAACACCATCACCAACATCTGCGCCTCCAATATCATCCTCAACGGGCCTCAAGTCACCACCCGTTCCCGCACGGGCTCTCTACCCCTGGCTGTCAGCCAGCCCCTGACCCCTTCCCCCAGCCCGATCCCCACTGTCACGAGAATCATCATCTCCAAACAGATTCTGCAGGGAGGTTCTCAGATCCACCAGATCCCCACGTCCATGGTGACGGTGATTCCAGCCGGATTACGAGCCGTGCAGCCGGCTGCTGCCGGACGACAGCCTCCACCGCTGCAGCAGATGCAGGGCACCCCACCTCCACCACGTCTGCAGCAGATGGTACAAACCCAAGCTCCGCCACCTCTTCAGGCCAAGCCCCGTGGAGGGCCAGGAAGTTCCATGGCTGTCACGGCTACACCACCTCCACCTCTTCAGATAAAGATTGTGCCTGCTTCTTTACACTCCGACCTGTCCACACCGATTATTGTTACTACAGCTACAAGTGCCAATCCTGTTATTGCCACATCCACCATCTCAGCCTCAGTGCTTCCAGCCCCTGTTGAGGTGCAAGTGGAAGAACCCAAAGAGGAGTTGGTCACTGGGACAGATGAGACTGTGATGGAGGAACCCGAAGAGGTTTGTTTTTCCCATAATTAAAAATTCACTTAAAAATGAAAATATGTAATTCCAAAGCTTTTTCCAAAAGTGTTGTTAGCCAACTATGGTCGTAGTTCCACAATTCTGTGTTTCCTGAAACCATGTTCAAATGAACATTCACATACAGTATCGCAAACTTATGTGGTTCCAACACCTGTGCGTGATGTCATTACTGACGGTCCTGTATTGTAGATGGTCTACTTAAAGGCACATTATGTAAGATTTTTTTATTAAAATATCCAAAAGGCACTAGAATAGTGTTATATATTTTGCTGACTTGTGTACTTGCATCATCCCAAATGTTTAGAAGAATGTTTACATCCAGAGAAATAAGCAATTTTAACTAGTGACACGGACTGTGTCCATAGTGTCATTGTGTCGCCTGCCAATGACGTCATAACCCCTCGATTTCCGATTTTGTTTTGTAGAAAACATGGAAACACTAAAGATGCTTTAATATGTACAGCTAAACGTGTCTCCGTGTGGACAGGGCCTCAGTCACGGCGTCATCAAACTACGCTTTTGTTTCTTTGTTTATTTTGAATACGCGCCCTCTAGCGGTGAAAAATTACATATTGTGCCTTTAACGATCAACAATACTATGGTACTTAATCAGGAAGTTACCCCTGTAACACCTCTGCAAGACTTTTTTCGTCTTTGGAATATAAGATATTTTGAAGAACAATGGTCACCAAACAGTTTTGGTTCCCACTTCCATTGTATGAACCAAAAATACAATGAAAGTCAATGGGAACCGAAGCCGTTTGAGTAAATGATGACAGAGTTTTTATTTTTGGGTGACTATCCATTTACCATTAACAGAGCTATTGTAATTGAACTTATCAGTAACAGCCATACAGGAAACGATTTAAAGATCAAACACAAGTTATGCACACCGCAAAGAGTTCTTCAGAGATGTTTTATCCCTTCTTTTTCAGATGGAGATGGAGGTAAGCATTGCTCCTGAGGCCTCCTCTTCAGCTCCTGCAAATCTCTGTGTCCGTGCTGGGTGTACAAACCCTGCTGTGGAGAGTCGAGACTGGGATAAGGAGTATTGCAGCAATGAATGTGTGGCCACACACTGCAGGTTTGTTTTTTGTGTGCATGTTTAATTTTTTTATTTGTAAGGTGATTTTTGTACGGTCAGATTCCCATGCTAGTGTCACTGTTTACTCTCTTGACAGGGATATTTTCATGGCCTGGTGTTCAATCAAGAGCCAGAACTCAGCCACCGTCAAATAAATGAAAATCCTCCCGTTTCTGGGTCTTAACATGCCTGGATGTGTCTTTTATTAGAGAACACAACAGAATTTTACTGGATTTACGAGTGAAGGTTTAGTGTTTTGTTGTAAATAGCTAAGGCATGAAAAAAGTAGTGGAAAAATCAGTTATAAATTGAAAATGTCTTTGTTACAACTGTTGGAGGTATTAATGAATGTACTGCAAAACCCAACTTGTTTGGTTTCCACATTGAAACAGAAAAGGACCTACGTGATTATTGTACTTTATTTGGACTAGTGATTTATGTACGTTATTAGTGATTTGATTTTAAGTAATTTTCAAATGCAATAGTTGTGATTATGATGAAAAATTAGTATTAGTGAACCTCAACAAGTAATGCAATCATTCTGCAATTCTATGTTTTGTTTAATGCAATTTTCTCATGTTGTACTGACAGTATCTTAGATCAGTGTTCAGAAGTGCTATCATGTCAAATCTTTTTGCCTTAGTTGTTTTTTTTTTTAGATTGTTACAGAAATTATTCAAGTATTAATAAAAGGCCGCCAAAATGGACTAAGTTTCTGAAGTCATTGCTAACAGACAACTTTGTTTGTAGTGGTTTTTCAGTGCACTATAAAAGTGTCTTTGTCTATTGATGACTATTCAAAACATGTATTCTGATCAAATATAGCATAGGAGTCAATATAGTAGAATGAATATTTTGAATCTGTAAAAAAAATAAGTGCTCCATTTTCAGGTTAGAAGTCTCAAGTTTTTTTTTCAGTCACAAAGCATATTTTTTTGTGTGTTAAATGAGTCACAGACCTTTTGTTCTCTTTGAACTAACAAGTTTATAGTTTAATAATTTTCAGTTAATGGTCACATGACCATTAAACAAAATGCAACAAAATATTTCCTATTTTGTTTAGTGTTTTATTGTGCTTATTTTCAATAAATTTTATTAACAGACAACTTAGTTTGTAGTGGTTTTTCAGTGCACTATAAAAGTGTCTGTCTATTGATGACTATTCAAAACATGTATTCTGATCAAATATAGCATAGGAGTCAATATAGTAGAATGAATATTTTGAATCTGTAAAAAAAATAAGTGCTCCATTTTCAGGTTAGAAGTCTCAAGTTTTTTTTTCAGTCACAAAGCATATTTTTTTGTGTGTTAAATGAGTCACAGACCTTTTGTTCTCTTTGAACTAACAAGTTTATAGTTTAATAATTTTCAGTTAATGGTCACATGACCATTAAACAAAATGCAACAAAATATTTCCTATTTTGTTTAGTGTTTTATTGTGCTTATTTTCAATAAATTTTATCAATATTCTTCACAAACCCCAGTTTGTACTGGGGAACCCTGATCTTGATGATCACTTCGAGTGCAAGGTTACTTTGAATGCTGCATGCAAAAGCATTTGTTCCTTTGAAGAGCCCAAGGTTATTTCTCCTTAAATGCAGTTGAATCACTTCTGGAAAGACTCTCAAAGTTTCATTTGGAATCATTCTCAAATTTGCTAGGAAAAGGACCTACGTGATTATTGTACTTTATTTGGACTAGCGATTTATGTACGTTATTAGTGATTTGATTTTAAGTAATTTTCAAATGCAATAGTTGTGATTATGATGAAAAATTAGTATTAGTGAACCTCAACAAGTAATGCAATCATTCTGCAATTCTATGTTTTGTTTAATGCAATTTTCTCATGTTGTACTGACAGTATCTTAGATCAGTGTTCAGAAGTGCTATCATGTAAAATCTTTTTGCCTTAGTTGTTTTTTTTTTTAGATTGTTACAGAAATTATTCAAGTATTAATAAAAGGCCGCCAAAATGGACTAAGTTTCTGAAGTCATTGCTAACAGACAACTTTGTTTGTAGTGGTTTTTCAGTGCACTATAAAAGTGTCTTTGTCTATTGATGACTATTCAAAACATGTATTCTGATCAAATATAGCATAGGAGTCAATATAGTAGAATGAATATTTTGAATCTGTAAAAAAAATAAGTGCTCCATTTTCAGGTTAGAAGTCTCAAGTTTTTTTTTTCAGTCACAAAGCATATTTTTTTTGTGTTAAATGAGTCACAGACCTTTTGTTCTCTTTGAACTAACAAGTTTATAGTTTAATAATTTTCAGTTAATGGTCACATGACCATTAAACAAAATGCAACAAAATATTTCCTATTTTGTTTAGTGTTTTATTGTGCTTATTTTCAATAAATTTTATCAATATTCTTCACAAACCCCAGTTTGTACTGGGGAACCCTGATCTTGATGATCACTTCGAGTGCAAGGTTACTTTGAATGCTGCATGCAAAAGCATTTGTTCCTTTGAAGAGCCCAAGGTTATTTCTCCTTAAATGCAGTTGAATCACTTCTGGAAAGACTCTCAAAGTTTCATTTGGAATCATTCTCAAATTTGCTAGCTTAAACCTTTCTCATTAGAATTGTGGAACAGTTTTTCTTCAGTAAACTTTCTCAATTGACAGATCAATTGCCATACTGGTCTCGATTTTAAAAAATGAATAAAATCAGCCCAGTAAACAAAGATACAAGGTTATGGTTTATTCCAAAAGAAACTGAAGTTTGTCAGTGGCTATGAGGAACGGAAAACAGGAAGTATAGTGAAACCATTTCTTTTGTAGGTTATAAACTCACAAGCCGAAGTAATTACATTGTTTTTTTATATCAAACTAAAAACATGTGATTGACAAAGCACAGCTGGTTAAAAACAGAATAAAACAAAGATTCACGTTTATTAAAAAAAATCTGTCAATTTAAGATTTAAAGTGAAATGTTTGCTTGCTCCAAATAATGATCACACATTAAATGCAAGAAAGTACATGTAAAAGATATAATAATGGGAAAACGTGAGCAGTAGTGTTACTAACAAATTTTTTTTAGCTTTTCTTAAAATAAGCTTAAAGTGAACAAAGCGTGCTAAGAAATAGTGACGTTTTAAAAAAACCATGTAAAGTACAAATCGCTTCAAAAATGATTACAAGGCCCTGTGAATCCTGCAGCATCCAATCATCTCCAATGTTCAACCACACATTAACCCACTTGAATGGGTCCAGACAAGCATGTTCAAAGATTTAGATTGTTAAAACAGTTATGACAGAAGATAAAGTCATTCTTTAAAAAACAAAAAGTTTAGAAGCATCCTAGAACTATGATTTTATTATTTACATCAAGCAAGAATCAGTCAAACCTACTTGCGTTGGATTGCACGACTGCACCCTCTAATGCCCTGGGTGTGTTACACTTAAGGGCAAGAACCTAATGAAGAATAAAAGTTTGTATAGTATTAGTACAGATGCAGTCAGAGACAAAGATTACAATAGAAAAAAAACTGTCCAGAGACACTTCTGAGCAACATGACAAAAACATTTACAACATGCTATCACAGAGAAAAAGTGAACGCAAAACAAATCACCCTGACGTTCTTACTGCCATTGTGTGCTATATTTACCGGTTGGATACAGTGGCTCTGATGTGAGGTAGAAATATGGTGTTTGGTTTAGGTCACACACAACGTTTGTTGGTTACTGAAGAGTTCGAAAGCTAACCGGCGCCGCGTGAGAGAGCCTGTGTTTCTCAAGGTTCTTGTAGATCCTAAAACCCTTTGAGCACAGGTTGCAAGTGAAGGGCTTTTCACCTGTGTGAAAGCGCAGATGAGCCTTCAGATTGTTTTTGAGACGGAAGCCTTTCCTGCAGTGCGGGCAGACGTGTGGTCTCTCTCCAGTGTGGAAGCGTTCGTGTCTTCGCAAGCTTTTCCGCAGGGCAAATGTCTTTTTACACCTCCTGCACGAATACGGTTTTTCACCTGTATGAAATCGCTCGTGACGCTTCAGGATCTTCTTGCGTTTGAACTTCTTGCCACAGATCTTGCAGGCATAACCATTTCCGTGTGTGAGGACACCCTGCAGGCGCCAAATGCCGTTCCCGCACTCTTTAAAGCAGCACAGCCGACGTCCTGTATGGACACGCTGATGGGTTCGCAGGTCTTTGGGTGTAGAAAAGCATTTTCTGTTGGAACCGTTTACCCTCTGCACACTGGACAGCATCAGGAGGTTAACAAGTTGCACAGAGCATGGCCGTAACAGTTTGCAATCGAACGGCGTTTGGCTCAGCTGTAAACGCACCTTCTTCGCATTCGCAGTACTATTTCCTGATGCCTGGCTGAGTTCAGTGGCCTCCGCTGGGGTTTTGCTGGATTGAGGAGGTTCTATGAGAGGTGACTTTTCAACAGATGGCAAAGAACTGACTTCCATAAGGCCAAGGTCCCACTGGCTCATACTGTCTGTGGAAAGGTCTGCAATGGGAATGCTACCTAAAACAGAGTTGAACGGATGAGACTCTGGGTCTACTACAGTGTGTGAAGAGGATTCCTGAAGACCTAAAAAGTAAAAAAAAAAGGTGGGTGATATATTTTATTCTCACAAAAATGTTACATTGTCTTTATTTTTGTGTCTTTTTTTTTTTTTGGTAAACAAGACATTAAATTACTGGAGCATCAAAGGGTTTAGTTCTGGATATATTAGAAAGAAAGACTACAATTTATGCATTTAACTCACGTAGTTTAGTATAGTTGGTTAGCTTTGAACAGTAACAAACATTTTTCATATTTATATTTTAAAATATAAATGATTATGAATCAAGCATGTCTGGTTTCTTCATACCATTTTCCTGAATTGTCCCTGGCTTCTTTAAGTCATCTGTCCATTGGGCTTCATGCATTAAGCTGTCTTCTCTGCCAATCCCCTAAAATAGTAAATAATGCACATGACTTGGTCAGTAGTGAAAAGCAGCAGAAATTGCAAAATTAACATATTACAAATGTTGTGATTTTTTTTTGTGCAACATTTTTCTTTTTCATTTACATTTATATTAACCAATTTGTACTCTTAAGTCATGGTTCCTAAATGGGGCTTCGTGAGGGAACTGCAGGGGGTTCATGAGATGATGAAAAGCTTCTAATAAATTATATACAATATAAAACAAAAATAAATGAATTTGGTTGCACAATAACTGCAATATAGCTTTAACAATTATCAAATTAAAGCCTGTGATTTAAATGACTGTATGGTCTTATGTGCTGCTTGTTTCAGAGCAAAGCGCAGGCAAATCGTAATCCAATGTTTTCAAATTCAAATTAAATGCAGCGAGCTCAATCTCTGCATGTTCTGCAAGTTTAATGTACATTTGGGAATGCAATGTGCACTAGGTTTACTTTATTTTCACACTCCCAACATAATTCCTAACATTCTGCAAAAATAAAAGCATGAGGATTTGAAATCTTAAATAGCTTGAGGCTTTGAACATTTGAAAGTGAAGAATTTAAGACATAAATGTTAGTATTGAAATTTGTAGTGTAAAATAAATTATTATAATTATTATGAAATAGCCTTTTATTTCACAGTACACTTGTAACTTTCAATAGTAACATATTTCTGTGGTAATTTGTATAATTACAATAATAATAATAATAATTATTATTATTATTACTAAATTTGATTCTAAAACACAATTATGAATGTAATGTGGACTGATGTTTGAGTCCACTTTAAAGTCCAGCTACAAAGTCAAAATAAAACACTAAAAAAAGATCAAAATGTTTTATCCATTTTCTTCCATGTCATAAACGACACCAAAGAACTGAGAACATGCAAATGTGTTGTTAAATTACTGATATATATATATATATAATCTTAAATTTCAAGTTTGAAATGGAAATTGTCTTTAAAATATGTAATGAATATTATTTCATCCAAGTAAAAAATGTAATTCAGTTGACAATATTATTATTATTACTAAATTTGATTCTAAAACACAATTATGAATGTAATGTGGACGGATGTTTGAGTCCACTTTAAAGTCCAGCTACAAAGTCAAAATAAAACACTAAAAAAAGATCAAAATGTTTTATCCATTTTCTTCCATGTCATAAACGACACCAAAGAACTGAGAACATGCAAATGTGTTGTTAAATTACTGATATATATATATATAATCTTAAATTTCAAGTTTGAAATGGAAATTGTCTTTAAAATATGTAATGAATATTATTTCATCCAAGTAAAAAATGTAATTCAGTTGACAAATCAGCGCCACCTACAGTTTCTTTGAAGATGGTGCATGGAAGGTCAACCTTGCATTGCAAATCCACAGCTTTTGGAGACTCCTTACAGAGAGTTTCAGAGGGAGAAAGCCCCTCCTCTCCTCTGGATTCCTGCAGACCAATCTTGTCTCTCTCAGTGGACACGCACTGATCTGAATAGGGTGTGGGTGTGGGGTGGGAAAGAACACAATACATATTACAATTCAGAAACATGAGAAAACTGGTCTGTGTAAATGAGTGCTGCTGGCTTTCTTAAAGCACATTATTTAGGGTACATTGCCCTTTCAATTAAAATCATTCAAAATTTTGAATTTGAAAGGTGCAAATGTCTGAGAACCAGCTTTGCTTTACACGAACAGGTGAATAAAAACAGACAAACAGGTTTATAAACTTTGTCTTGCCAAAACATTTTGATTATAAAAAATGTCATAATATGATGATTAGTTATTTCTCATTTTAAGAAAGGTTGCACACACAAATAATTGTATTTTTTGCATGAAAACTAAGCAATGGTTTGCAAAATTTAAACTGCTGCAAAGACGGACTTTAACCTTGAAATATCAGTCAACAGATTTTGAAAGTATGGCAAACCATATTAACAACTATTCCTTCAAATTAAACAGTACTTAGTTTTAAGTTACTTGTTATTTTAAGCAATCCAATAATAGCCTAAATAATACATTTTCAGTTTCAATAACGAAGTAACTATTTAATTGTAGTAGTACTTATTCCAACAGTGACTTTTATCTATTCATTTCAGTTTAGAGCATAACATGAATCAGCAAATCACATATAGACGTAATATAGATAGAGATTAATAATTTAATAGATAGATACAGATAGAAAAACTGCAAGAGAGATATGTTTGGCTTGAATGAAAACACTAACAAATCAATATGTATTTTCTCTCTCTACATTGCACTAATATTTAGAATATCACTATGCAGAAATGTTACTGAAAATATCAAAACAGTAGGTCTAATATTCAGTCTAAAGTAATTAAGTACTAGTACTTTCTAACCTAGTAAAATGTAACTAAATACCACTGGAATAGAGACTAATAGCAAAAGAAGACGAAAGTACTCATATCTAACGAACAGTTACTAGGAAAAGAAAACTATACCTGCCACTATATACTAATTATTAACTAATAATAATAATAATAAAGAAATAAATACCAGTAACATAAAATAGATAGTTAATTTTAAGGAATATATATAATGCTTCGGCTTGCCACATACGATAGCCCGTACTTCCGGTCCACTCCTGTTGAATTCAACAAATGTGGAAGTACAACCAAGCTACATGCACAGCAAAAGAAGTGGCTGTTTTTTACGCAAACATACCCTGATGGTGGGACAGCAGTGTCTCTCCTACTTGCACACCGACGCTACAAACCATCTTGTCAGAGAGATTAGTTAATGCACTTTCCATATGAGCCCTGATGTCAGGGACACACACCAGATTTTCTTTGAGCTGAGCTTCTCTATCGACCGTGCAGCCATGGCAATCCAATGCGCGTCCTTCGAAAACTTTCGTTATCTCCACGACGGCCACCTTCAGTAATACCTCCATAACGGCCGCCACCTCAGCTTGAAACCTGCACACGGACTCGGACATTTTGCTCGCGGTCTGAACATGCACAATAATATTCACAACGCATAAACAAACAGATCGGTCGTGCAGTCGTTTGTGGTCATAGCCACATGGCTAAGATGGAAGTAATGGGCGTGTCTGCTGACACAGTGACGTATGCACGTATTACTGGTGGCGCCAAATCCAGACGTCGCTCCTGATAGATATATGGGAATATTGATCGCAAAATTTGGTCATAGGATGGTGTCATTTATTCTAGAATATCCATTGTTTAAAGTTTTGTTTCTTTACAGAAAGGTAGTCCAATTCTTCGTCTTGTTTGCACTGCATGCTGACATATATTTTAGTAAAAAAATTAAATTCATTATGAAACTTATAATTATTTTTAACTGCATATTTTTTGCTATTTTTCCATTGATGTTTAATAAAAATGGCAAAATCACAGATTTTAAGTCTTGATAAAACAAAACTTTGGCCAGATATTTCCTTTCATATTGTGACACATTCAAGTCGGAAAAAAAATGATTCTATTCTTCGGTTGTTAATGGGATTTTTAGATATGTGCGTTGCACTCAGAAATGGAGGCAGATGAACGCAAGGCGGGGTTAACGAGAGGCAGGGTTTAAGCAGATGGTCCTCGCTGCAGAACACAAGATCCGGTGCGAGGTTGGATCCAGATCCAACTCCTCCCATCTTCCATATCCCTTAACCTACCCGTCTCCACCCCCTGATCCCTAAACCTACCCATCTCCACCCCTAAACATACCCGTCTCCACCCCCTGATCCCTCAACCTACCCATCTCCACCCCTAAACCTACCCGTCTCCACCCCCTGATCCCTAAACCTACCCATCTCCACCCCTAAACCTACCCGTCTCCACCCCCTGATCCCTAAACCTACCCATCTCCACCCCTAAACCTACCATCTTCACCCCCTGATCCCTAAACTTACCCATCTCCACCCCTAAACCTACCATCTCCACCCCCTAGATGGATCTTGTGTACTGCAGTGAGGGGCTACTGGGTTTACGCGGATTCATTGATTGGAGAAGTCCTGCTCCTGCATGCGTTACCAGAAAGGGAGTATGTCGTTTTCACTGGAACATCCAGTTATGACATTTTGGTCAAAGGTCAAAGGTAAAAAAAAAAATTCATAATAAGATCTATAACATGATCATTTAGAAATTAGGGCTAATTTTAATTTCATGCCAAGTTTATGCAGTAAAAACTGCTTCCCATGGAAAAAGAATACGAAATAATACAGTTAATATAAAAATTACTTTAACCTCCTAAGGTTGACCTTTACTGAATTGTTGAAAAAGTAATGAATGAATGAATGTACCCTACAGTGTTTGGCTAGTTACTCAAAGAATGTAATATATTATTAATTACTAGTTACTCATTTCAAAAGTAATATTGTTACTTTACTTATTACTTTCTGGCAACAGTAATTAGTTACACTACTAGTTACATTACTTTTTCTTCACACCCCACAGAAGTTGGAACTGTGTATGTCCCACATAAAATTCTAGTGATTGATAGTGACATTCAAGTAGAAGTGTTGTATTAATCTCATTAATTGTCATGTGTAGCTTAAAGCTAATTGTAATTTCTTCGTTACACATATACGATTATATTTCATTATGTATTTTATCAAATCACATAAGTTTGTAAGAAACTTTAATTTTCCAAAAATATTTTTAATTATAGTAATATAATGTACCACATGCTGATCAGAGGGATGTGGGTGGGATGTAATGCCAGAGTAAAGCCACAATTTACACAACAGTGCTCAGATCATCTTTTTTCCAGACAAAATCAATATAATGCAATATTTCTATCTGCTGAATGTAAGCTTTTCCATATTCCAAGCTTGCCTGCTGCAGCATAAATTGAGGCATCAAAAGTAACTAAGTAACTAAGCTGTTTTATGGATGGTAACTAATATTATTACCGAAATCTTATTAGTAATTAGTTACACTACTAGTTACTGCAAAAGTAATATTATTACAGTAACTAAGTTACTAGTTACTGCCCAACACTGGTACCCTATTCGTGGAAAGTGCCACATTTGGAACAGGAAAGCAATGAAAGTCAGAATAATGAGGAAAAAATAAGATAAAACACACAATATCACAGAGACACCTTTGCGATATCTATGTGAGATGGTAGCATCTTTTGTATCAAAAGCATAATATGCTGAATGAACATCTGTTTCCTCGGCATGACACTACATGGTAAAATAGAAGAGAAATACAGTGCCATATTCTGTATATGTAAATTCTGTATTTGAAATATTTAGAACACAATAACCTACAACCAGCAGATCAAAAGCCTCAGACATATTTGTAATGTCTCATTAAAAAAAAACTGTGATTCACAACACTTTATTCCAATCTGTTTTTATTTTAAAACTTAAGAGTTAAACCAAGTTGTCTTTATTAAAAAAAAAGTTTCTTTTTCAGTAAAAAACGTGATTTACTGCAATTTTTAGACACTGAAGGAAGGCTGGACAATCCCTTCTCTGTCTAACATCACATAAGGTCACATTCTGTCTTATCAAAGAAAGAAGGCATGACAAATGACCTTGAGGAAAAGCCTGCTTAGCACCTTTAGGTCCTATCACAGTGGGACAAACAATCCATCCACATATTAGTACAAATAAACAATGAGACAATAACAACAAATTTAACAGATGGATGTACACTTAAATAATGTTGCTGCTCCCTCTGACAAACTTAAATTTTTTTGGTTGCATTTTTATGCTTGAAAGTCAGGTCCTTTTCCAAATGTATTAGTGGTGTATTTAACTGCCAATTACAGTGTCTTTATGAATGAAAAAATGGATGGCAAAAAACTGAAAGCAATACATATTTTGCTAATGATTTGATTTTAGAAGTGACGTCAACATTTGGAAGTGAATATCTGAAGGTTTAAGAGAGAGCTGGTCTTTGAATAAAACATTGGGTCAATGGGAGAGAGAATGATAAGCGCATTCCTAGATATGCGTGGAAGGTCACAGTTAAATGATGACATTTTTAACCTTGTGATATCCGACAAAAAATAATGAAGGAATTTTTATGACGTTGATTATTCAGACAGTTGCAATTAAACAGACTTTAGTTTGTAAAATATATGTAAAATGGTACGAGTTTAATCATCGTCATCATCGTCGTCGTCATCGTCGTCGTCGTCATCATCGTCGTCGTCATCATCATCGTCGTCATCGTCGTCGTCATCATCGTCGTCATCGTCGTCGTCATCGTCGTCGTCATCATCGTCGTCATCATCGTCGTCGTCGTCATCATCGTCGTCATCGTCGTCGTCATCGTCGTCGTCGTCGTCATCATCATCATCGTCGTCGTCATCATCATCATCATCATCGTCCTCATCCTCATCAGGATCAATTTTGTTCTCTAGCACATCCTCCAGCCAATCCTCCAGCTCATCAACTGTTGGCATGTCATCATCATTATCCATATCAAACCAGATACTATCAGCCTGCGGAAGATACAACAGCTCAGTTTCGAAAGACACAACACACAGCAAATAAATCCTACTGTGAGAAACTTACATCATCAACCTCTACTACACCAATCTGAGGTGAGGACAGGTCAATGTCAAAGGTCTTCTCCCAATAGGGAACAAGCTGCAGGTCACAGAGGCACTCTCATCACTGCTTCTGTACTGGAATCTACTTTCACAACAAGGATTATATTTGGAATATTCCACATTTTTTAGCATAATATAAGACATAGGGTTACCAAAGGGAAGTCATCGGGGTCGATCCAGACAATGCTTAGGTTGGGATTGTCGGTGTTATCCTCTGCCACCTCCTTCACGATTTCAAGGAATTCAAAGCCATCTGCAAGAACCCCAAGAAAACAGCAGACATGTTCAAGTGAAAATTAAAGTTATGTTTTAAAATAACAGTGGCCTTGATCATAATAAGAAGCTTAATAAAAATGTATCATACCTGGGTCTCCCTCCTCAGCAAAAGCAATTATATGCTCGCCATCAAGAGCATCCTCCTGTCAGAAAATGATGGTTACAGAACATGAAGCAAAAGATCTTGTGCTCTACAGTTACTACTACAAATCATGAGATCACATCTTGGAATACCTTTGCGATGTCTTTGATCCTTCATTAAGAATATAATTTACTGTACATTAGTTTCATTGTGTCTAGCAACAGTTTCTAATAGATAATCTTGTGAATATACTACATGTTTATGTCCTGAAGGAAATAGCAGTGCTTGCAAGGCAGCATAAGAAAAGTGTTTAAGTTTTCTGAAAGATGTGGACCCTTTTCACAGATTATGATGATGTATTTCTGCAATAATTATCTTGGTAAATCTACAATTTTTAAAAATACTTTTATTTTTAAAGCTACACTTTTTAACTTGTCCCTTTAGTGGTAAAACAATAAAGTTAAATGCATCTTACTGAAGAATTTGGTTTGTTGTGGTTCGATGCGCTGATCTAAACATAGAAGAGATATTTTAATATTGTTGAGATACTATTAGTTTTTATTTTTATATTTTCCATATTAATTGTAATTTTAGTTCAAGTTTAAGTAATTTATTTTTCGTGTTTTTGTCATTTTAGTAGTTTTTGTTTAATGGTTTTCATTTTATTTTTAGTTAGCTATAATAACCCTGATACAGGACATCTCCTCACAGTGGATGGACAAATAAATAATGTGTTTTTTGTTTGTTTGGTCCGTTTTTTTCCGTTTTGAATGATCCATGGTTCATTTGTTGTAACAAGAAACCTTCCGCTCCTACCCACAGGCTAATGACGTATGTATGCAATTTTCCTGTGAAATCTGTCCCAGCAGTTTATCAAAGTGTATTTGGGTAAAGTAAAGAAATGGTTTGGAAGGTTACATAGTTGCATAGTGTAGCTTTAAAAACGTCAGTGTACATTTACATCACCATACTTATCATTACATACCCTTGGCATTAAATTATAGATGGTTAAATCAAGGAGGTCTGTAATACCTGGAGAGAGCTATCCATTAGCATTCCCATTCACCTCAATGGCAGAGTGAAATTATCAACAAAACAAACTTTGAAATGATTCTGAATGTGAAGTGGTTCAAGCTGAATTTATTGTAGCAAACTGTCAAAAAAAGAAGAAAAACAGAATGTTTCAGCAATATCAAGTGTTGCCTTGCAAGCACCGAAAAACTGTTGTTTGACTGACACAGCATCAGCTTACCCAGATCTCATACATGTTGTGTGGCTGCATCTTCCTCAGTGTCGGCCTGTTGAGACATTTTCAATAATGTTCACTAATGATTTTATTTCTCAATTTAAACCATTTTCCACATCAGTCAACACACCTGTCATTGTCCTCAATGAATGCAACCAGCTCTTTCTCACTGTAGGGTTTACCAGGGATGACGACGGGTTCATCCATGAAGGGCTCGTAGAAGTCCACCTCATTCAACTTCAAGTCTAGACTCTTAGCAACCTGCAAACAGGGGTTGCATAGATTTGATCAATGGAGAAACGGTCAATTTCAGGGTTTTTCAACTTCAGGGTAAATTGACATGCATAGAAATAAAGGTGTTGCTTTAAAAACTACTCATGCAGATTTACTTTTAATTTGAATACAGTATAAATATTGCTACACACTACAGCTGATTATGGAGCTGCGATAGTCTTTACGCACTATGGACACCCATACAATATTATTTAGATTTAGACATTTAGCAGACACTTTTATCCAAATTGAAATTTTAATCAAATTTATCCATTTTATTATTACATAGTGTAAAGTTTTAGAAAAGTAGCCGAAAGCAAAAAGTTAATTTGTTTATTAAAACTCTGCTGCCAGAGTGAAGCTACTGCCATTTCAAACATTCAGAAAGTCCTTTTAGCATAAATAAAAAGATCCAGATGAGATAAGATAAGATATAAAACCTAAAAATCACCAGAAAGTCCAATCCAACTGGTCAAACTAGATACCATGTTAGTACATAGGGTTGTGTAAATTACGTTTACATTAGCTACCTTTGGACTAAAGGTGGCAAAGAACTTGATGTGTGGATGAAACTCCTCTGCTGCGTCCTCATATTCTTGGTAGTCTAAAAATCACAAGGCCACAGGTGAACTTCTCAAACAGTTCACTTACTTTTATATGGGGAAAAGCCCATTGCATGGCCCATTTGGATACGTACGCTCAGATTTCTGACTCTTGAAGAAGCCCACCAGCTTGATATCCTCCTCAATATTATGGAAACCTTTCAACTCTCGCACATTGTCAATGATCTCAACTGGATCCTCAATGACCTGGGAAAAGATTTGATTAGAAAGGGGGGAAATGAAAAGAAGATGCAAGGAGAAGAAGTTGGGGAAAAGAAGTGCAGGAAGTAAATTAAAAATGTGAAAGAAAACAAAAACATAAGCACAAGGTATACATTATTTTTCACATACATCATAGAGGAACTCCACCAGTGTGTCCGCAGCAAGCTCTCCATCGTACTCAATGACCTCGTCCTCAATGAAGATGTAGATACTGTCAGCCTCAACCAGACCTGAAGAGCACAAGAATGGAAATAAACCTGTGAGAACCATGTGGGAAATGTCCACCAGAGGTCATGGTTGTTCTTCTGCTGATATCCTAAAATTGAACAAGTAATCTGTACCAGAGGAATTAATAAATCATGAAATAAGTCCTGAAACAGCAAAAACTAGTTTTGAGAATTTCCACCAGAAAACACACAATCAGATTCAATTAAAAAAAAAATCAAAAATGACCTTTTTTAATTCTATTTCTTCCACTAACCTATGGAAACAGACATGGACTTATTTACAGACTAGACCAGGGCTGTCCAAACTCGGTCCTGGAGAGCCGGTGTCCTGCAGAGTTTAGCTCCAACTTGCCTCAACACACCTGACTGGAAGTTTCTATGCCTAGTAAGAGCTTGATTAGCTGGTTCAGGTGCGTTTAATTAGGGTTGGAGCTAAACTCTGCAGGACACCTGCCCTCCAGGACCGAGTTTGGACAGCCCTGGACTAGACAAACCAAAACACACCAACAGTATCTTCCACAACGTGAAGCATTATACATAAACATCAACACTTTAGGTTAAGGTTATGTATAAACAAAAATGTATATTTTAGGTGCTGTGACTGATCACAGCTTTTCTTCTTGTTGTTCTTTTTTTGCATTGTGAAAAATAATTTTTATTCAAAAATCTACAAATATTCCACTTTATCTCTAAATTAATATGGTTATAAAACTGCATGCAAATTAGTTCATTAGAAGTAGTAAAGTAGTTTTACATGGAGTAGATCACATCACATTACAGGTATGGTAATATTTGAGTGTTTCTTGAATGTGCTTACCTAATTTCTTGGCAACAGCTTTGTCTGTCTTCTCATCAAGTAGGCCGATACTGATGTCCTCGTCGTCAAGATCCTCCAGGACTTGTGCAGCAAGCTGCGTAACAAAACAACAACAAAAAAGTAAATAAATAATAATCATAATAACAATACATTTGAATGTCCTTCAGCTTCTTTAAACAGCATGTGTGATTTAGTTGAGATGTTTAAATGCATGTTAGTGATGCCCTAGCACATGAAATAACGGTTAAGAGGACAGTTCCTGTTAATTTGGAAACATTAAGGTAAAGGGATGTCCGCAGAGTTTAGCTCCAACTTGCCTCAACACACCTGACTGGAAGTTTCTATGCCTAGTAAGAGCTTGATTAGCTGGTTCAGGTGCGTTTAATTAGGGTTGGAGCTAAACTCTGCAGGACACCTGCCCTCCAGGACCGAGTTTGGACAGCCCTGGACTAGACAAACCAAAACACACCAACAGTATCTTCCACAACGTGAAGCATTATACATAAACATCAACACTTTAGGTTAAGGTTATGTATAAACAAAAATGTATATTTTAGGTGCTGTGACTGATCACAGCTTTTCTTCTTGTTGTTCTTTTTTTGCATTGTGAAAAATAATTTTTATTCAAAAATCTACAAATATTCCACTTTATCTCTAAATTAATATGGTTATAAAACTGCATGCAAATTAGTTCATTAGAAGTAGTAAAGTAGTTTTACATGGAGTAGATCACATCACATTACAGGTATGGTAATATTTGAGTGTTTCTTGAATGTGCTTACCTAATTTCTTGGCAACAGCTTTGTCTGTCTTCTCATCAAGTAGGCCGATACTGATGTCCTCGTCGTCAAGATCCTCCAGGACTTGTGCAGCAAGCTGCGTAACAAAACAACAACAAAAAAGTAAATAAATAATAATCATAATAACAATACATTTGAATGTCCTTCAGCTTCTTTAAACAGCATGTGTGATTTAGTTGAGATGTTTAAATGCATGTTAGTGATGCCCTAGCACATGAAATAACGGTTAAGAGGACAGTTCCTGTTAATTTGGAAACATTAAGGTAAAGGGACTTCTTGTTTTATGCTCATTAGGGTTTGTGTTGTGTGAGCACAACCATTATGTATTTATTATCACCCTGAGAGCTGGTTTTGTTAGCTGAGTACAAACACACCGTGTTGGTGTTTTTTGCCTGCACAGATATTTCAGGCTATGCTGTAAGAACTGTGGTTAGTTTCGTCTACAGTCTTACATCCATAAAAGCCGTCATCAAGAGCGCTGCCCCTGCACTTTCTAAATCGGTGTGAAACCTGACCCATATGATGGACAGCTGCCTCCACCAATCACAGCGCTACATGATCTGGAGTAACAGGGTGTTGGCGTGGTGACAGATGCAACCAACCAATTCTCCAACCACTGTGAGGAACCAATTCCTATACATACTCACACATATCTCACTTCTAGTATTTCCATCCATCTAATTCTAAAATTGTCAGTAGTGTAAGCTATGTATACATCAGTAACTTCTAAACTTGTTTGACTTTGTTTCTTCCATGCAACTCAAAAGGAGAAACAATGTGCTGGTTGCTCTTCTCTGTGCAATATTATACACTGGGACTGAAGCCTTTAAGTTTCAAAAAGAATGAAAAAGCGGCATAAACATATCATAAGCGGGTTTAATGTCACATGCATGCAGTATTTAAAGTCTTTTGATGTCATGCGACAGCTTTGTATGAAAAACAGACTGAATTTCAAGTCGTTATTCACTGATAATTTTCCCCTCAAGTGAGCTGTTAACGCGTATCTATACGTGGATCCCTAATTTGACTAGTTTACATATGTCAACACGTCCGCCATCTTGGAACGGTTAACATTTCAGATGCTGCTAAACAGATCCGTTATGTCAGATAGCTTATGTAATGCCCCAACAATATCAACTGCCTTGACCAAATCAACTCAATAAATGAATCAGAATGTATCCTTCAGATCATCCAGATTGGATCATTCTAGATATCTGACACAAAAGAATGATTCAAGAATCCTAAATGGCCTTTTCTCTCTTTAATATGCCAAGGAGAATTTTTTTTAAATAATGAATTACATTTTTCCGTCTGAGACTTGGAATTTAGTGCATGAATTGAGTGGACGTTTATGATATTTTTTATAGTAAAACTTGAAAACTTAAGTTCTCATTTACTGTAATTGCGTGGAAAAAGACAACAAAAAAAATTATCCTTTTTTTTTTTTTGTTCCACAGAAAAATTCATTCAGGTTTCGGAGCAACATGTGGGTGATGAAATGAGAGAATTTAAATTTGGGGGATGTATAATTAAACTGGCTGTACAAGTCATTTAAACATAAATTGTATTAAACTGACTTGAAAAATCCAGTTGAATCTTGAATAACTTAGAAATTGGTTCAATTATTTTGATTACTTAAAATAATGGACCTATTGATTATATAATTTTGTGTGAATTAGATTTTTTAAAAAGTTTTTAAGGTTTATCCAAGTGTTCCATTTATTTGTTTAAATGCACTGTCTGAGAATTGAATGCAAGTTCTTCCAGTTTGTTTGTAATATTAGCATCAATATTTGAGTGATAATTCTTCTCTGTATTAGTGTGCCTTATAATTCGATAATGTTTCACTGATTTATTTTTTAATTATCTCATGGTTTTCCTATCAGTTTAGTCCTATGCATTAGTGCAACATTCTAGGTTAAAGCGAGATGGAGGATGTATGTCTGTTAATCAAATCTTATGCTAAACTCAGCTAAAGGCTTAAGTCCAAATAGACCACAGCTATATAAGGTGACCCACAAAAAGCCATGAGTCAACAAGAGAAGATTTTTGCAGTGAATCTAGATAGAGTTTGCTTATGACAAATCAGAATCGGGATAGAGGAAGGAGGAGGAGACGTATAATCCAATACACAGTCACGGGGTAATGCACCTTTCTTGTTCCTCTTTGCATCTCTCTGTCTCTTTCAGTCATACCTTCATATCTTTTCAATTCAGTATATATTCGCCAATTCATATATGTGATAAAGGATCATTAAATAATCAGTTTACAATTCAGTTACACTAACTGAAATAACCAACAAATCTACAGAAGTGAGAACACTGTATCATATCTCTAACTAGGTTTCCAAAAAGGCCTAATGAATGTTTATAAGTTGACACATAATTAACCAACATTTGTTAAGGAAATTTAACCAGAACACCCTGTGCTTGTTGTTGTAAATGAAAGCATATAAGTGTTTTTATGAGGGCAGAAAGTAAATCTTCTGTTATGGAGCATCACAGCAGTCTGTACCACAGAACAGCTATGGCAGCAGAGGCGTCTATAATTAGCACTGCTGCAGAGACCAACCAGGACTATTTTGGCAAGGTGGTGGTGACGTTCAAGTTCCTGGGATCCGCTGACAGGTACAGTACTGTGCCCAACAATCAGTCCTCTCAGCCAACACTGCAGATTTCATGCTAGAACCTCCTGCGCCCAGACAGTACACAAGCTGTTATAAGTCATTATAATTCATGTAACATTACATCAGCGCTGGACTGCTGTGTATTAGGGAGCAAGGCCACATACACAAAACCACAGCTATTGGGCCTCTGAATAGATGATGCATTTAATGATGCATCTAAACTCATAATTTCCAATCATCTTACTACTTGTCCGCTTGATCATATTCCATCTCATCTCCTTCAAGCCATTTCTCCTGCCATTGTACCTGCACTCACTCACATCGTTAACACATCCCTTCACACTGGTGTTTTTCACTCAACATTTAAACAGGCTGTATAACCCCACTTCTTATGAAACCCACTCTTAACCCAACTCTTTTAGAGAACTACAGACCAGTTTCCCTTCTACATTTCTTTGCAAAAGCACTTGAACGAGTTCACTTGAACAACCAAGTCTCTGCCTTTCTCACACAGAAGAACCTCCTGGACAGCAACCAATCTGGCTTCAGAAGTGGTCATTCGACCGAGATTGCCTTGCTCTCAGTTGTTGAAGCCCTAAGACTTATAGCGGCTTCCAAATCTTCTATACTTATCTTGCTGGATCTGTCCGCTGCTTTTGATATGGTGAACCACCAGATTCTCCTGTCAACCCTATTGGAAATTGGCATCTCCAGAACCGCACACCAGTGGCTTGAGTCTTACCTCTCAGATAGGTCCTTCAAGATATCTTGGAGAGGTGAGGTGTCCAAGTCGCAACATCTAGCTACTGAGGTGCCTCAGGGTTCAGTTCTTGGACCACGTCTCTTCTCTGTCTACATGGCATCACTAGGTTCTGTCATTCAGAAACATGGCTTTTCATATCACTGCTATGCTGATGACACTCAACTCTACGTCTCATTCCATCCTGATGATCTGACGATAGCTGCTCGCATCTCAGCATGTCTAACAGACATTTCTTGTTGGATGATGGACCATCACCTTCAACTCAACCTGGCTAAGACAGAACTGCTTGTTTCAAAAAACCCATCATTTTATCAAAATTTCACCATCCAGTTAGGCTCATCAACCATAACTCCTTCAAAAACAGCTAGAAACCTTGGAGTTGTGATTGATGATAAGCTGTATTTCTCAGACCACATTGCTAAATCTGCCCGGTCCTGCAGATTTGCTATATACAACATTAGGAATATCATCATTCTTTCAGAACATGCAACAACTCCTTGTTCAAGCTCTTGTTCAGTCCAGGCTGGACTATTGCAATGCTCTCTTGGCAGGTCTTCCAGCCACTTCTATCAAACCTCTACAATTAATCCAAAATGCCGCTGCAAGATTAATTTTTAATGAGCCGAAAAGAACGCACATCAATTTGCACTGGCTACCAGTAGCTGCTCTCATAAAATTCAAAGCATTAATGTTTGCCTACAAAACCACCGCTGGCTCTGCACCCCTTTACCTAAATTCATTTCTTCAGAGTTATGTGCCCTCTAGAAGCGTGCTTTCTGCAAGTGAGCAGCGTTGTGATTGATGATAAGCTGTATTTCTCAGACCACATTGCTAAATCTGCCCGGTCCTGCAGATTTGCTATATACAACATTAGGAATATCATCATTCTTTCAGAACATGCAACAACTCCTTGTTCAAGCTCTTGTTCAGTCCAGGCTGGACTATTGCAATGCTCTCTTGGCAGGTCTTCCAGCCACTTCTATCAAACCTCTACAATTAATCCAAAATGCCGCTGCAAGATTAATTTTTAATGAGCCGAAAAGAACGCACATCAATTTGCACTGGCTACCAGTAGCTGCTCTCATAAAATTCAAAGCATTAATGTTTGCCTACAAAACCACCGCTGGCTCTGCACCCCTTTACCTAAATTCATTTCTTCAGAGTTATGTGCCCTCTAGAAGCTTGCGTTCTGGAAGTGAACAATGCATTATTGTGCCATCTCAAAGAGGCACAATATCACTTTCACAGACTTTTTCATTAACTGTTCCCTCCTGGTGGAATGACCTGCCCAACTCAATCTGAGCAGCTGAGTCCTTAGCCATCTTCAAGAAATGACTAAAACACATCTGTTCCATCTTTATTTGACACTCTTACTCTAGCACTTTCTATTCTATTTCAGTTCTACTTTATCTATTTATCTTCTTTTTTTATAAAAAAAAAAACTTGTGTAGTGTGTCATAGTGGACGACAACCGATTCCACGTCTGCGATGCTTCACGACATCATGACAGAAAGACAAGACAAAAATGTGTCCGTCGTCCACGACGAGTTCTGTCACATTGGTAGCGTTGACCAATAGCAGCACAGAAGCTCTTTCATACACAGGTTTCAAACATGGCAAAACTAAAGAGATGATGGTGCTGCTAGGTGGAATTATGAGATGGAGGAAAGGTTCGTGGAGCTGTGGCAACAGTACTCCTGCCTGTATTATGTGTCATCTAGGGACTACCACGACAGAACAAAGAAAGAAAAATTCTGGCGAACTATAGCGGAAGTGCTTCAGTAATGTTTACACTCTTGTTTTCGGAAGTCAGTCGCTAGTTCCACCTTCTCGATGACAGAGTCGGCACTCTATGAACGTGTACTCTGACATGTTTCTTGTCCACGACATGACAACATTTAGGAGTCAAAATCGTGTAATCTGACACAGTGACTATCGTGACCGACAAAAGTATTGTGTAGTCTGAACCCGGCATTAGGATTGCAATTATCCTGGGACAGGTGAGGGAGTGAGTGGAAGCTGGTGGAGCTACTCAGGGAGGACATCAAACTCCAGAGAGAGACAGAAGAGAGAAGAGCACAGGAGAATGCTCTCTCCTTTTCTCTTCTTCAGAGAATGCTTAACAAATACATTATTTATTAGCCATTCTCTATTAGGCAAGAGAAAGCAGTGGAAAAAATGGGTACATTACAATATTTCTATATCTTTTTTTAAATGTCACATTGCCAATGAAACTGAAACAATGAAATTTCTGTAGTTTATTTTTGTGATGCTAGTTAAAAATAAAATGAATAAGTTGTATACATTATTCGTTTTTGTTGTGTAATTTATTTGTAAATGAGCCTGAGTACTTTCTGTACATTTTGTATTTTTGTTTTGCATAGTCACGTGTAAATAAAAGAGAAGTAATTATGTACATTGTTAATTTTTTTTAATGCAGCTTATAATTTTTTCACAAAACATTCTTCTATATGTTTATTTTTTTAGTCTTGTAAACAATTTTTTTTACATATTAAAACAAATTGTTCTATACATTACTGAAAGTACTTTTTAAAACTATTTACAACATACTATTTACAACATAGCTTAGGTTTAACATCAGAAAAACAACATCAGTTTTGAGCCCAGCCCTGCCTCCATGTGTTCTGGGGTCTTCAGGTGGTGAATCTCTTAGTGAATGGCCAGCACCTCCTCAGCAACTCGGAGGACAATGCGGTGACAGTGGAACGAGGCACGTCAAACACTCTGGAGACCACTCTGTATGATGTACCACTGACAGACAGAAGGGAAACACCAGGGTTGTGGCACCCCATCCGTGTTGCCGTTCACTTCTCAGAAGATCCAGCAGCACTGTCAGGGCCTCCCTGCTCAGCCGAAAACCATTAAAAACCATTATCTTGCAGTACAGGGGTCTGGTCTGATTTAGAGAGAGAAGGAAAAAATAAACTGTTTAGAGCTATGACAATGTAATTAGTAGAAGAAATATTGAGGTACTTTAGTAAACTACTTTTAGTAACATCGAGGGACTACCACGACAAATGCTGGCGAACTATAGCGGAAGCGCTTCAGCAATGTTTACACTCTTGTTTTCGGAAGTCAATCGCTAGTAGTCAATCGCTACTGATCGTCGTTAAAGACGGCACGCGATGAATGGTCGAGAAGCAACGTGTAGTCTGACAGGTTTCTTGTCCAGGACACAACAAGATTTTAGGAGTCAAAATCATGTAATCTGACACAGTAACTATCGTGACTGACAAAAATATTGTGTAGTCTGAACCCGGCATTAGGCTAACCGAGACTTGTCATTTGCACTTACATATTGTTGCTATTTTGTTAGTTTTGATTGCTTCTATTATCCTCATTTGTAAATCGCTTTGGATAAAAGTGTCTGCTAAATGACTAAATATAAACGTAAATGCAAATGCATTTTTTACCGCACACATTACCCTCTTATCAGAGGCCAGCGGTGGCGAACACCGGTCCTGGAGAGCCGCAGCCCTGCAGAGTTCAGCTCTAACCCTAATTAAAACTCACCTGCCTGTAGCTTCCTAATAACCGTTCAGACCTTGATTAGTTTGTTCAGGTGTGTTTGATTAGGGTTGAAGCAAAACTCTGCAGGGCTGCGGCTCGCCAGGACCGACGTTAACCAAAAAGTGATGTGACGTTTTTTTTTATACTCTTTGTGTTATTTTAGTATTATTTATAAAGTATTTATTAATATCTTGAATTTGCTTTTATTTTTATATTTGCATTTAGTTTTGAAAATATTTCTATTTAGCTTTATTTTTATTTCAGTTTTAGTCATTTCAGTACTTAAACTTATTTTATTTCAGTTAGTCTCCAAGGTAACATATCTAATTGTCATTTAAGATCATTTAAAGGGTTAGTTCACCCAAAAATGAAAATTCTGTCATTAATTACTCACCCTCATGTTGTTCCAAACCCGTAAGACCTCCATTCATCTTCGGAACACAAATTAAGATATTTTTTATGCATTCTGACAGCTCTCTGACCCTCCCATCCGTGTGGCGTAGCTGACACAGAACAGCATACGCTGTGTGCATTCAGTGGATACTCTCCAAAATGGCGCTAGGGTGACGTGGAGGAGATGAATTGTTGAATAAAGTGAGTAATTAAAGACAGAATGAGGTTTGAGTAATTAAAGACAGAATTTTAATTTTTTGGGTGAACTATCCCTTTAAGGTTTTTCAAGTCGTCACCTTTATTTCTATAGCACTTTGCACAATACAGATTGAGTCAAAGCAGCTTCACAGAGATAAACAGGAAAAAAGCAGAATCAATTATGGAAACTCAACTATAGAGACAATTCAGATTTTGCTGTAAAGCAGCTCTAATAGACAATCGTGTAATTTAGCTTAAGTCAGTTCAGTGTTGGTTCAGTTCAGATCAATAACAGTGTGAAGGTCAATAATTTTGAAACAGGTTAAGTTCAGCTATAAGCAGTTCTACAAAAAGGATCTAATATGTGTATTATCTTTTATTACAGCTTTATGAAAATTTTTTTTTTTAGTTAACATTAACAACACTGTTGTCAACAGCTGGTTAATCTCGGTCTTCTTATATCTAATAGTGTTACTCATGATTTAGCCCCTGGCCCTGTCCTTCAGGCACGACATACTGTACTGTTATTAAACATAAATAGAAAATATCAATATTGATGCTTCAAAATGCTACAAATGTTATTTTACAGTACATTACATAATCTTTTTTAACATTAGTTTTGGTATTTGCATGTGGGCCTGTCAACAAACCCAAGTGAAAAATGTACTGAGATCAAATTAAATAAAACAAAAAACGAATTCCTTTTGAAAAATGACCCATCCAGGCTTATGCTCAGAGTGCAAATATACTATGTGGTGCATCAGCACTCTTCTGAACATAGATGCCATAGTCCAGAGTGTTCTCATGGCTGGTGTAACAGGCCCCTCATTCCCCTGGCTCTGGTGGAGTACTTTTCTTTCTGATCCAGAGCAAAGCCTCTGATGTATATAATTAATTAAAGCAATTGTCCTCTATCAAGGTTGAGCAATCAAAAACTATGGCTAATACTAAGGCTAGAAGAATCTAGCCTTAGGCTACAGTTTCAGCCAACCACAAATAGATACATCTATGCAAATTACACAATTTTTTTGTCAAATTTAAGTGCCATGCAGCTGTGTTTACTATCAATGTAACTTTCCATGAACCATAAGAGCAGAACTATAATGTGCCGGAAGTAAAATATTGCATGCTATAAATAGCCACACAGTAATTCCTGTAGCAATGAACTTGCCTGCTGGCTTCATAAGTTTTTGATTGACATTGCTCAAGCAGCAACACATTTGAACATTTAGATCCTGATATCTTTCTATCAAACCTGTGGCTGGCTATATCCTTCAGATATAAAACAAAACTGAAAAACAAAATTGAAATTAAGACAGAACTTCATTCAAGAAAGGGCTCTGACCAGTGTTATTTTAGCATCATTTATATGCAATTACAGTATTAATATTTTACAATATCTTTTAGCTGCTTTTTAGTAGTTATGTGCTTGTCATTTTTATTAGTTTTGTTAAATATTTAGATTTAGATTTTTCAACTTCAAACCTATTAACTATTAATTTCAGTTAAGGTTTGTTTAAGATATGTTTTAATTTTTATTTCAGCTTTATTTCAATTAACAAAAAATATTTTTAATAGTCTTAGTTCACATAACAACAATGGTTTTGACATTGATTCTCAAGAATTTATGGGCAAATATGTTCTGCTCTTATTAAAACACTACACAATGTGTAAAACTCACAAATAATATGTCTAGAATGAAGACTTAAAATAAAAAGGTTAGCCACACTTTATCTAAATAAGTGATTTCAGTAGCAGGCATATTTCAGGTGTGCATATAAATTCATATTTGGGTAAAACGAGAAAATCTGATAATCTACATCTACTCTAAATGATACTCCACCTTTCACAGATGTCTTTAGTAAAGGATTTTCATTAACATCTACACTCTAAAAAATGCTGGGTTGTTTCAACCTAAATTTGGGTCAAATATGGGCAAACCCAACCGTTGGGTTAAAAATGTAATTTTAAAAATGTAACCCAACAGTTTGGTTTGTCTATATTGGACCCAAATTTGGGTTGAAACAACCCAGCATTTTTTAGAATGCACGCTTCAGAATTGCCCACATTTACACTGGTTCCAGGTGCTACCTATAACTCCATCCCCTTGGGCCGATTTCTGAGTCAAACCCACCTCAAGGGCCAGCTCCTCAATCTGAAACTGTTTCTGGGCGACTTTGCTGGATCCTACGTGCTCATGGTAGTACACCACCATCACGTCATATTTCTTCATCACAGACTTGTAATTCTTGGCATTTAGGTCGTGAACGCGGTCCTTTCCATCATACTCAGGGATGTCCATACCTTTCTGCCCCCATGACAGCTGCCCGAAGGTCAGAAGGAGCCCAAGGAACACTAGGTTCCACTTCATGATTCAATACTTAAGATGGGAAATATGTAGTTCCAATTAATTTAAAACAAACTGACTAAATACTTCATAAAATTAAATTAAAAAGGACCTGTGATCCCCGCCACCCAGAACAGACAAGACCAAGTCCTGAGGCCCCCTGTATGAAACCCCTACACACGGGTAAAAGAGACGAGTAACAGGGTCAAGAGCGTTTTAGGGGGTGGGGTTTCATGAGTGCATGAGAGAGAAAGAGAGACACTGAGATTGATACGAGAGAGAGGGGGCTGCTAAAAAAGAAAGACAATTTTTCATAGAGTGAGCCAGTCTAGAGATTGGAGCAAGGCAAAGTAGAGTTAACCATACAGGTTTTTTTTAGTATGACCTTTAGGGAAACAGAAAATTTGTGTATGGGACAACAAAAAATGAAGCGAAAGATTATGAAGAATGAAATGTTATGAGATGGAAAGGGAAGGGATCTTAAGGCACACATGAAGACTTTTTCTCCATATTAAGTGTTACACAGATCAGATCTTGGCTAAAAATACAAGATGTGAGAGGGTGGGGGGTGTCTTATTTGCCGCACTTGGCTCATCCTTGGTGCTAGAATGTGGCATTAGGTCACTCCAGGACGACATGGAGAGACGAGGCTGGTGCACCTCTTTGGGTTTCACAGATGTCAGTTTACTTTTTGGGCAATCAGTTCTGGCTTGCACTTCTCTCTGATCCAGAATGGTGCACATGATACTTGCCTGACCACATTCATGCTCGGTGTGTTTATCAGAACTGAGAATTTTTTTTATGGCCTACATGCTTAAAACTCTGTGAGGACACAACAGTGTATGCACAAGATTATATGTGTGCACATGGCAGCTAAATAGCTCAAGATTACTTTACAAATAGAAAGACGAGAGGCAAGTTATTAATAAAAAATCATGTAACATGATATTACATGTTCTCTTCCCTTCAGGCCTCTTTATTTAGTAGCCTGTGGAGTTAATGCCTATTTAGTCGTCAGCTGGTGGTTAATGATGAGGCAAAGCAGAGCATATGAGAGAGAGATGACGTGATGAAAAGGGGGTCGTAAGTAAAAGGAGTGTGCTTGGATGTCACTGCACATCCGGTGTTGACTATGTCAAAAGCATCAGCCCATTTAGCATATTCCTATGGTGTTTGTTTGATATGACATCAGAACCCTTGGAGACAATATGAAACCCTGTTCACAACCGTATCTCTGATGTGACCTATTTCTGATGATATGCAATGAGAAAAAAAATGTAGGACAGGAATTTTACCTATCATAAATTGATTGGATATTTATACATATATACTGGATATATAGGGTGCATATTAGTACTTTAAAGATACATATCAATAGGGCTGTGCAATTAATCGCATGCGATTGTCATGCGCATCTCGTCAGTAAAGCCGGTTCCATGATTAGTAGTAAATCTCCATCACCTGCTTTCAGATGGAGCGGCATTTACTACACAGAGCCGTAGTTCACTGACAATTAGGCAATATCGCGTTCATTATCGCAGATCGAATCGCCTGCGATAATGAACGCGACATTGCCTAATTGTCAGTGAACTACGACTCTGTGTAGTAAATGCCGCTCCATCTGCATAATTGCACAGCCCTAAATTCAATACCTATATACAGTGGGGAAAAAAGTATTTAGTCAGCCACCAATTGTGCAAGTTCTCCCACTTAAAAAGATGAGAGAGGCCTGTAATTTTCATCATAGGTATACCTCAACTATGAGAGACAAAATGAGAAAAAAAAGTCCAGAAAATCACATTGTAGGATTTTTAAAGAATTTATTTGCAAATTATAG
>NW_015505200.1:5347758-5391209 GCF_001515645.1 Sinocyclocheilus grahami | reverse complement strand
CATCACCTGCTTTCAGATGGAGCGGCATTTACTACACAGAGCCGTAGTTCACTGACAATTAGGCAATATCGCGTTCATTATCGCAGATCGAATCGCCTGCGATAATGAACGCGACATTGCCTAATTGTCAGTGAACTACGACTCTGTGTAGTAAATGCCGCTCCATCTGCATAATTGCACAGCCCTAAATTCAATACCTATATACAGTGGGGAAAAAAGTATTTAGTCAGCCACCAATTGTGCAATCAACACTATTAGAAACACTATTGTGTATTTTTCTTATGCTATTGGAGCAAAGGGGAACACAAAAATATATGTTAGCTTCCATTCACCACTAGAAGTTTACCCAACTATGAAAACTTCCACTTCTAAGAAGAACCCCAGCATTGTGAAAAGGGTCCGTTATATAAAGTACAAAACAAATTGATAAAATGGATACTAAACTAATCCATATTCATATTTTTCATTATGGCACCATCTAGTGGTAAAAAGAATATGATACAAATTAAAGACTGGACTAGAGCTCTTATTCAGAATGTCATTATACTCTTGAGTATTTCACATGTATATTGTTATGATAGCTCTCTGTCATTTATAACTTGGTTTTGGCAAAACCTGATTAATTAACCACCAAAATACAGATCAATATAGAGACTTTCAGATTCAGGCTAACTCTGTTTTTGACTATTCTCTTGGATGTTGTCAATACAGCTCAACAAAATATCAACTAAGAACACTGTCTGCAAACCACAGAATTTATCAATGCATATTTTGCTAAAGTAGCCTATATAAATGAGGATGATAAATCAGAGTGTGAGATTTTTTTAAGACAGTGACTGTCAGATTTATGTCCTACATGTCGCATGTCTATTATTATTATTACTAATTATAAAACATTATAGACATTTTTAGATGTGACAAATATTTACGCGATACCATGTTAAAATGAGGTAAATTGGTGCTGTAGTTTCAGCACGAGGCCACAGGCAATCACAGCTCTGGTCGATTTTCTACCTAAATTTTTATATTAATGCAATATAGTTATATATAGATAATAATCCATTAATGCATTTATTATTATCATGCTGAAAATGTACTTTTAGTGCATTATTTTTAATTGTAATTTCATAGATATAAATAATATTACTAATTGTCATTTACAATGTTATAAAGATATGTATGTTTTTCTTTTTCAGCCATGGACCCAACAGGAGGCCTTGCTGATGTATGACTAAATATGAAGTATTTCATTAAACTATTTTTGTTATTTCATATTTTAAATAGTTGTGTGTGTGTGTATGTGTGTGTATATATATATATATTATTCAGCTACCATTAGAGCTGCTCAAGACAGATTCGTCTAGATGTTGTGTATGAAAAAGGAGATGGAGCCTTTCTCACTCTGTCACTAGTGTGCAGAAAGTTTTATGACAGTCAACCATCAAAGTTTTCGAAGAAAAGTTCACTTTGCCTGGCTGGACAGTATGTATATTTAGTACTTTTATTAAATGAACAAACTTTTTAAAAATTATTAGAAAGTTTATTGCATTAATTCATTAATTTATTGCATAATGACATTTTCTTCTGAATGAATGAATGCTTGAATGGATGAATGTTCGTGTTTTTTTTGTTTTTTTTTACTTGTGAACACAATCCCTTGACAACTAAAATTAAATTGACAATTGAATTGACAACTAAAATTGAAAGCTAAATAAATGTTTTAATGGATAAAGCTGTGTCTGTTTGCTAAATTTAATGTCACTTAACAGAATGTTACTAAACACTTCTTACTCATCTGGTTTTTTTATTTGATATTTCTTTGGTGTTTTATCAACTATGTATTTTTCTCTATCAGGCAAAACGTTGTTTTTAGGGTAACACTTTACAATAATGTTTAATTTGTTAACATTAGTTAATGTATTAACTAACATTAACTATGAGCAATATATTTTTGTTACAGTATTTATTAATCTTTTGATTTACTTTGATTAACTAATGAAAAGCTAGTGCGACTAAAAGTGTTGAGACATTTGCATCCTTAAATTAATAGTAATTTGTTTTTGGTCATTTATTTTGATGATTGATATGTCAGCATCCTACCTCCTGTAGTTTGTCTCCGTGCTTCTAGAGGTCCCTTGGTTTCTCCTCTGCCTTAGTTCTTCCTCGTGTGGCCTTGTTAGCATTATCCAGGTCACCTGTGCCTTGTTTCCCCAGTGTATTTAAGTTGTGTATTTTTCCCTTGGTTCCTCACTCGGTTTTTGAGTCTTCTCCCTGTGTTTCCAGCCTGGTCTCGCTAAAGCCTCCCTAGCTACCCCAAGTAAGGTATCCTGAGTTCAGGATGAATGGGCACAGTAGTGTGACAGTATAGTTAACGTCTAAGTTCGTAAGGAGGATTTGAGACCGCAATTTCACTACAACTTGTGAAAGAAGAAAATGATTTGTATTGGTACCATCAATTGAAAATAGTTCAAAGTTTGCAAACGTAGTCGATAGAACTAAAAGGAAATGCAATCAGGCCTGTTTGGTGTGACCAATAAAAGAATTGTTTCCCCAAACACTGTTCAGAAAGTATTTTCCTTGTGTCGTTGTTTGTCCCTTTTTTCTATATATATATATATATATACAGTGGGTACGGAAAGTATTCAGACCCCCTTACATTTTTCACTCTTTGTTATATTGCAGCCATTTGCTAAAATCATTTAAGTTAATTTGGCAAAAATGTCTGTTTTTCTGTCAATATGGGGTACTGTGTGTACATTAATGAGGAAAAAAAATGAACTTAAATGATTTTAGCAAATGGCTGCAATATAACAAAGAGTGAAAAATGTAAGGGCGTCTGAATACTTTCCGTACCCACTGTATATATATATATATATATATAGGCAGGTTAAGTCCTTCCAGGAAGGAAAAAAAATGAGGTAAGAAAAAATAGAAGTAGTCACATTTAAACTCAGTTTCACTCAAGGTATCCGAAGTGTATGGTGTGTTGTATTCTCTTATCTGTATCCAGGGATTGATGACAGAATAAGGATGCTGAAACTTGCTCCAGAGAAAGATGTGTTGCGACATCAAATAGACACTGTTGGCTCGCCGTTCACTCATCCACGGTCGAAGAATTACACATCAACAGGAACAAGGGAAAAAAAACAACCGGAGTTCCTCGAAATAAAAGTACAAATATATATTTCTTCCCCCGGATTCCACTGGAAAAGAACTTAAAACTCTTTCCTCACACTCTATTATTCTCTTTTTATATATATATATATTTGCACTCTGAATCAGCCGTTTTCAAACTCCGCTCTCACTCTCATCCGTAAACTGACTCCTTTCTAGACACTGTTGGCTTGCCATTCACTCGTCCACGGTCGAAGAAGTACACATCAACAGGAACAAGGGGGGAAAAAACCAACCTGCATAACGCAGAGAACTTATCACTCATTCACATTCACTTCATCTGAATTAACAACAGATATAAATCACATGAGACCTCGGATCTTTCTCTTTCCTAAAAATGAAATAAAACAACTGAATGTCATACATGAATGTAATCAAATAATCACATACTCTGATTCTTTTCCTTAACAATATATCTTAAGAGTTGATTAATATCATAGATTATCACAATTTGTCTCCGTTTGCATGAACCAATGCACATCAAACGTCAACATGTGACGCAGTTGATTTTAACAACTAATTTGATGTAACTCCGATTGGTTTTTCCTTTATGCGACAAAACTGTCCTTTATCTCTTCTTCACAACATGCATATTTTAATATTTTCTCATCATCGGTTAGTTTTCAATCATATTTCTTACCATAAACCATTAATTTGAACACATATGAATGATTACAGACAAATGGCGGAGGAACAAAACACTCAGTGTAGTACACTCAAGTACAAAAATATATTTCTTCCCCCGGATTCCACTGGAAAAGAACTTAAAACTCTTTCTTCACACTCTATTATTCTCTTTTTATATATATATTGTTACGTTCCGTGTTTATTTATATAATATTGTTGGTTGTTACGTGCTGCCGTGTGCTCTCTCTGTCTCTATAGCTGTGTCTCATTTAGAAGGCTGCGCCCTCTGGAGGTCGAATCCTCTGGAGGTCGCATCCTCTGTAGGATGCGTATACGAAGTGTCCTCAACCTAGAATTAAACGAGACGGCCTTCATAGGACAGGCGGAAAAGGAAACCGGAAGTATCACGTTGCTATGCCAACACATTTAGAGCATCTTTGCGCTCTCACACTACTTAAATGAAGGAAAATTATTTCTAAATTTGGAAAGTAATTTGAAAAAAAAAATGCTTTTACTTGTTTTATTTTGTTCAATGTTTGAGGAGCTGCAGTGTACCTACAGCAGGCATCTATTAGAGAAAAAAAGGAGGAGGATATTAAAAACAAGGTTTATGCGTTTTTACCGAGGCGATTTAAGGTAAGTTGTAAACACCACATCTGCGCTTGTGTGTACGTTACATCTGCCGGTGCCGGCATTTTTCAAATTAACAATGGTTGTTCACGGCGACGCAAAGAATTGTGGGTTATCTGTAGCAGCGAAGGATACACCTCATGCATCCTCCGAATTCTTGTGAAAGAAGGTCGCATTCGAAGGTCGTATTCGGAGTGTCCTACTTGCTTTTCTGAAACGAGACAGCCTCGATGACGTATGCAGCCTTCGAATGCGACCTCCGGAGGGCGCAGCCTTCTAAATGAGACACAGCTTATGTGTTACTGCTGCTCAACCAGGTGCAGAGAAAAGTGAACACTCGCACCTGCTGCACGTAACTGTGCAGAGGCTGCAAGCTCAAAAGCTCTTCAACATGCTGACCACACTGAAGCTCGACTTCCAGAGTGCTGTACCTCTTGCCTGCCCTGTGTTGCTCTTATAGTTGTCAGAGATTGATACGGTGTAAAATTTACTCAAGTTACGGCTTATTGTAGCCTTAATAAGTAATTGGCGTTGTTGTTGCGCTACGTGTTTTTTCCGTGTTGGAAGCCGTAGGGAGGTGGGTGCCATTTTGTTTCTGTGAATCTTTTTCTCTTGTTTTTGCTTAGTTAGGGAGTTAGTGTACATTTCTGTTGTTAATTTTCTTTTGTTTTGTTAGTTTAGACAGTTTTACTCCTAGACAGAGACTAGTCAGAGGGTCCTTTTGTTTGTTGTTTTGGCCTTTCCCCCTCCTGAAGCCTATTTTGCTTCCTATTATACTTTTGTCCTTTGGAAATCTCGTAAATAAAATACTTGATTTTTGGAACTTAACGTGTCTGTTGTGCTGGGCAGGGGACTGGTACTCACTCACCCCCAACCAAATTTATGTTTACTTTTCCCTGCTCGTCCATTATTTATTCAACACCGTAAAAGAGTGAAATATTCCATTTGGTGCAAAGGGAAGCTGAAAACTTTTGTTTTATTCTGTGTAATACTAATACTCGTTTGAAATCTTGTGATAAGAAAAACTGATAGCTTGTTTATTGTGAGCATTTCAAGCTAATTTGTACTTTGATATTTCTTGTTTGAACTAAATTTGGGCTGTTTTCTTTTCTTTGGTGGGGGCAGTGCGGTCATTGTATGTGGAATGGAATTTGATTTGATTGAGTTTACCCTTGCTCCCTCAGTAGAAGTTTTCAGTCGCTGCCGTAAGAAGGACTTGCTGTTAATTGCTGACTTCTTTAATATATCTGTCTCTATGGATGTAACAAAAGCGGTTATAAAAGATCAACTGTACACTGAGTTAGTTAACGCTGGTATCTTACCGATTGATTCACAGACTGAAGGGGTAGAGGAGGGCAATGAGGTAGCTGAAATGGCTGTAACTAGTGCTGCAACTTTTCCCCTTGATATTGAACCAAGCATGGATCCTTTATTAGCGATCAATGTAAAAGAACTCAAAAGACAGGAACATGATACTCAAGTTATCCATCTCTGTGCTATTGAAGCCCAGACTCAGTGAGATATTAAGCTTAAAAGTTTAGCAATTGAGGCAGAGACTTTACGCCTGTGCCGACTCCACACTCTAGACCTTCCTCACCTTTGACTGCTGTTCCGGTACAGAGTAGTACTGTTCATTTTGGTACTCCTAATGATGCTCAGGTTAACTTTGATGTAGCAAAGTATATTAAATTGGTACCTCCCTTTCGAGAAGCTGAGGTAGATGCTTACTTCATAGCCTTTGAGCGAATTGCTGAAAAATTGGGTTGGCCCAAGGATATGTGGGGTCTACTGCTTCGATGTAACTTTGTGGGTAAGGCCCAAGAGGTATGTGCTGTGCTACCAATAGGGCAGTCCTTGGATTATGATGTTGTGAAAGCAGCGGTGCTACGTGCATATAAACTGGTGCCTGAAGCATATCACCAGCGCTTTCGAGGTATAGCGAAAACAGCCAAACAAACCATTGAGTTTGCACGAGAAAAGAGAACCCTATTTGAAAAATGGTGCTTGGCTAGTAAAGTTACCAGTCTTGATCAACAGCAGGAACTTATTTTGCTTGAAGAGGTAAAAAATTGTATTCCAGAGAACATTGTAGTTCACCTAAATGAGCAAAAGATAAATTCACTCTCTGAAGCTGCAGTGTTCACACACCGGTCAGTATTCTCTTCTACACGTCAGTTTAGACGCCAGAGTTCTGTAGATGAGCAGACAGAGAGGGTGATGTCACCTGTTCTTTCCTCTGAGAAAGGTAAACCTATGCTGGATCGCTCAAGCTGCAAGCGTGTCTGCTTTTACTGCTTAGATCCAGGTCACCTGATATCTAACTGCAAAGCATGGAAACAGAAGTCTGCTGCTGAATAGTCCAAGAGTGTAGCTTTCGCTCAAGCTGGTTCTGTCTCTGACTACCCCTTTCCACAGCTCCAGAGTTCCAGCTACCAACCCTTCCTGTTAACTGGGTTTGTGTCTCTTCCAGCTGACTCACCTGGCCGACCAGTATCCATTCTCCAATATACGGGGGCTGCGCAGTCATTTATTTTAGCGGGAGTCTTGTCTTTCTCATCTGAAACGTACTCTGGTGCGGATGTACTAGTTTCGAGGGTTTGAACTAGGTTGCGTTAAAGTGCCTTTGCATACTGTCTTCTTGAAATCCGATCTAGTCACGGGTCCAGCTCGGATTGGAGTAAGGACTGAACTGCCGGTGGAGGGCGTAAGCGTCATCCTGGGAAATGACCTGGCTGGAGGTAAAGTGTTCCCTTGTCCTATTGTGGTGGATAAGCCTGAGGTGACAGGACAGCCAGATGTTGCTGCTCATTTCCCTGCTGTTTTTCCTGCCTTTGCGGTTACTCGAGCACAGTCCCGGAAGTGGGATGATGTTGTGAACCTCGCTGACTCATTTATAAACCCTGAGTCAGACAATGGAATGCACACTGTTCATTAAACCTGAGATCTCCTCTTCTTGTGAAAAGATGAACTCTGACTCAGCTGCAACTTCCTTAAAAGTTGGAAAGGAGGACCTCGCAGCAGCTCAGAAAACTGATCCATCTCTGTTGTTCTGTCTGGATGCTGCTGTCAGTTTGGATAAAGCTCCAGGTGGTCCGGTTACATATTATTGGTATGATGGTGTACTCAAGCGACGATGGCGACCACAAGTGAATGGTGACGTGTTAGCTGCACATCAACTTGTCTTACCTTCTGCGTACCGTCCCCAGGTCCTGAAGCTGGCGCATGAGCATCCCTTGTCTGGTCACCTTGGTATCACGAAGACCTATAAGCTCATCTTAAAGTACTACTTCTGGCCTGGATTGAGGAACAGTGTAGTGAGTTACTGCCAAGCTTGCCATGATTGTCAAGTCTCGGGTAAGCCCAACCAGACTGTTCCCTCCGCTCCTCTTCATCCTATACCAGTGATGAATGAGCCATTTGAACGCTTGATCTTCGATTGTGTTGGACCCTTGCCCAAGTCAAAAACTTTAAACAAGGAAGCTGAGTCGGCTGAATCTGCTGTGGTGGTGCCTGCTGCTCTCTGCTCCTCAGATGATCCAGATGTGGGTGAATTGATGCCTGAACATTTTCAAAATTCAACAGTATTAAATCAACTTGATGACTACCTTGCATGCCCAGAATGGAGGACTGTGTGGACCGAATTGGTTGTACCCATTTGATCACAAAACTTGACCTTCTGAAAGGGTATTGGCAAGTCCCATTGACTGCCCGTGCATCTGAGATATCTGCCTTTGTGACCCCTGATAATTTGCTGCAATACTCTGTTATGGCCTTCGAGATGCACAATGCTCCTGCGACGTTCCAAAGATTGATGCAACAAGTACTATCAGGAATCCCTAACTGTGAAGCCTACTTGGATGATGTAGTAGTTTACTCCCACACTTGGGAAGAACATTTAAGTAGCCTTGATCAGGTTTTTAAGCAGCTGGCCAATGCTTCACTAACTCTTAACCTGAAAAAGTGTGAGTTTGCCAAAGCAGTGGTTACCTATTTAGGTAAAAGGGTAGGTCAGAGTCAAGTGAAGCCTGTGGAGGCAAAGGTAGAAGCCATCTTGGAATTTCCTATACCCCATAATAAAAGGGAGTTGCGTCGTTTTCTTGGAATGGTAGGGTATTATCGGAGCTTTTGTAAGAATTTTGCTACCATAGTCACCCCTTTGACTGATTTGCTCAGTACTGGCAGAAAGTTTGTATGGTCCCCTGGGTGTGACTCTGCCTTCAATGCTGCCAAGGATATTTTAAGCAGTGCTCCCGTGCTTTCTGCTCCTTGTTTTTCTCTCCCGTTCAAACTGCAGGTGGATGCCAGTTCCTCAGGTGCCGGAGCTGTGTTGTTGCAGGAGTAGGCCAGTGGCATAGAACACCCTGTGTGCTACTTTTCTAAGAAGTTCACCAACGCTCAGCAAAAATACAGTACAATTGAGAAAGAGACCCTAGCCCTGGTGTTGGTGTTACAACACTTCGAGGTTTACCTTGGAGGTAGTAATCATGTCATCACTGTCTATACAGATCATAATCCCCTCGATTTTCTGCATAGGATGCGAAATTCGAATCAGCGTCTAATGAGGTGGTCCCTCATTATTCAAGAGTACAACCTGAATATCCAGTACTGTAAAGGTTCTGAAAATACTGTAGCGGATGCCCTTTCCAGAGTATTTTGTGCTGTAAAGTGAAAGAAAAGTGAGTATTTGGTTTGTATAGCTCTTATTTTCAAGACATTGGTTGTTGCTTGAAAACTTATGGGTGGGGGTGTTACGTTACGTGTTTATTTATATAATCTTGTTGGTTGTTACGTGCTGCTGTGTGCTCTCTCTAGGCGTGTTTCTATTACCCTTCAAATTGCGCAAATTGAAAATACGCCTAATGGAAACGCGTCAAAAATGAAAACGCCCATATATCGCAAAAAAGTTTTTACGCTCGCATGAGGTGGTTTTTCAGGCAATGCGAAAAAGGAATAATTCGTAAAACTGCAATGGAAACGGCTTTTTCGCATTTACAGGTCACATGGCGTATGTAAAAAGTCATATGATCATTCTTCAATGTACTATAACCGCCAAGAAACACTTCATAAGTGGCCGCGCTCCAGTATAAGGGGCTTTCCCTTCTATTAATGCTTAGACTACTTACACTGCACACGTCTGCGGTGCAGTGTGGCTCTGATACGGTCACTGAAGCTGATTGCGGCCACTCAATGTGCTGGGCGGGGACTGGTACTCACTCACCCCAACCAAATTTATGTTTACTTTTCCCTGTTACCCCCTTACCTTAGACCCTTACATCTGGGACGTAACAATATATATACAGTGGGTACGGAAAGTATTCAGACCCCCTTAAATTTTTCACTCTTTATTATATTGCAGCCATTTGCTACTCTGAATCAATAGTCTTCTAACTCCGCTCTCTCTCATCCGTAAAATGGCTCCTTTCTCAATTATATCGCTCATCACGGAGAAACGACCTCTAGTGGAGAACATCAGTCACTATATATTTTTTTCAAATTGAAAGTCCTAGTAACCACCCTAATTTCAAGGGGGTTACACATGTATAATATGAATTATATTTTGTCATTCATCATCGGAGTCTGATAGCCCCTCCCTCTTCAGGACATAATTAAAGCTGCAACAATTGTGTGCATGAAGTGTCCAACATTACACACTTCATTTTGTCGGTTATTTAAGTGCATCATCCGGGTATTTAAAGTGCACTTTTTATTTTTGGAATTTTCAGTGTGAACACACTACTCGCACTATTTTTTACTACAAAACGTCATAGAATAGTGCATAAGTCAACGATTTGGGACGCACCTTAAGACCTAAACTTGCGGTGGTGATGACGTCACTGACCTACGCCATGCAGAAGTTCCGAAGGTACTTTCGAAAGTATTTAAAAAATAAATAAATTATAATCTCAATATCATTAATGCTGTTTTTATCTTGAAAGAATGGAATTTGGTTTTATAGGATTATGTTGGATTTATCGCTATAGGCCAATAGCGATCGTACAAACCCAATTCCAAAAAAGTTGGGACACTGTACAAATTGTGAGTAAAAAATGAATGGAATAATTTACAAATCTTTAAATTATTATATAATTTACAAACAGAATATAGATAACATATCAAATGTTGAAAGTGAGATTTTGAAATGTTGTACAGTGTCCCAACTTTTTTGGAATCGGGTTTGTACATCAATGGTGCATTTAAGTCTGAATAGTTGTTTTTGGTTTTATTTTGTCATTATGTTGGCATTAGTTAGCCACCAAAGTCAGACTATTAACAGTTAACGATATAAAAGCTATGTAAACTGAGACTTTATAAGAAATAATATAAAGTTTACATGATTCTTATGAAGTCTGAGCTTATTTTATGAGCTAATCTAAATCGCAAATGAGTCTTCCGTGCAATGCTGTGAACCAGAGGAGTGACAGGACAGACTGTCAGAATTACAGACTCATCTCCGAAGAGCAGCTGATTGCTTGTCATATAATCGTGGCTCATTTATGTTTTGCCCATTTTAGCCAGTAGCACCACGACAACACAAACCTCAAGGAAGGTTGAAGAAAGCCTGTCATGGACTGTTTTCTGCATTTCCAAGAGACTGCACCTCTTCTGCATATTATATTAAATTATATTATTATATTATATTATTATATGAAAATATATAATATTATATTATTATACGATAATATTTAGTAAAATCCCCTTAAATAATAGAAATATTAAAGAAAAAATTATTGAACTAAAATCACAAAAGCATAAATGTATTGGTTCGCATATAACTCTGTCTTAATTTGTATGTTAATTTTTGTTTTGAGTTTGGGCTGTTTAATATTAGGATTTTGTCAAAAATTCCCCACCATGGCCCTGCCCTGCAACATCAAGCCCCGCCCCCAGCACCCCCCAGATAAAATAGGTTCCCACGGCTATGAACTATGGTGCACTGACAATAAATCTGTGAAATGCTTATAGATGCTTATAGATCAGTAAATGTTTTTAGACCTTGGTAAAACACATTTTAAAGTTGCCAGACACAATTATTTTATATTTTTGGAATTTAATTAAATTATTTTTTTATTAATATTTTATGCATCTTTTACTATAATAAAAAATTTCTATAAAGACATTTATTGTTGTGGTATGAATAATAAAACAAACATTAAATGCTTCAGCAAATTATCTTCACATTCATCTGAAATTGTCCTGTGACATCCTATGACGTGATTTTTTTTTTTAAAAAGCTAAAATGAAGGTGTTGAAGAAAGAAAAAGCCATTTCCACAATATAAAACTTTGTGCACATTTCATGTACAGTACATTATATTACATTAAGAACGTCTCCACAATTATTAACCAAGAAAAATAAACCATCTATGCTTGACAAGCGTGATTCTTCAGAATTACTTATGACAATGAATACTTTAAGTTCTAACTAGCGAGATTCTGAGTAATTAGAAACAGAAACGCCTTTGAAATCGGTTGAGAAATGTAAACTTTACTCCACTTTTTGTCCAGAAAAGCCGCAGCTCCCCGTTTACTTGTATTTGTTTACAGAGCAGTCTTATATATCAGCAGACCAATATATCGTTGACATATTGCAGCAACGGTCCAAAGCGGCCAATGAGGCTCTATGTATTTTTTATGTCTAGCCCTACGTCCCAATGTTCATACTATCCATCCTAAATAGTATGTGAGATAAGAATAAGTGTGTCCCAAAGCATAGTATGCTGAAACGAGTAGGCCAAAAGTCCCCGGATGGTCTACTATTTCAGGTCGATTTTTGAGTGTGGATCCGTGCACACTCTAATGGCTAATGTTACCCACAAACCATTGCGCTTTGACGAATGATTCAGTCGAGAACTACAAACATGAATAAAAAGTGTTTAAAAAAAACTACTAACATGGTGTACTTTTTCTTCACCAAAAAAAGTACATACTTTGAGGGCGTAGTATAAGTAGGCACATTGGGACGCAGCGTATTATTAAGACTATGCCTTTATGCGGAACAGGCAGCTTTCGAGAAACCTTTTGGGATGCATACCCCCTACCTTTCGGTGCGACCATTGAGAAACCTTTCAGCACGCCCATTACTCCAAGCAGCTGCAGCTACCCCTGTCTCTGCCTTTATGGCAGATGCCATTTATACTAACAATAAAATTAAGGAAATTTAAAATAACATGCCTCACGGTTGTTTATCGGTTAAGGTTAGGTGTGGAGCAGGGCTTTATTTTCCCAAATTGGCATCCATTTAATAATTTTAATAAAAATGATCATTTACAATGTTATTGCATACTGTTTTATATAATGTACTACAATAGCGAGGTGCAGATAGCTGGTAGTACAAATACCATCTAAAAAATAGGCTAGCCTAGGCTACTCCTATTTTTACAGTGTAAATAGAATCTATCGCTATCTGCACTTAGTGTAAATAGCATCTAATTGCTAGTGTAAATAGCATATATCGCTAAGAAAATATGCCATTTTCACTTAGTGCAAACAGCTGCTGCAATTTTTTTCCCATCAAATGTAAACATTATTTCTGAGCTCAAGAAACTGAAAAACATGGATAAAAGAATAGAAATGAGAAGAAACACTGGCCAAAGTATTGAGTGAGAATGAATTAAATACGAGCCATAATTAATATCCTTGTAAACACCATTTTGCCTATGTTTGTCCTTCAAGAAACTCTCTCTCAAATCTTTATTCTTGGAGAGTACCCAGAATAGGAACATACATATACTTGCCTGTTACAGGGATCTGGCTGTATATTCCAGTAGTTCTGTCTCTACGCACATCCAACCTCACACCAAGGACACATTATCTCACATTCCACAGGCTCAACTATTTCCCATTTTTCTTCAAAAAACTTGTGTCTCTTTGCCTCTGTGTTCCATGCTGAAAAGTGATTTTTCAGGTGTCAAATTATCTGGTCTTCTCCTGTCTCATTCAACTCTGACAGATAAAGGTATCAAACCAACTGTAAAATATTCAGAATATTATTGCTTACAATGCACAAGGCTTGTTTTTTTTAATTGTTTTTATATACCGTACTGAAAACTTTATTTTTGATATGTTTAATATACTGCACCTAGTTACTAGGGCTGTCAAAATGGCTGAAAAACTAAAACTAAATTCGAATTTTGTACTTAAATATTTTCAAAATTCGAATTATATTAAAATTTAAAATGCATAATTTCAGTTAGGGTGAAGAAAAGCTTTTGGCTTCTCTTCTGAGGAGGGCGCATCGAGCAAAATATTACTGATGCACGTTTATTCAAAGCATAAGATAAAATGACTATCTGTGAAAAAAGTGCATAATGTTTAAAATAACGTTTATAAACCAATTATAATTAAGTTGCTTAAACAACTATAAACAAAACATCATCATGTATGTATGCATAGTTTAATACAAAGGGCGGAAAAGCCAATCACACAGAGTACATTTATCATTTAAAAACATGAGATGCAGTGGGATGGGGAAAAAAAACCCGCCATAAAGTCTTGATATGTTTTTTTTTTTTTTTTCAAAGTTAAACTTGCATTCATTTTACATGGCTTTCTAAACATGCGGCTCTTTTGTGCGAGAAGCGAGTGCAACGGTGATAGATGTCCCTCTAGAAAATGCACGAAATATGTGTTCTTTGTTAACAGCTTGGTTTCAGTTTTGATGTAAACAAGATCTTCTCCACATTGATGTTCTCTTTTTTCGCAATACTTTTAATGAACAACGCTGCAACTAGTGGCTTCAACTGGATAGGCTAACAAAAACATTATAATGCAATGACACATACATCGTCATCGCATCTCGTGCGCCACTGATAAGGCTGCCTCCTTAACGCACACCTAAAATTCGAATGCAACGTTTTTGCATTCGAACGTGGATTTTTATTTTAAATTCGATGAATATTCTAAATTCAATTTTTTTTTTTGACAGCCCTACTAGTTACATTCATTAAACTCTGGCACCGTTTGAGATAAAGGTATCAAACCAACTCAAACTCTCTAAATGTTATTCCCTATAATGCACAAGGCTTGTTTTTTTTCAGATTATGCCTGTATTCTTTTTATATACTGAAGCCATATTTTTGGTATGTTTTCTATACTGTACCTACTTACATTCATTAAACTCTGACACCGTTTGAGATAAAGGTATCCAACCAACTGTAACATTTTCAGAATATTATTCGCTATAATGCACATGGCTTGTTTTTTCAGATTATGCCTTTAGTACTTTTATATATGGTACTGAAACCATATTTTTGATAGGTTTAATATGCTGTACCTACTTACATTCATTAAAGGGGTCATATGATGCGATTTCAATTTTCCCTTTCTCTTTGGAGTATTACAAGCTCTTGGTGCATAAAGAAGATCTGTAAAGTTGCAAAGACTAAAGTCTCAAATCCAAAGAGATATTCTTTATAAAAGTTAAGAGTCAGCCACTCCTACCTAAAACGGCTCGTTCTAACAGGCCCCCACATGGCTACGTCACGATGTGGGAAGATTTGCATAATGCCGCCCAAATGTTCACGCAAAGAAAGAAGGTGTAACTTTTATTCTCGCTATAGTATTGTTGCCGTGGCCGCCATGTCTTGAAGGCGCTGTGTTTCGTTGTGAAAGCGAAACTACTTTGTTTGGTCTTCCAAAAGAGGACACGACTAGAAATCAGTGGTTAAGTTGTATTTACAACACTGTTCCAGAACAGTTCAACCCAAATAATCAGATGTGTCCAGCGCATTTTATGGAGGACTGTTTCCTGATCTTGGAAGAGTAGATAACAATGCCGGCTGTCAGACGGTAAGTACGTTTTTTATATTTAAAAAATTTGCCACTGACGATTCAAACGCTAGTTTTTTGGGCAGTGTAGAGTAGCGTTTATTGTTTGTCATTTCTCCGATCACAAATGCAGACATGGTTTTATGTTTACGCGGCGCGATGCAACGCAACGCGTAAAAAGACAGTATAAGTCATTGTAGGAGCCATTTTTTTATTGTAATTTTCTTTCACACCACTAGAGGGTGCATAATGTATTTATATTCTCAAGTCAACTTCTAGGTGTGCATCGAAGAAGGTCAAGCAAGGTTTTTGACCGTGATGGACTTCAATGGATTGTTTGTTTATTTTTGTGATTAAAAAGAAATGTACAATAAATGGATTGGAATATCCAACTTTATTTTCAAAGGTATAGAAATTGCATTTTATTATCGGTCTGTTCAAGAAGCAAACGCGTCAAAACCAATGATCTGATAGTACGCACCTACACAGTAAAGTCAAAAAACTTGACCGCAATTGGAGCTGGTTTTGATTTTTTGGATATAGATCTACAACAAAGGAAAGAACTGGATCAAATTGGAGACTATAGGACAAGTCAAATGATCTACAGAAGGAAAAGCGCGTTGACCGCTCGTCTGAAAGTGGCGGCAGGATTAGAAGATCTGTTGTGGGTTATCGCTGTGTATGGCCTCTCTGGAAGTACCGTGAGAGCTACCTGCTAAAGAGCAGCGCACAAGCACGCCGTTGTTTCTTCATTCACTGCCTACACAAGCGGTGGAATATCAAGGTACGAGATACGCCATTTTTTAAAGCTCGAGCTACCATCAAACTGACTTGACAAATTTACATGGCCATTTAAAAAAACAAAAAAAAGGGAGTGTGTGCACTGTAAAAAAAAAAAGAATAATAAAAAAAAAAAGAAATGTGTTGTGGTTTATTTTGTCCATGTTTACAATGTTTAAGTATGTGCTTTTATGATGTGAACAAGCAGTGAATGTTTTAAGGTTTAAAATGGCAGATAAAAGTGAAGCTCATGATTCTAATTTGACTGATCCTGACGAGAATTGTTGTGTCATTTTATTGAAGTATTATGTGAAAATGAAAGTAATCAATATATATATTAATATGCTGAATTATGTTAACCCTGGATGTCATAGAACGAATAATAGTCTTTTCATTAGACAGTGAACCTTTCATTACAAAGTACACCTGTGAGCTTGAAATAATGTAACATTATTATGAACACGTATAATGGTCGTTTCTTCCATTAGACAATGGACCTTTCAGTAGACAGCAGACGTAAACATGAAATAATCTAATATTATCAGGATCAGGTGGATGGATGTGACGCACACATCTCGTATGACCACATTACCGACCAATGGAAGGTGGCAAAACAAAAGCAAGTAGATACATTTGACACACATCTAGTATGACCACACTACCAACCAATTAGAAAACAAGGCCAAAAGAGTTGGAAACAATTGTGGCAAATCCGGTATCTATAACCAATAAAAAGTAACCGGAACAAAGAAAAAACAGAAAATGACCAAATTTGGAGAGAACAAGGGGTATAATAACATGAGCTGACGAAACAAAGACTTTTGAATGATTTGGAATGATGTGACTGTCTTCCCGGCTTTATTTCTTTGTTAAATAAAGTCTTATTTTGACATCTGGAACTCTGCTCCTCCACTTCATTGGCCGCACCCAAGAAAAATCCACAACAGGATCAAACGCAAAATGTAGAGGGTTAACGGTAAATGTGACCAATCGGTTCGAAAACGTAAGGTAAAACTTACTAAAAAAGGGTTGTTGCATAAACTTGATATGTTGCAAAAGCTGAGAAAATCAAAGTTTGAAAAGGCAGCACATCTCAAAAGGATACTGAATGATCTTATGACTAGCGTTGACAATGAAGGAAAGGTTAAAAACACCTTTGAGAAGTTTAAAGCTCAATGCAAAGGGGCAAGAGAATCCCATGAGTCTTTATTAGTTTTATTACCCAATGAAGAGAGAGAGAAACATGAAACATGGTTTAAGGCCAAATTCCTGTGGGTTGATGAGTTTTGTGCTGTTGTCAATAAATGGATGGACCAGCAGCAAGTGGGAAATCAGTGCACTGATAGTGAAATCAACCCCAACGATAGTATTTCCAATGTTGAAACTCGGGTGTGTAGTCGTACGTCAAGCCGACACAGTTGGTCTGGCTCAACTAAATCTAAATCATCTGTCCAACAAGCAAGCATTCAGGTCGAATCTTTAAAAGAAAGGCATGATATTGAGGAACAAGTGGAAAAATTGAGGAAGCAAAAGGAACAAATGGAGCTTGATGCTGAAATAGCAGCCTCCACTGCAAAGTTATCAGTCCTCAAAACGTTTGAGCAACAAAAAGGTGAAAGTTTGGTATCAGATGGGATGGAATCTTATATTAACAAAGGAGCAAAACCAAAATCAACATCTTCCTGTCCCAGTTCTGATAAACCACCAGCGGCTACAACATATAGCAATGAAGGCCTACCTTTACCACCAATATCCCAGAGTGTACAGCAGCAACATGCTCAAACTTCTATTCCAGTGCGCAGAAAAACTGCAACACGCAGTAGACAGCCCAGTGGATCCAACATAAGAGCTCAGGTTTCTTCAAATGTTGGGGAACAGTCTTCTTCAGTGATAAATGTGCTTCAAAAACAGCAGCAAATAACAGAGTTGCTGTTTTTAATGATCTTGTCTAATTTTCTGAGCGTCAAGTTAAAATAATTTCTGATCCAATATTTGGGTACATCCAGAATGTGGAAAAAGGAATGATCAGTAAGCCAAAGGAGGTGGACAAACGTAATGCACAATCTCTATCAAAGTTGAAATTTAAAGGTAACAGCTTTGCTACTAGCGTTACTGATGTTGACAGACACACAGTAAAGGAAATGAAGGCAAAAACTGAAAATTCAACTCACAAATTTAAGAGCAGACTGAGTAACCCTGTCACTTGTCTGTTTTGTTCTCAAAATCACTGTCTAGAACAATGTAAGCAGTTTGAGATTTAAAGCACAGGGAAAAGGTTAACTTTTTGAAGGAAAAGGCGGTTTGCTTTGGCTGCCTGCACACTGGACATCGGAGCATGGAGTGTGCAAGGCGTTTAACTTGCAAAACCTGCCACCAAAAACATCCTACTGTTATGCACATACAACTCAAACAGAAAGTTGATACAGCTGTTAACACAGACTATAGTCACCATATAGAGACAACTGCACCAACAGTAAACAACACACTTGTGTCTACACAGGCATGTAATCATACAGGGGCTGGGGACAGCAGTGGCATTCTTTCTATTCTTCCAGTACAAGTTAAGTCTGCATTTGGCAACAAAGTCATCCAGACTTATGTCTTTTTGGATACAGGCAGTACTTCTACATTTTGCTCCGAGAGTTTGATGAGAAAATTTAATCTAAATGGACGAAAGACAAAAATCTCACTGCTCACAATGAGTCCTAAATCAACGGTCACAAGCTATGTTATAAATAATTTGGAGATTTCAAGCCACACTGGCGAGGACTTTTACAGGCTACCAGATGTTTACACCCAAAGCAAGATGCCTGTAAGCCCAGCTAACATTGTCAAGAAAGAGGACTTGGCTGAGTGGCCATATCTTGATGCTGTTCTCATTCCACACATTCAAGCGGATGTAGAGTTGTTGATTGGTACCAACGCCTCTAAGTTACTTGAGCCCTGGGAAGTTGTAAATAGTCATGGGGATGGACCGTATGCCATTCGAACCCTACTGGGGTGGGTTATAAATGGTTCCATTGGCAGTTATCAAAGTAAATGTTGTACTGCTACAGTGAACAGAATTGATGTAAAAAGATTGGAATTGCTATTGGAGAAGCAATATCAATATGATTTTAATGAGAACATGTTTGAAGACAAAGAAGAAATGTCTAGAGAAGATGCTAAGTTCATGGAGATCATGAAAGGGTCTGTAAACCTCAAAGAAGGACACTACAGTTTGAAACTGCCTTTCAGAAGCAAGGATGTTACTATGCCTAACAATCTCTCCATTGCCAACCAACGCCTCCTTGGAATAAGAAAAAAATTAGAAAGGAACAAGAAATTCCGGCAGGAATATACAGACTTCATTAGTAATATGGTTGACCAGGGCTATGCTGAAGAAGTGCCAAAACAGGAGCTTGAGCGACATGATGATAAGGTTTGGTACATTCCACATCATGGAGTGTACCACCACTGTAAAGGCAAGTTGCGGGTTGCTTTTGATTGTGGAGCAGAATTCAAGGGAACTTCTTTAAACAGTCAGTTATTGCAGGGCCCTAACCTCACTAGCTCATTGATTGGAGTTCTTTTAAGGTTTAAACAGGAACCAGTTGCCTTCATTACTGATGTTCGGGCAGTGTTTTATCAAGTTAGAGTGACTGATTAGGATAAAGACTTCCTTCGTTTCCTGTGGTGGTCCGATGGTGATGTAACACAAGACATCATTGAACTTCGAATGACTGTTCATTTATTTGGAGCAGTTTCGTCACCCAGCTGTGCATGCTTTGCTCTAAGGAAGACTGCAGAAGATAATCAACACAGTTTTGATTTGGAAGTAATTGACACTATCCACAAGAATTTCTATATGGATGATTGTCTGAAGAGCCTACCATCAGAGGAAGATGCAATCCGGATGGCCAAAGACTTGGCTGCTCTCTGTCACAAAGGTGGTTTCCATTTGACACAATGGGTCAGCAACAGTCGTCAGGTTTTGCAATCCATACCAGAGCAAGACCGATCCAAAAATATAATGGACCTTAACTTGGACCGGAAGCACTTACCGGTAGAAAGGGCTCTAGGACTCCAATGGTGTGTGCAGACAGACACATTCCACTTCAAGACCGTCTGCAAAGAGTGAATGCACAGCAGACGTAGGATTTTGTCAGTGATCAGCTCAATCTATGATCCTTAGGGATACCTGTCACCACTGATACTTCCAGTCAAGCTCATTCTACAGGAGTTATGCAGGACAAATTATAGCTGGGGTGATGAAATTCCACCAGTTCTAGACCAACAATGGATCAAATGGGTTACCAATCTGGATCATCTGAGTACCTTTACAGTTGATCGATGTTTAAAGCCACATGGCTTTGGACAACCAGTTCAAGGTCAGCTACACCACTTTTCAGATGCTAGTGAAAATGGATATGTCTCTGTGACTTATCTTAGATTACAGAATAGTCATAACACCACTCACGTCACCTTTCTTCTTGGCAAGTCTAGAGTGACACCTATTAAACCAGTCACCATTCCTTGACTAGAGCTAACTGCCCCTGTTCTAGCTGCTCGCATTGATAAAATACTCAGAAAGGAACTTCAGCTAGATTTAAGGGAATTGTGTTTTTGGACTGATAGCACATCTGTCCTGAAATATATAAAAAATGACAACAAAAGGTTTCGTACCTTTGTGGCAAACAGGGTATCTGTTATCAGAGAGGCTTCGGATGTGACCCAGTGGAAGTACATCCATACTTCTCAAAATCCAGCAGATGATGTGTCTAGAGGAATGATGGTTCAGAAGCTCATAATCAGCAAAAGGTGGTTAAATGGTCTAGAGTTTCTGTGGAAACCAGAAGGGGAGTGGTTAAACCACAGCATTGAGATGAACATTTCTGATGCTGATCCAGAAATTAAAAAGGAGCTCACAATAAATCTTGTAGCTTCAGAAGATGCCAATAATGCCACTCATAGATTGATCACATACTTTTCTGAGTGGAAACGACTCAAAGTATCAGTAGCATGGTTGTTGAAGTTTAAGAACATTTTACTGGAACTGAGCCGCCAATGAAAGCAGGCTATTGTAGCATCAGATGACCTGAGCAATGTGAAACGCAAAATGCAGGAATTTAAAATTTCAGTAATAGGACAATGCTTGACTTCGAATGACCTGTTTAAAGCAGAAAAAGCCATCATCCAATTCTGTCAACGAGAGAGGTTCAGCAAGGAAATTGTTTAATTGGAATCGGGGAAATCTCAAATCAGAAGGGATAGTACTATTTATAAGCTAAACCCCGTTCTTGAAGATGGACTGTTGAGAGTTGGTGGTCGGCTATGCAAGATTGCAATGCCGGAAGAGGTAAAGCATCCTGTAATTCTCTCCAAAGATCAGCATATTTCCAAGCTTATACTAAAGCACATCCATGAACAGATTGGTCATGGTGGAAGGAACCATACTCTTTCTACATTAAGAAGAAAGTACTGGATCACCCACGCCAATGCAGCTGCCAGCAGAGTCCTTTCGAGTTGCATCTTTTGCAGGCGACAGAAAGCAAAATTAGGTGAGCAGCTGATGGCTGACTTACCTGAAGAAAGGTTGACAGTAGATCTACCTCCATTTACTAATGTAGGAGTGGATTACTTCGGTCCAATTGAAGTAAAAAGAGGCCGCTCTCTCGTGAAATGTTATGGTGTGATTTTTACATGCATGGCCAGTAGAGCAGTCCATTTGGAGGTTGCCTATTCTCTAGACACTGACTCTTGCATTAATGCATTGCGCAGGTTCATATGTAGAAGAGGACAAGTGTCTTGTTTAAGATCTGACAATGGAACAAATTTTATTGGCGCAGAAGGAGAATTGAGAAAGGCCCTTGCAGACTTGAATCAAAACAAGATTCAGAAAACCTTGGCACACAAAGGCATCAAGTGGAGTTTTAATCCACCGGCGGCTTCACACTATGGAGGTACATGGGAACGCATCATAAGAATGGTAAGAAAAGTATTGTCTTCAATTCTACGTCAACAAACATTGGATGATGAGGGATTGCACACCTTTCTGTGTGAAATAGAGGCTATCCTAAATGATAGACATCTTACCAAAGTATCTGATGATCCAAACGACTTGGAGCCACTCACCCCCAACCATCTTCTTACAATGAGAAAAACACCAATCCTGCCTCCTGGGCTGTTTGATGAAAGGGATCAGTATGCAAGAAGAAGATGGAGGCAGGTACAGTACCTCTCTGACCTCTTTTGGAAGAGGTGGATAAAAGAGTACTTACCTCTACTTCAAGAAAGGCAAAAATGGACCAAAGAAAGATGTAATTTTCAACCAGGTGACATTGTTCTCATTGCAGACACTGTGGCCCCTCGCAATTCTTGGATGCTTGGAAAAGTGCTTGAAACATTCCCAGTTATTCGTGTAAAAACCCTGGCTAATTTTTGTAAGGGAACATGAAAAGTCAGAGAGACTGTTAGATGCGTTATTGGTGGTAAAATTATTTCCGACATTAAAACACAAAGTCAACAGCCAAAAAAGTTTCACAGGATTATGAATGTGCCTTAAAGTGATGCACGGGCTTCGTTTTCACCTTTTTTTTTTCTTTTCTCTGCGCCGGATTGCTGATGTCATTTCACGAGCATAGATGTCCATCCATTAATTATGATCATTTGCATTCAGCCGCAAACATGAGGTGCGAGCGGTTGCGAGCGCGGATGGGGGAATGGCGGGACAAGTTTTTTAGTTTTTTTTAGCAACTGGGATGGTGCCCCCCTGGGATTTGGTGCCCTACGCTAACTGCGTACTCTGCGTATAGGGAGCGGCGGTACTGACTAACCCTTTAATACGGTTACGTTCACAGTCACACACAGTTCAGTTATTTACGGGTGTGACAACCGCATTCTGTAACCGAACTCACACCTGTAAATTTTCAGGACTCACAACCGCATTGGAACACGCGCTGTGTGAATGGAACAGGACTGGACAGCTAGTTGTCTGTCACGTCATACAGCACGAGAGAGAGCCGCTCTGCCGCACAAACGCGCGTCTACCATGGACTTAAAATTTTTCCTTTCTCTTTGGACTGTTACAAGCTCTTGGTGCATAAAGAAGATCTGTAAAGTTGCAAAGACTAAAGTCTTAAATCCAAAGAGATATTCCTTATAAAAGTTAAGAGTCAGCCACACCTACCTAAAATGGCTCGTTCAAACACGCCCCCACATATCTACATCACTATGTGGAAAGATTTGCATAATCCCGCGCAAATGTTGACGCAAAGAAAGAAGGCGTAACTTTTATTCTCGCTGTAGTATTGTTGCCGCCGCCATGTTGTGGATATGCTGTGTGTTTCATTGTGAAAGCGAAACTACTTTGTTTGGCCTTCCAAAAGAGGACGATATCAGCTTTGTCATGCCTAGAGCTGATCCGTGCTGGTCGCTGAGGAAAAACATCAACTTCGCGCTGTCAATCACCGGATCGGCTTTCACCATGGACGAAGCGGAGTCCAGCCCGGGGTCGTCACATGTGGTTTGCCGCAAGCCTCCTTTGTTGAATGCGCCGGGCGCCGCTCACTCAAGCAGCTGTGTGTTTCGTTGTGAAAGCGAAACTACTTTGTTTGGCCTTCCAAAAGAGGACATAATGTTTCTATAAAGTGGGGCAGTTCCAACTTTGCAAGGACAGTCTGGCGCTTCTGACTCACAGCCTGTAAGTACGTTTTTTATATTTAAATAATTTGCCACTGATGATTCAAACACGAGTTTGAGCAGTATAGAGTAGCGCTTATTGTTTGTCATTTCTCCGATCACAAATGCAGACATGGTTTTATGTTTACGCGGCACAATACGCAATGCAAAGCGTAAAAACACAGTACAAGTCATTACAATCAGTAATTATGTCCTCACTGGATGCAACAAATGCCTCGTTTGTAATGGGTTTTATTGGTTTTGTCTCGTTGTGCCGGGACCATAGACTGTATAAAAACATGGACGTAGTGTCCGTGATGTAACCCGTAGACTTCCGACGAGCGTTTTGAAGCCTAAAGTAGGCGGAGCCAGCCGTCGCCATCTTGGCAGCGCGTCACCGCGTGTCACTTTCGGATAATCGAAAATGGGCAAAGAGGCAGGAGCTGGCTGCTGAAACCACGCCCACCTAGCTCGACGGTGGTGACAGCAGCGGCAATCCACCTGTCACTCAAGTGGCCACGCCCTTAATTATGCAGAACTTTAAGGCTTAATATAATTTAAACGGATGAGTTATAAAAAATTCACCCCCCTCACAGTTGTCATGAAGGGCAAAATTAGCCATATAGACCAAAATAATTTTTTTAACCAGGTTGTAAACAAGTTTTTTTCTGCTGTAAAGTTGGGCATTTTAACATGGGGAGTCTACGGGATTGACTCCCTTTTGCAGCCAGCCTCTAGCGGCCAGTTGATGAATTACAGTTTAAGTCACTTCCTTGTTGGCTTCACGAGAGAGAGCGGGAGGTTGCCGCTTGGCCAGGACACATGGATACCATAGGCTGTATGATGGAAACACAGTATGGTAAGGGGCGTAACATTTCTGTCACACGCTTGAGGTATTCAGCCAATCACAACACACTGGATAGCTGGCCAATCAGAGCACACCTCGCTTTTTCAGACCAATGAGCTTTGTAAAAATCGATGCGTTTCAGAAAGGCGGGGCATAGAGGAGAAACAAGAATGTACATTATGTGGAAAATAATGTGTTTTTTTAAACTTAAACCGCATAAACACATTGCATTACACCAAATAATGTTCTTTTTAGCAGCATCATATGACCCCTTTAAAGGCTGCTGTCGGTTAATGAAGATATGACGGATGAACTCACGGCTCGACTGGACTCTTGTCGTGTCAGAAAGTGATAAGACTTTAAGTTTTATGGACGTCACCATCTTTGATTTTACTTGGTCACTGTTGCTATGGTTACTGGTAAGGAATACGGGCTTGACTCCCGTTGCATGTTCATACATACAGTATTCTAAACACAACTGTAAGCTGCTGTGTGATCGAAGACATTTCGAGACTCACACCTGTAAAGAAAATGTTGGCTGTCAATCCCAAAAATTGACAGTGTGAACATAGCCAATTTGGCCGAAATACATAATACACGGAACAGTAATGACGTTATATTATTGATTGTTTATGTTGCTAAGGGTGCTGCGCAGTGATACTCAGAACAGCTGCTGACAAATCAGAATCGAGGACTGGAATGTGTGTGTGTGTGTATGCGCGCGCACCCCATACCCTCAACCTTCAATTAGCCAGAGCACCGGGTTCTAACCAAAGACTATAGAATAAAGGGACTTTGGTTCTAACGGTGTCTTTCGACTTGATATTAACATCCCTCCTATTACCCTGTCAATTTAGTGTACCACTGTTCCACAAATTAATTGGATTTACTCTCCAACAGAAATATTTCTTTAACAGACAGCAGTTAGCCTAACCCAACAGAGAATAACCTCAAAAAACACAAACGGTAGCCTAAGTTTAAGAAAGCTAACAATTAGATTTATTTTTTTTAAACAAATAGGGAAAATTAAATAAATAATTTATGTATGTATGTATTATGTAACAAAGAAATCAATAATGACTGGTATCGTAAACATGAGACATCATATGTATGAATAAACGTAACATTAACAAGAGAACAACAAAAGAAAGTTTAAATTGACATAGGATAATCAGTTCCTAAGTAAATATTAGCAGTAGGGTTGGCAACTACGGAAAAGAAAAATAAGGGACAATTGTGATTCTTTATAGGAAAATAAGGGACAGAATGAGGGACACTCTAAATATTTGTACTGTACCACATCCTGTAGGCTATGCCATTTCCGTGTGTGCAGATATCGGTAACACTTTATAATAACTTTCATTCATAAATCATTAACAAACATCATATAATGCTTATTGGATCATTAGTTAATATATATTCAAAGAGTTAGAAACGTGAGATAATGTGCTTGTTAATGTTTGTAAACTTATTAAACATTAGATAATATTCAAACAAATTATTTTACTTAAGTTAAAATGCTAAAAAATGTAATTAAACTTTAAATTCCATATGATCAATCAATTATTGAAAATTAACTAATGATTGTAACAGATATTATAAAATGATTAAAAGCTTGTGTTAATGCATGACACTTTTGCTGCTATTGAGGTGTGATACGGGTAACAAGTTTGGTGGTATGGGTAGGTTTATATAATGTACAGGGGTCAATTTCATTACTATAAGGGAACACAGTTCAATCTGTTTATATTATATTGTTTTATAAATTAGCAAGTATTTTATTTTAATAAATTATTTGTTTTCCCCTGTTTATTTATGATTCAAGGAATATCCTGTTTAATAAAACATTTTTGCACCAAAATTACAATCTGTTATGTCTTTAGCAAGCATTTAGCTAAACTTAACCGGTCACCCTTTACTCAAACCTTGTTACATTAGTTAAAAGTCCAATGCCCATAAAGATACTAAATGATTAGTAATAGTTTATAAACATTTACAAATGACAAATAGTTTCAACTTAAGATTGGCTACTGCAAAAGCATGAACAAATAATTAATAAATGATTAGTAAAGATGTGTGAATAGAGTAAATTCAGGTCTTTTGGGACACTTTTTGCCATTGAGATGACTGCTCATAAAGGTATTAATGATTAGTAAACATTTATAAACATTTGCAAACGGTGAATAGTTTCCACTTTAGATTGAGTACTGCAAAAACTTGAACAAATAATTAATAGATTTGTTAAGATGTGTAAATAGAGATCTGCACAACAAAGACCAACAAATGAAAATCATATGAACTGAAAATGTATTGACATTTGTAAGCATTTCAATGTACATTTTTTGTAAAACAACTTCTGTTTTTGCTTTTCAAATAAAAAGTGGTTTCAGTTTAATATGGTGCAGGCTTATTAATTGGTAATAATAAATAATATTGATGATAATAAATAATCAAATAATATTGGGCTTGTTTTGGAAGCTGCGGTTGCTTATTTGTCACGCGAGTGTTGGCAACAGTGGTTTTGAGCCAGTGCATTACTAACCAACCTCATAGTTTGCTGTAACTCTTAAATAGGGAAGTATGCAAGCACATCACCACAATACACAGACATTGTTATGATGCTATCTAAATCAACAAACCCTAATAAACACCCACTAGCTGGGCTACACTCTCCCCCTTCTTAATGACTCATGTCTCCCTGAGACTAGCACACTACGTCTTTATCACAGCTTTGGACTTGTGGTTTGTACCAAGCGGCAACCTTCCGGTCACTCTCTTGTATCCAACACGGAAATTACTTAAACTGCAATTCATCGACTGGCCGCTAGAGACTGGCTCCTAGAGACTGGCTCCAAAAGGGAGTCAATCCCATAGACCTCCATGTTAAAATGCCCAACTTTACAGCAGAAAAAAATGTGTTTACAGCCTGGTACAAAAAGTGGTTTTGGTCTATACAGCTAATTTTGCTTCATGACAATTGTGAGGGGGTGAATTTTTTTTAGTAACTTATCTGTTTAAATATATATATTAAAGGGTTAGTTCACCCGAAAATTTAAATTAGCCTGTGTTTTACTCACCCTCGAGGCATCCTAGGTGTATATGACTTTCTTCTTTCAGACGAATCCAGTTGAAGTTATATAAAAAATTGTCTTGGCTATTCCAAGCTCTATCATTGCAGTCAGCAGGTGTTTCTGTTGAACAGTCCACAAGACGTCAAATAAAGTGCACGCATCCATAAAACGTGCCTCAAACGGCTCCGGGGCGTGAATAAAGGCCTCCTGCAGCGAATCCATGCGTTTTCATAAGAAAAATATCCATATTTCAAACGTAATAACACCTTTTTCTCACTTCCGGTATCGGTCATACGCAGAAGCCGTTCCGGTGGAAGAGAAATCAGCTGAGCCAATTCATTGGTTTTTGCATTCTCAATTCATATTGTTGAATATACTGTTGAGTTTGAAAGGAAAAGTGGTCTATTGTAAGAAATTCTGAATCACATTTTGTGTTTTGGGTCAAATTTAACATCCAATTATATTTATTTTGTACATTTGGGTTAATTTAATATTTTTTTGAAGGTTTTATTATTGTAAACTATTTTGCTCAAGGTGAAAGAAACAGACACAGTGTTGTTTTTTGAGAATTTACTTTGTCACATTGTGTGAAGAGTGTGAAACTTGATCAAATTTAATTGAAGCTGTTAAGTTGTTGAATTCCTGAATTGGTCCTGGAAGAAACAACAGAAAAGTTGGTGTTAACTGTTTTGATTTACTGTTTGTTATTAATTAATTTATCATATCTGTGATTTATCTAATTGAAAAACTACAAAGAGAACAATTTCTCAATATAATTCTTATCTGATTCAAAACTACATTACATTGATCATTCACTCACCCGTAGCATCACTTTGTCCCTCCAGTTGACATTCCGTTCCTTACTTCTGATTCAATTGGCCCATATTGAAAATCATTACTGGGTGTGGCAAGTCTGTGACATCGCATGCTACAATCTTGGCGAGCCAGCCAGGAAGGGGTAATAGCAGCGATTGAGGTGAGGTGAAGAGTAGCATATATAGCAAATTAAAAGAAAAATGATGTCGTGGAATGATAAAACGTTAATGTGAAAAATGCAGTCATTGTTAGTGGTATAAGGCTGTCTGAATTGGATCAAGTTCTAGAAACATACTTATTGAGATTTGGCTCTATATGACGCAATTCTACAAATTGAAGATCCATCGTAATGCATTAGAAAGGTTCATGCACAATTCAGCCATGCGCAACCTTGAGCTCCAGCTGCCTCTAACCATAGTGAGCCCCACTGACCCAGACACTGTGTTTCGTGTGCGCATGCGTATGCTCTGCCAAATTTGGAAGAAGCCTTCTCAGTTCTATCTGGCTCCAAATGGTTTTCAGTCCTCGTTTTAAAATCAGGCTTTTATCAGATCGAGATGGAAGAGGCTGATAAACAAAAACAGCATTCGTTTGTCCTTTAGGGTTCTATGAATTCAACAGAATGCCACAAGGGGTCACAAATGCACTGAGTACATTTCAAAAACTAATGGAGCGGTGCATGGGGGATCTTAATAGGGGAGAAGTATTGGTCTTCATTGATGACCTTATAGCCTTCTCTAAGACTTTAGAGGAACATGAAGCCAGACTCCTGAAGCGACTGAGAGAATATGGATCGAAGCTTTCTCCCAAGAAATGCAAATTCTTTCAAATGCCGATCCGATACCTGGGCCATATAGTGCCTTAGAATAGAGTCGAGATGGATCCTGCCAGGATCGAAGCCCTCAAGACCTGGCCAAGTCCCAGAAACTTTGAAGAGCTTAAATCTTTTCTCGGGTTTGCGAGAGACTACAGGAGGTTCCTCCAAGATTTCTCTAAGATCACAAGACCTCTTAATGAACTTACTATTGGATATCCCCCTCTGCAGAAAAAACAGAGACGAGACAAAGCACACAGTAGCGTGATCCTAAAGAGCAGTTTGGGGACCGATGGACCCAGGAATGTCAGCATCATAGAGAAGCTGACTCCAGTCCTCGGATTTACCGATCCCAGCCTTCCCTATGTGTTGATCACAGATGCAAGCACCACTGGACTTGGGGCTGCCCTTTATCAAGAGCAGGAGGGCCGAATGAGAGTAATTGCTTCACGAGCAGGGGAATAACCAAAAGTGAAATGAAGTACCCGCACACAAATAGGAGTTCCTCGTGCTCAAGTGGGTGGTCACGGCCAAGTTCAGTGACTACCTGTATGGAGAGTTTACTGTAGTGACGGACAGCAACCCACTTACCTATATTTTTGATGTCTGCAAAGCTTGACTCGACCAGCTATCAGTGGCTGTCCAGCTTGTCTACATTCAATTTCAAGATCCAATATCGTGCAGGCAAGCAAAACCTAGACGCAGATGGACTCTCAAGATGTCCCCATTACAGGACTGTGAATGATTTTGTCTCAAAATTATCAGAAGTTATCCACAATGGCCGACTTGAGTGCCAGAAATTCCAACTGATGAATTGGATAGTATCATTCATTCTCAATTTTCAGGTCACAATCCTTCCGGGTGTTCCTGTGGAGTAGTTCTTAATAAACAGACAGCAGAAACCACAAAATCCTAAAAAGGACATCAGTGACCTTCAAATCATGTGGCATCTTCTAATGAGAAACAGCTTTCACCTGCTCGGGAACAGGAGCTACCCTGTCAACAGACAAGATGTGCCCCACATTTTTGGCTTTTGGTTGACAAAACTGGAACTTATCTATAAACACTTTGAGCCCATATTCCTCCTAGCATACGCCTGAAGACAGTGAGGTCATCCATATATACAATCACCTGGAGAAGATGCTTATCTCCAACGGCTCTTTCCATTAGCCACTGAAATGTGGCTGGAGCCCCAGTGATCCCATGGCATGCGTTCAAACTGGTAACAACCTAGAGGACAGATGAACACGTTTTTTCCCTCATGCTCATCTGCCATCTCAATTCGATAATAGCAACTGCGCAAGTCCAAAACAGAGAACCATTTGCAATACGTCTGGATTGTGTCCCCCCCCCCCCCCATGGTTTCCATGTCTCCTTAATCAAACACACCTAATTCAGATCATCAGCTCCAGAGGAGAACTGGACCCCTGACTGAGTCTGGTTTCTCCCAAGGTTTTGTTCTCCATTTATGTCACAGATGGAGTTTTGCTTCCTTACCACTGTTGCCTTTGGCTTGCTTAGTTGGGGATGCTTAATTTCTGGCAATATTGTCGTCTCGATTGCACAGACACTATTTGAAGACAACTGAACTGACCTGGATGATGACACCACTGAATCAACATTGAAATTACTTTAACTGAAAAACTGATTGTTTTCTCTTGTCCTCTTGCATTATCAGCAAGTTTTTCATGGTTAACACTGTAAAGTTGCTTTGACACAATGTGTATTGTATGAAGTGCTATATAAATAAAGGTGACTTGTTCGAAAGTCACTTAGTCTGATATTATGTTTCACACATTTGGCTCATCCCACATCCCACTCATCAAGGGAAAACATGTTTCCACGCTCTGCTAATTTCTCTCTAAGCCTCAGGAATATGAGAGGCACCAAACTTAAAAACTTGGGATCTAACCTCTTCAGAACAGTCGGAGCCACTATCCAGTAAAGCTTGACAAGGACATCCATTCAGCTCTACTGAAATAGTTGCGGCAGGGCCCACTAACGCTATAGGAAGTTGACTTACCCCACCTACCTCAGTTTGACTTTTGTTGTCTGGTCCATCACCTGGGAGTCAGTCCTCCCTTTTGCACCACTTTAGTTAAGAATTTTCCATCCTACAAAGAAAGTCAGTCAAAGCTTCCCCAGGGAGTTAATGTAAGAGACAAAAGCCAAAGTACAGTTCCTCCCCTGCTTTAAAATTTACTTAAGTACAGTAACAAAGTAAATCTACTCCGTTACTGTCCACCACTGGCGGCGCGTCACGACATGACAAATCCCAGAGAGAAAACTGCTGCTGCGTTCTATTTATGATGTATTGACACAAATTTCAAATGATTTTCAACGGTCGCTTTGTCGCGTCCAGTGTAAACAGACTTTAGCTGTTGCGGCGCAGACACGGTGTTACTCACCTATCGAGAAGAAACAAAGCAACCTCGGCGTCCGATCACAGGCCTTCCGCTCCTTGAGTTCTCTCCAGCGCTGGAAAGCTGATCCGATATTTACACAGGTCCTACTTCTTGCCTTATTGCCTTAAGCCTTCTTTTGTTCTGCAGACGTTTTCCTCTTTTGTTTTTTATCCGCCATCTCTATCTTTCTGTCGCTCGGCTTGGCTCGCTAATGTCCGTCCTGTGCACTGAAGGCTCTCTCCTCCACATCATGAGAAGACTCGCCCCTTACTGCTGATTGGCTACAAGTTTGTTTTGTTACTCGGCCTGAATCAGTTTTCTAAAGCGTTTTTGAAAAATTGCTTACCCCACCTTTAAGGAATTGGATGAATCTTGAAGATACAACAAAATATCATCTGCATACAAATTCCTTTGCTACAGTATGGATACTTTGCTTCCTTTCCTTGTGTAAACAAACGTTGGTTCTCACGAGACTATTCTCACTGGACCTTAGGATACACCTACATCCTACGTCATCCACCAGAACGTCATTCTATTGTGAAGGCAAGTATCTTGAGATTACGGTTTACGAAATTTTAAAAATTGATTTTTTTTCTTTCAAAACATCGCTCAATCAGTGTTTCAACCACGGAAAGACGGCAATAAAACAGCTTGTGACATAGCTTTTCATTTACCTCATGAAGTCATCAGTGTCCACAGCTTGTTGGTTCGCTATAAATGAGAGAAAAGCATTTCGCGAAATATTAGACTATATACTTTTTGACTATATATTTTTTTACCCGAGTGATGTCTTATTTAATGTTTAAATAGCCTAAATTATGAAACGAGTTATGAGAGGCACTGTGTAAATGAATATATTTCAACAGCAAATAGAATTTTTATAATTTAAAAGTTAATTTAAAAACTGCATTATGTGCGATTTACATGTTTGCATAATTTTTTTTTTTTAAAGTTGACTGTTGTTTGTTATATTTAAAAATAAATATTAATTAAATTTAAGTTTGGGTTCTGTTGTTAACTGTATAGTAGGCCTAAAGTGCTCACTATAGTTTATAGAGCATAAGCCGAGGTAGATTTTTATCCCTAAGAATATTTTAATAAACAACTGAATTAATTTAAAGAAAGAGCAATTTGTTCAGTAAAACACTGTTTAATTTAAAAAAAAGATTGTTTCGTTTCAAGTCAAGTCTGCTTTATTGTCAATTCTTCCACATGTACAGCACATACACACAGAGAATTGAAATTGTGTTACTCTCAGACCCTTGGTGCATACAGATAACATAAATACAGATAGGTACAGATTAAATACAAAATACAACTATACAAATAAGGTAAAATGTAAAAATATATCTATATATATATATAAAGCACAAGGCATATGGCAGATAGAGTGCAAACCAGTAAAAGTAAAACAGTGCAGATATAGTGATTGTAGTGCAAAAAAACAATGATTTGTAGTGCAAAAGAGCTTATTTCGAACGACTCACAAAACAAAAAACATGAAAACACCTTTCTGTCGGGAGAGAGAGAAGCCGCAGCGTGTGAACGCGCCGCCATCTTGGTTCATTCCCCCCCGCTGTACCGAAAATGTACCGAACCGTGATGTCAAAACCGAGGTACGTACCGTTTTATATATATATATAAGCTCAGAAGAAAACAAATCATAAATTAAACTCTTGTACAGAGTATCCACCTTATTTTTCCCATAAGAGTGGGGGTGGCCATTAGCTACAAACCAGCTCTTTTTGCTGCTTGATATTGCAAACTGGTGTATCTTACCATATTATTTTAATGTATTAATTATGAACACACTGGTTTGTACCCTCCAACAGAAAAATTTCTAGGCCTATAACAGATAGCAGTTAACCCAACAGAGAATAACTTCAAACAACACAAAAGGTACGTTTATGAAAGCTAGCAATTAGATTTATTTTTTAAACAAATAGGGAAAATGAAATAAATGAATTATGTATATATGTAACAGAGAAATCAATAAAGACTGCTATTGATTATCAAAATGTCAGTTGTGTTTTTTTCTTAGAAATACCTTTTAAACTACATGTTCCGGAAATGATATAACATATATGAATAAACTTCACATTAACTGGTATTCCGAACAACAGGGAACCACAAATAACACAGTTTAAATTGACATAGGAAAATCAGTACCTCCTGTACTCCTGTTACTTCGGTAACCCAAACAATATTATAAAACACCAAACCTCACTTCTTGCAAATAAGTGAAAAGTAAATATTAGCAGTCAATATAGGCTACATGCATGGGACCACACACACACACATCTTACAGGATTAGTTCACTCCACAATTAAAATTTCATGATAATTTACTCACCCCCATGTCATCCAAGGTGTTCATGTCTTTCTTCAGTCGAAAAGAAATTAACTAGGAAAAAGAAATTAAGTAGGATTTTTCTCCATGTAGTGGGCTTCTATGGGGACCAACGGGTTGAAGGTCCAAATTGCAGTTTCAATGCAGCTTCAAAGGGCTCTACACGATCCCAGCCGAGGAATAAGGTTCTTATCTAGTGAAATGATCCGTCATTTTCTAAATATGTATTTTTTTTTTCTGAGCGAAACGATCAGTCATTTCTAAAAAAATAAAAATGTATATACTTTTTAACCATAATGCTCGTCTTGCACTAGCTTTGTGATGCTCGTCCATGACTTCACACATTACGCAGACAGGTAGGGTAGGGTAGGGCGAAAAACTCCATCTCATTTTCTCCTCCAACTTCAAAATCTTCTGACATCGTTGTTTTACTGTTTTTTTGTAAAGGGCATATGATTTAGTCTTTGCATGTTCGCTTTGTCAGTATACTTCCGCCTACATCACACGTGTCCTTTCCAACGTGACTACGTAATGCATGAAGTTGTGATCCCAGAGCTAGTGCAAGATGAGTTATGGTTAAAAAGTATATACACACTTAAAAATCTTTTAGAAATGACTGATCGTTTCGCTAGATAAGACCCTTATTCCTCGGTTGGGATCGCCCTTTGAAGCTGCAATTAAATGATTTTCATTACTGTCCACTTCTGTCTATTTTTGGCTTAAAGCTCACAGAGAAACAACAGACCGCTCTTTTCAATCGTCAATTCTTTTCTCCCCTCCCTTTACACTCACAGAGGTGGGAATGAATAAAAATTAAGCCAATCACAAATAAAAGAACAAACCTCCAAGGAAAAAGCACGTTTTGAGCCAGTTCATGACTAACAAACTTCATACAGTTTGCCATAACTCTTTAAAGGGTTGTGGCTAGAAGGGATACAGCTACGACCGGAAAGTAACAAATTAAATTTGCTATCTATTAGATTGTGTTTTATTAACGTCTACACCTACCCCGACTCTAAACCTACCCCTTATAATAATGCAAATACAGTAATTGTTGTTGTTCAGCATGACAAAAATCACACAATATTGATGTGTAAATGCCCAGTAAGCCCTGGGGCCCATTCTTCGTACGTTGCTTATTACATCCGAGATGAAATGTCACATCCAAGATGATATCATCGCGCTAATCAGGATCTGGCTAATTGGGTTCTTCGAACGCACCTGTTGTTGATGATTAGTATGGCTGGATTGAGTTATCTGAGATAATTGCACATTCATGGGTTGGTTTAAAAGGGGCTATGTATGGACACTCGAAACCACGATCAGCAGTGCCGTGATTGGCTGGCGGCAAGACAGCAACGTTTAATATTTAATATTTAATTAATAAAGACACCTGATGAAAAACTTGACAAATTTTTGGACTTTTATAAGGAAACAGCCAAGCGAACAAAACTACATAAATGTTATAATAGATAAATGAAATGTGCACTGTTTTTATTTTATTTTAATTTATTACATGATTCCCAATTATTTATATTCACGATTTCTAATATTTTACATTTTTATGTCAATGTAGTAATTAGCAATTCATTTAATTTGATATTTGAACAGATTTGTTACGTGACAGCATTAATGAAAGTTTTTTAAAGGTCAAGATCATGTTATCTGCATCTCCTGCGCTCCATCAAGCCACTCCCATAATATCTGTCATCACTCAAATTAATGCACGACTCTACATTATCTGTATAGCATGTGTGTAAGACTCGAATACAATTATGAAGTAATCATTTTATGACGAATAAATCTCTGTGAGTAAAACTTGCTGTGTCTATAGTATTAAAGACAACACAACATTATTATATTATCTTTAAATTAATTTTTAAATGATTATTATTTTAAATTATAATACAATTTACATGTAAGTGTGCTTAATAATAATTTGAGGTCAAAGTTGTAAAGATGAGGCTGCTCTACATATATCACTCTACAGATGACTTATTTATGCTCAAAGTAGGGAAGAGAACATGTTTTAGAGAAACTTTATTAGTGTGCAGGAATTTTTATTAGTATGCTGCCATGGATAAAAAGTGAAGAGGAAGTGCAGAAGAACACATTAAACAGGCCTTTTAAAGGAGGCATTCCCAGTCTGGATGACCTCATTTGGGGAGGTCACTAACTTATCTTTAAATATCCGTGACAATGACAGTATCCGTGACAATCAGATGATGCTTTGTGACCTGAAGAGCTTCTCCAGCACCAGAACCATCTCTGATATTGCCTTGATTTAAAAACTTTTTAATATTTGTACTTTAACTTATATAGAGTATTTGAAGATAGATTAAATATTCTGCTAAAAAAAATTTTTATGAATAAATTAACTTCTGCCTCCCGGGTCATCGATTTATGACTTTGAGCCAGAACAGACTACGGAGAGTCTTCTGTCCAATTGTAAGTATTTTAATATGCTTATAATTTAGGTCAGATTCAACTTATTTATAATGATTATTAATAGGCCTGCATGGAGTTAATCATCTATGAATGCATTTATTATGCTGAAAATTTACTTTTAGTGCACTCAATTCTACATCTGACTTGTCCTGATTGATTAGTGAAATAAGCAAAACCCTCACAACATCAGTCTAAAGTATAAATGTTTACAAACTTGTGCAACCTTAAGAAAAGGTATCAAAGCTTTTGTAACAGCGTTTGCAAATCAAAGCTGAATTGTGGAATAATTACAGGAGTAATTTGAGTACCTGAAAAATAACTGACGATGGTGGTGTTACAAATGGTACTGCTGCTCTGTGCTGGGAGTTCACTTGCAACAGATTCATGTTCACCAAATGTGAACATATATGCTGAGCTTGAGAAACTGAAAAACATGGATGAAAGGATACAAAAATTAGAAGAAACACTGGCCAAAGTATTGAGTGAGAATGAAGGTAAGGTGGAAAAGTGGTTGCATTTTTTTCAACGTCATTATGGAAAAACTCCAATTTATGAACTATTTTAAAGAAATTGCAACTTACACATCTGTTTAAGTTCATTGTTTAGCAACACTGTGACATTATCATCTTTGTGTATTTGAACAGCTTTGAAAACCATAGTACAAGATTCACAAAATAAGCTTAAATCTGTCCAAAAGGAGAATGAAGGCAAGTAAAAGGCACACTTTGTTGACATTTACATTTTTTTGAATTACATATTTTATTTTGTAATACATTTCATACCAGTCTATTCGTTTATTCATAGCCAAAAAGGTTGCCTTTTCTGCTGGACTTCTGGAATCTGGAACAGGACACACTGGGCCCATTAATACTCCGAAAACTCTGGTCTACAAAAAAGTCTTCAGTAATATTGGAGGTGCCTATGACCCAAATACTGGTAAGTCCTGTAAAGAGAATATCATGACAAATGCAGAATCCTCTTCATATATGATATTTTCTGTGGCTACGTTGTACATGTGCATTGCAGGTGTTTTCACAGCACCAGTGAAAGGAGCCTATTACTTAAGATTTTACGGTCATAGTCATGGTGGACCAAATATGGCAGTCAGTCTCTTGAAGAATGGTAAAACCCAGTGCTCAGTGTTTGCTTGGAAGCCTACCTCCAATGGTAATGCCAGCAATGGTGTTGTTCTCACACTGGAGACCGGTGATCAAATTTCTACACAACTTTGGCAGAACACCTGGGTTTTTGATGATCCAGCAAGTTACACCAGTTTCGGTGGTTTTCTGATTTTCCCCCTGTGAATGTCTAAATCTTATTTAACCCATATCTAGTGCAGAATGCAATATGAAACAATTATTTTATGGAACTTAATTGATCCTGTGTGAAAGATCTAAAAATCCTCAAATGCAAACTATGTGTTTTGCTTCAAGAGAGTAACCATACATTTGTGTTGTGTTTTACTTTCTTTCTTTTAATAATCATTTAGCATTTAATCATTTTATTATTCAGTTTAATCATATAATCATTTATAATCATTGATTGAAATATTATATTAGTTTTCTTATATTATTTTCTCCATTGTTGTTTAGTCTTATGACTATGTTTCAAGGGCTGTTTGTCTTCATGAATAAGAGTGGGAGTTTATGGAAATTTAAGGTTTATGGGATGTTGTTTGGAATAACACTACTTGGATTTGTATTCTTCACTCTCAAAAATAAAGGTACTACAGCTGTCACTGGGGCGGTACTTTTTCTAAAGGTACATATTTGTACCTAAAGGGTCCATTTTGGTACTTTAGGTACATATTGGTACTTAAAGTGTACATATTACAACCTAATAGGAACAAAAGTGTACCTTTTGAAAAGGTACCGGCCCAGTGACAACTGTTGTACCTTTATTTCTGAGAGTGTTCAGACGAAGTCTGAGCATTGAAAAGTACACAACAAAGACTATTCAATAAACTCTGCCCCATTTTTATCAGCATCACTTCGTCTCCTGCTTCTGTTCTTCTCTGACTTTTCTCAATCAACTTCTTGGCTGATAGAAGACTGTAAAAAGAGTTTTGGGTACCAGACAAGACTTGCTTTTATAACGGTTTTTTTTATTAGGCCATTTTGCTGACTAGTTGTTCTGTTACCAGACAAAACTGATATTTTCTGATAGGATCTGGCGTACGGGGCTGGATGTAATTGAACTACATCTTAGCAAATAAGAGTAAATAACAGGCATAAAGAAAGGGAGATCATTGCTTTTTAGTTAGGAAGATAATTTACCTTTTAGTTTTTAGGGGCCCTTTCTATGCCGACATCACAATTGACAAATAACTGGAGGCGGCCAATACAAACCAGCACAGAAGCACAGAGTCGGCTACATTAGGGGCTTAAAATGTAATCTTTGGGTGTCAGAATTGATGGTGTACAGGCTCCAATTTGAAATTTTATCACATACCTGCTGCCATGCCAGACAAATACCAACGACAGCTGTAATAAAACGAGCGGACTGACAGAAACGATCATCAAAAATGCTCGCGTTTGCACACACTTATTATCAGTTAAGGTTAAATAAACTGTTGTCTTTTATGGATTACGAACCTGGTTTAGTTACGAGTCTAAAGATTTCTCATGCATGCCCACCTAATCAGACATTGGGGAACAAGTTAACTAACGACCAGCGGCTAAATATAAAGGAAACCCTTTGTGTCATCTCGCTTTCTACAATTGCCATAAGTGCAATTGTAGAGAGAGGGAACAGTGAAGGCCCATGTTATGTGTCAGGTGTGTGTTCAAGTAGTTGCATTTGCTTAAAATCGCCACTCTTAGTACATAGTTATAGGCATCTAAAGATTTATATGCTCTCAGTTTCTATTTACTATACACACTCTCTGTTTGACAAGCAAACAAAACTTTACTAACTGTCAGTAATTAACAATCGGTCCCTATAGATTCTCTTTGCCACCTGGAAAATTCTCAGTCCCTTAAAGTGCATAACGGCCGGGAAGCAAGAAAACACACATCAAATGGTATTCTCAATACTTCAACTTTATTCATAGATACAAAGATATTATATAGGCATATGTCGAGGGGAGTTTCAACCCTTTAACCAATGAGGATATAGATGACATACATATAGGATTTTGGCCAAGAATATGTGTTATACAAAATGGCCACATGTACAGGAAAATATGGACATATTAGGAATAAACTTGGCGAAGAATGCTGAACTATCTTCATAGTTCATCACGAACCCCATTACCTTGGAGTCCTAGCTTTCGTGTCCTCATTTGAACATTTGAACCCAGAAAAGCTAATGCATACATGTGCGCATGCGTACCTCGAATATGAGTAAGAGATATTAAAACATAATACAAGAGAGAGAGAGCAGATCAGATGGAGGAGGGGGGAATCAGAGAGAGACAACCGTGCGCTGTACAGGGAGGGCGAGTGAGAGAGGGAGAGAAGAAAAAGGAGGGTGAAAACATCTGGAACCAATACAGACAGAGAGTGTTTTCTAACACTAACGTAACCCCGGTTCTCTGATAACATGAAGTGAGGTATCTCACTATGGGAAAGCCCCAGGCGTGACTGACTGCAGAAGCACCAATGTCACCAGTCCCGCCTCCCTGTATATAACCCACAGCTACCTGCCGTAACGTCATTCTCTGCATATCTCTTCTCCGTGCAGGACAAGCAAGGAGGGCAATATTGTGAGATACCTCACTTCATGTTATCAGAGAACAGGGGTTACATTAGTAACCTAAAGTTCTCTTTCTAACATTTGTTCGGTATCTCACTATGGGATATAGACCATTCCCATATTGCCGATATGCTGACGAAGCAGACTAAAGTTGACTATGATCTGGATTATACCTCTCTGACTCAACTCAAGTGATTAAAACAGATCAGTATAGTCTGAAAAATTTGACAATAAGTAAAATGGAAATACCCAAGTGCTTAATGGATTACTTGTCCACTCTCTCCCAGGGCAGAGTGGGCAAATGAAGGTTCTGTCACATCCAGTCTGTAGAACCTCTCAAAGGTATGTGGGGAAGACCAGCTAGCTGCCGCACATATTTCCTGAATAGAAATGCCCTTAAATAGAGCCCAGGACATAGCTATCCCTCTACTCGAGTGAGCTTGTATCTCCCTTGGAGGCTCTATATTCGTGTTATTGTAACATAACAGGATCGCCTCTACAACCCAGTGCAAGATTCGCTGACAGGAGACAGGCTTCCTTTAAAAGAGTCAGCCCACGAAACAAAAAGCTGATTGCTGTTGCAAAGTGCCCTGGTTCTTTGTACATACATTTGTAAAGTCCACACCAGACATAAACAGTGTAGCCGCTGTGGTGTCTTCTGCTTCTCATCTTAGGAACCACACTCAGTCTTGTTTTTGATGCCAGTAGATACACTTTATTACATCATCAATGATAATAAATAATAAAGCGGAGATGGCTCTCTCTGCAGCGAAAACACATCTCCAGAATGATCATCTTGTCTTCTTTTTATACATTTGGATTTGGAGGCGTGGGGTAAATATTCCATACAGTTTTTCCATACATATAATGGTTCCTTTGTGCATATCATTCTCACTAGAGACAAAAGCCCCTCCTCTCTAGTCTTGTTATGTTAAAGAAAAGACCCCCACTTATGGTTTTTACAGATGTTTCTCATCTGAGGTCTGTACTTCTGCCACGTAGGCATGTTTTTACACACAGGCATATAGGATTATAATAGGAATAGGAATAGGAAGTATAACTAGATATTTAAATGGCTATATTACTAATGATTATACTTGATTAATTTCTATTTGGATTAATAAAAATCTACCACACCGCTCTTCCTCAGAACCTAAGAAAAGTGATGAATGGAAAGCCATCAGATCCACTGAATGACCTGAACCAGAGTGATCGAATACTTTAGGCAAAAACTCCAGATTAGTCCTAAAAGTTACCTTCTAAACACCCAGAGTGAACATCATACATGAGGAGTGAACTGATAACGTGTGCAGTTCACTCACCTTTTTTTGCAGTAGTAAGAGCAAGTAACAGAGGAGTCTTTAAAGAAAGTAGCTTTAAGGAGATGCTCTCAATGGGCTCGAACGGGGCTTTGGTTAGCGCGTTCAGGACCACGGTTCCTCTCATAAATCAGCAAACAAGAGGATGCTGGCCTATAGTACCCGAGTCGAGTCCTATATGGCATGCCGAGATAGCAGCAAAGTAAACCTTAAAGTCTGCGTGAAACGGAAGTTGCTGTCAGCTTTATTTCAGTGTGGTGATGTATTTCCAGTTGAAACGGAATATTGAATAGAGGGCATGGTTTTATTTTTGCACTCCTCCTCTCTGTCTCTCACTCATAGCAATCATCACATTATCAGCTTCTTCGCTAATGTGAAGTTTGAAAGAACGTACGCAACCTGCCGATTTATATATGCTATCACCGTTGTATTGTCCATTTTGACCAATAAATGATGATTCTTGAGAAATTTCACAAACTGTCTCAGAGCTAGAAACACTGTCAGTAGCTCTAGAAAATATATGTGCTCTTCCCTCTGTGCCGGAGACCAAACTCCTCTCACTGTTTTGCCCTCGAACATAGCTCCCCAGCCCGTGAGGGATGCGTCCGTTGTCTCCACTTTCCTCGAAACGACTGGACACAGAGGGCATCCTGTCCTGAGAAATGATGGGGCTCTCCAGTGACGGGGAGCGCTCATGCATACTGGTGAGATGCACACTCTGCGGCTGAGACAGCTCCTGGAGCGGATCCCCTGTGCCGCGGCCCAGTTCCGAAATTACAGCTCTACTGTCAGAGCCCATGTTTGCCATATGTTGCAAGTCTCTAGTTGGATGCCGAACATGTGTGCAGCAGTGGCTGTTAAATGCAGATAACTGTCTGAAATGCAGAGCAGAAGAGTTCAACTCCAAGGTGCATCAGGTTAAGGGTCTCTCTGATATCCTGTCTTTCTTCAGTGAGATATAAATGAAATAAGTCATGCGTCATTGTTTCAGTAAGGATGGGCAAACATGTTACCAGAAGTCTGCAAAGTTTGCATTTCAAGCAAACGGCTGTTAAATTCACTGATCAGTTCTCAAAAAAAGTTGTAGTGTAATGTTGGTATGATAAGCTGCAACATCCTGTTTAATGTTTATGAGTAAAACACTAGTTGGTAAATGCAATTAAGTTCAAGGAAGGTAATGTTACATTATCTACATTCAATTTGATGAGCTTAGTTTTTAGGCAAAAGCTCAGTTTGTTTACAAGAGCACTAAAAAAACTGAGAAAGACTTGTAAAAGTGGAATGTATTTGTGATTAAGTGCAATTGTTATGGATTGAAACAGGTTTTACAGTTTCTGTAATAAATGTTTTTTGCAGTATACTGTTTCATTGATCATTGCAGGTCACTTATAATAGGTCACACACAGCTGGTGATATCAATAAGAGACACAACTGCATCTTTAAAAGGGCCATAGTTATGGTTAATCACATTTTGGTGTTATGGTTAATCACATTTTGGTGTAGTGGTAACAAGCAGTGGCGGCTCGTCGGGGGAGGCACAGCTTCCCCATAATTTTGAGGTGAAAATGGGAGGAGGACGATTTAATGTTAATATAATTCACAATTAATTTCAGTTCATGTCTCAGAATGTGTATCTTTTGTTTGTAATTTCACAGTTGTAATACCATAACGTGAAAGCGCCGCTTTTCTATCGCGAATGTGCCGAATCTGCTGATGTAATTACAACCGCTAGGTGATATAGAAGGGTAGGGGATGAGCTCTCGTGCCTCCGTTGGTAAAAAAAAATTAGCCAATCACCATGTTCACTTTCAGCGCAGTGTTGAGAAAAGAACCCTCGCAAGGGATGCTAGCCTCCCTTCTGATATCAACCAATCATCATAGAGACGTAAATTACGTGAAATTATTTTGAACGTCTGCAGCTGCGCTGATAATGTACCAAGTACTTATGAGTAGCGATATTGAATATTTGATTGCCAACAGATTTATCAAGCTGTCATTTAAACAGTATATATACAAATTTAAGGAAAACAGCCTAAGCTGGATATAGGCT
>NW_015505200.1:5346204-5347602 GCF_001515645.1 Sinocyclocheilus grahami | reverse complement strand
AATAATAATAATAATAATAATAATCGGCAGGGATCCCAGACCAGTACAATTAGTGTGCCTCCTCTATTCTAAAACCCACGAGCCGCCACTGGTAACAAGTCAAAGTGAGAACCAAACTCATTTTCAGTCCATTGTTGGGCTTCTTCAAATGGGAAAGGATCACATGCAAAAATTGATTCCCTTTTCAAGGCTGATCACAATTCCTGCTGATAAAGGTCAGCAGCAACAGTACCAACAGGCAGATGGTCCTCTTGAAGTTTTGTAGGACACCCTTCTTTAGCCAGTTCATTTGGTATTCCCTTTCTCCCTTTCCTAGAAGTGAGTAGTGAGATTTTAGGAGCTACAGATCGGTGATAACTAAACTTTCATTGGCAATTTATTTTATTATTTTAGTCACAGCAACAGAGATGTCAAAACAGAATATAATTTCAATGTACTGAAAAATTCACACTAAATAGAATAGAGACATGTCAAGAATATGAAATTTCAAAAGGATGGACTCTGACACATATGCATGTCATTGAACTAGCTTCAAATTTGTGAATCAAATTCAGATTGAAATAAAAATAAAACAACAAAATGTAATTTAAACTGCTTAACAAGACATGCTTGTAATGCAGCCAGTCAAATTAAATTAATCATACCTGGGGATCCTGTGTGCATTCCATGCCTCTATGACATTTGTGATGCCAATCCTAGCCATCTGGCATGTCAGGTCTGACACATAATACTTGGATGTGTTGTCCTCCATGTCCAGTTCCTCCTGGTTCACCAGCTGTACCAAAGCTGACTTCAAAGGGTAGTTGACTCTGGCATTCACATCTGACCACATTCTCTCTATCACATGGTTCTGTGCATGTTTTAAGGATAGTGTCAGTATGCTTGCAGTCTTTTAACAAAATGCCTTAATTGCAAGAAACCAGGATTCATTTTCAACAACACATTTATCTCACTGTTCAAACTGTGTATTTACAAAGTTAAAGTGGCTGACAACAATAAATATTCTTTTTAGGAATAAAACTGCCTCATTTTTAACTGTGCATAGCTGTAGCTGAATAATTAGGCCTACTACGCTACTGTATTTTAATGTTGGTCATTATGGTGGTACTTGGAGAGCCAAATATTTTCTGAGGTGGTACTTGGTATAAAAAGTTTGAGAATCACTGGTCCAAGCCATAGATCACCAAAATCACAATTAAAAAAATATTTTAGACAAAATATAAAAATTAAGAAACTGTTTGCTTTAATCAATATTTACAAGATATTACAATAGAAAGGTTTTCAAAGAATTTGCCAAATTAATTATTACATTACAAATCTAGGTTGTAACTTTCACAGTTCAGTACGGGTCAGCTGACCCTTCCCTTGGTCACTAACATCACTATTCTGATCTGCGAA
>NW_015505200.1:5341552-5345148 GCF_001515645.1 Sinocyclocheilus grahami | reverse complement strand
TACAAATTTAAGGAAAACAGCCTAAGCTGGATATAGGCTACAGCAGTCGGCTTAATTAAATGGCGCAACAGGCAGCTCTCTTTTAACACAGACTTTTAAGAAGGGATGGACGTTTGCTTCAAGTGATAGGCCAGGTAAGTGAAATTATATTATCTTGCTGTATGTATGTCGTTTTCTTTACGTTTTCTGACTAAAAGCAACCAAAAATCCATTTTAAAGTGGTTAAGCAAATAATAATAATAATAATAATAATCGGCAGGGATCCCAGACCAGTACAATTAGTGTGCCTCCTCTATTCTAAAACCCACGAGCCGCCACTGGTAACAAGTCAAAGTGAGAACCAAACTCATTTTCAGTCCATTGTTGGGCTTCTTCAAATGGGAAAGGATCACATGCAAAAATTGATTCCCTTTTCAAGGCTGATCACAATTCCTGCTGATAAAGGTCAGCAGCAACAGTACCAACAGGCAGATGGTCCTCTTGAAGTTTTGTAGGACACCCTTCTTTAGCCAGTTCATTTGGTATTCCCTTTCCTTCCAGTCAAGAAGTGAGTAGTGAGATTTTAGGAGCTACAGATCGGTGATAACTAAACTTTCATTGGCAATTTATTTTAGTTTGTCTCTCACAGCAACAGAGATGTCAAAACAGAATATAATTTCAATGTACTGAAAAATTCACACTAAATAGAATAGAGACATGTCAAGAATATGAAATTTCAAAAGGATGGACTCTGACACATATGCATGTCATTGAACTAGCTTCAAATTTGTGAATCAAATTCAGATTGAAATAAAAATAAAACAACAAAATGTAATTTAAACTGCTTAACAAGACATGCTTGTAATGCAGCCAGTCAAATTAAATTAATCATACCTGGGGATCCTGTGTGCATTCCATGCCTCTATGACATTTGTGATGCCAATCCTAGCCATCTGGCATGTCAGGTCTGACACATAATACTTGGATGTGTTGTCCTCCATGTCCAGTTCCTCCTGGTTCACCAGCTGTACCAAAGCTGACTTCAAAGGGTAGTTGACTCTGGCATTCACATCTGACCACATTCTCTCTATCACATGGTTCTGTGCATGTTTTAAGGATAGTGTCAGTATGCTTGCAGTCTTTTAACAAAATGCCTTAATTGCAAGAAACCAGGATTCATTTTCAACAACACATTTATCTCACTGTTCAAACTGTGTATTTACAAAGTTAAAGTGGCTGACAACAATAAATATTCTTTTTAGGAATAAAACTGCCTCATTTTTAACTGTGCATAGCTGTAGCTGAATAATTAGGCCTACTACGCTACTGTATTTTAATGTTGGTCATTATGGTGGTACTTGGAGAGCCAAATATTTTCTGAGGTGGTACTTGGTATAAAAAGTTTGAGAATCACTGGTCCAAGCCATAGATCACCAAAATCACAATTAAAAAAATATTTTAGACAAAATATAAAAATTAAGAAACTGTTTGCTTTAATCAATATTTACAAGATATTACAATAGAAAGGTTTTCAAAGAATTTGCCAAATTAATTATTACATTACAAATCTAGGTTGTAACTTTCACAGTTCAGTACGGGTCAGCTGACCCTTCCCTTGGTCACTAACATCACTATTCTGATCTGCGAACACTGAACTGTACTGAACTGTGAAAGTTTTCGCAGATCAGAATAGTGATGTTAGTGACTCAGGGAAGGGTCAGCTGACCCGTAGTGAACTGTGAAAGTTTTCACAGATCAGAATAGTGATGTTAGTGACTCAGGGAAGGGTCAGCCGCCCCATAGTGAATTGTGAAAGTTTTCACAGATCAGAATAGTGATGTTAGTGACTCAGGGAAGGGTCAGCTGACACAAACTGAACTGTGAAAGTTTTCACAGATCAGAATAGTGATGTTAGTGACTCAGGGAAGGGTCAGCTGACCCGCTGACCCATGTGACATTTTTCACAGATCAGAATAGTGATGTACATGACTCAGGGAAGGGTCAGCCAATGAAACGAAAAGACGAAAAGTCACTCGCATATGCGACTAAATCTTCACTCTGGGCGACTAAATGATGTCTAATATTAGCCAACTGCAAATAAATTCTCAGATTTTACTCGCCAGTGTGTGAGTTGGAGGCTAAGTATAAGTTTAGCTCAGATATATTTTCACTCGCCGAACACTGACTGAGCCCATCAGAGTTTCACTCTCCGCCAACCGATCTGTGATATTTTTCAGTTAATTTGAATGGATGCACAGCGCACCTGTGTTTGATGTACCGTAAACTAGTGTGAAGCGCACGGCTCGCCGTCGCTTTGTTTCACACATGCAGAGAGAGAGAGAGAGAGAGAGAGAGAGAGAGAGAATTGACCGCTACATATAATTTTACAGTCAAAATAACGGAGTTCCTTTGGAATTCTTCAGCTTTTAAGAACTGCCGCGTTCTCCGGTAGTGGGCGGAGCTAATGCGCAAACGGCAATCTCATTGGCTGGCGCTCACCTATTATCGTCCCAGTTTTGATTTCAGAAAATCAGTTCGAGCGAACGCACACAACCTGATTAATATTCATGAATCCAGCAGCTCGTTAATCCTTAGAGCGTTTTATATTGTTCTTATTAGTAGAATTCGTATCATTATTATCTTAGTATTTTTGTTAGTTTTTCCCCACTTTTTAATTTTTTTACAGAAACACTGAATGACCAAAAAGCAGCACCACCAGTCCGAAGTTCAGTTAAAATGACTAATATGCATTCATACATTGTTATCAAGTTTTAATTCTAATTACTAAAGTTCTATCATTAAATAATATTGATTATCATATTATAATGCTTGACTGACTGATGTTAAGTAAGAGTGTACTTTCAGATATTTATAAAACTGTGCCCTTTTACAAACAATATATATATATAATATTTATCAGTCTGGCCAGTAAACTAAAAAATGTACTAGCCAATGGCGATTCAATTGCCAAGGTGTTCGTAGAGGGCTGTCTGCTGACCCGTAGTGAACTGTGAAAGTTTTCACAGATCAGAATAGTGATGTTACTAGGTGCGTTCGACTTCATGCGGCGCCGCGCAAAACGATCGGCGGCTGACTTGAAGCAGTGCATGCCGGTTAGAAATTTTATCCGACTTGAACCGGCGCCGACGCTACGTCACTGTCACGTGTGGCATCAAAGTACCGCGATAGCTTTTCGAGAGCAGCCGGCTGACTGCAGTTTCTCCAGAGCGACAGCAGGAGCGCTGATGACGACACAGCTGTTTCACGATTGGCCAAATTCACCACATGACAACAATGACTTGTGTTTCTAACATCTTCGAATCCAATACTGCTCATAAATCTGTGTTTTTAGAACATTAAAAGCTTTTTTACTGTAGTCGCAATGTTATATTGAGTCACGTTTATCACGAAAGCATAGGCCTACCCCCACTTTATTAGTATTTAAATAGTATATATTTACGTTGAACTCTATTCTTGAACAGATGGCGATGTATTAAGCAGTATATAAAAAGTGTTTCTGTTGCTCATGAAAATGTTTCTGAAACGTTTGTATATTTGACAAATATTGCATTTAATTCACTTCATCTGTGATAGAGTATGCAAACACTGCGCGAGCG
>NW_015505200.1:5328278-5340993 GCF_001515645.1 Sinocyclocheilus grahami | reverse complement strand
GGTCAGCTGACCCGTAGTGAACTGTGAAAGTTTTCACAGATCAGAATAGTGATGTTAGTGACTCAGGGAAGGGTCAGCTGACCCATAGTGAATTGTGATGTTACTGACTCAGGGAAAGGTCAGCTGACCCGTAGTGAATTGTGACATTTTTCGCAGATCAGAATAGTGATGTTAGTGACTCAGGGAAGGGTCAGCTGACACAAACTGAACTGTGAAAGTTTTCACAGATCAGAATAGTGATGTTAGTGACTCAGGGAAGGGTCAGCTGACCCATAGTGAATTGTGACATTTTTCACAGATCAGAATAGTGATGTACATGACTCAGGGAAGGGTCAGCTGACACAAACTGAACTGTGAAAGTTTTCACAGATCAGAATAGTGATGTTAGTGACTCAGGGAAGGGTCAGCTGACCCATAGTGAATTGTGACATTTTTCACAGATCAGAATAGTGATGTACATGACTCAGGGAAGGGTCAGCCAATGAAACGAAAAGTCGCTACGAAAAAAAACCCCTGATTTCGGCCCGAAGGACAGCGTCACCTGAATTCACAAATCATGGAGAATGATATTCGGTATTATTTGCATGTCTATGACAGCACGCTGCGTATTTATAGCCAAAAGAAATCTGAATATCAAACCGCAAACTATCTTTACTGCGGTGAAGTACCATCCCTGCCTCCACCCAAGCAGTCTCTCTCTACAGTGCAAATGGTCTTTTGACAGCCTTACCAGACTTGAATAGAACCCTTCATCATTCACAAATGTTAAAAATGTTTTTATCTCAAATCTACGGTGGCCGAGAGAGCTCAACTTGCTGCAAATGAAAAAAAAAACACCAGTAAATTAAGAAAACATCTTCATCAGTTTGACAACACGTGCTGCAAATACTCACAACGCAATCAAATACAGAAACGGGCTGCAAAAACTCGCAACAATCAAATACAGAAACGCGCTGCAAATACTCAACACAATGGTTTTACAAACCTTTTAAATATTTGTACTTTAACTTATATAGAGTATTTGAAGATAGATTATTTATACTGCTAGAAAACCTAATTGTAATCAATAAATTAACTTTTATTTTTATAACAAAATCTGCCTCCTGGGGCACTGATTTATGACTGAGCCAACAGACCACGGAGTCTCTTCTGTCCAATTGTAAGTATTTTAATATGCTCATAATTTAGGTCAGATTCGACTTATTTGTAATGATTAATAATAGGTCTGCATGGAGTTAATAATTCAATAATGCATTTATTATGCTAAAAATTTACGTTTAGTGTAGGGTAGAGTGGGGACGGTTGCAACATGGCTGATTTCTTCAATCAGGAATGTGCTACAGTGATGATATTCATACTACACATACTCAATCAGCCCCTCGTCCTTCCTGGATGAAGTCAGGCACATGTGACCATTCCTTCTACAAATAATAATTTTCATGGTAAAAAAGTATTTTTTTTTAATCATCAGATTTTTTGTCATACTGTCTAAGTTGTTTGCGTGAAGCATTGTAAAAACACATGATTTATATCTGTGTTTTCTTAGCTTCTAATAGGCATAGTTAGCATGTTTGAGCCAACAGACCACGGAGTCTCTTCTGTCCAATTGTAAGTATTTTAATATGCTCATAATTTAGGTCAGATTCGACTTATTTGTAATGATTAATAGGTCTGCATGGAGTTAATAATTCAATAATGCATTTATTATGCTAAAAATTTACGTTTAGTGTAGGGTAGAGTGGGGACGGTTGCAACATGGCTGATTTCTTCAATCAGGAATGTGCTACAGTGATGATATTCATACTACACATACTCAATCAGCCCCTCGTCCTTCCTGGATGAAGTCAGGCACATGTGACCATTCCTTCTACAAATAATAATTTTCATGGTAAAAAAGTATTTTTTTTTAATCATCAGATTTTTTGTCATACTGTCTAAGTTGTTTGCGTGAAGCATTGTAAAAACACATGATTTATATCTGTGTTTTCTTAGCTTCTAATAGGCATAGTTAGCATGTGTCAAAGATATTGTGTCAAGCTAATATACCAAGTTTAGTCACGGCTGTCAGTGTAGGGACAATTGCAACACGTTGTTGCAACCATCCCAACATGATGTCCCTTACCACAACATTGATGTAAAAGCTTGCCATAACATTACATAATTGTAATTTTATGGATTAATAAAGAACCCCTTTCAATAGTTAGGTATTTCTCCTTTTTTATTTAAGTAAAAGTGGACTCATTTCAAAAGTGATCTCAAGTCAGTTCCATAAAATGGTAGATTTGTCTAATTTAACCTTTCACATAAGCCTATGTTAACAGAAGTAGGCTATTATAAAATTTCAGTGTCTTGACTCTGATTAAATTAATATTTTGTAGTTCAAATGTATTGTACTTGTATTGTAGTTCAAATGTACAATATTTGTGCATTTGAACTACAATTCCCCATTTACTATTCTTTGGTTTTTATACAGCCAATTTAACTTATTAAAGATCATGTCTATGCACAAATAAAATAAAGAAATTGCAAAATGATATTTAAGAATTGTTTTATTTACATTTTAATGAATGTTGCAACCATCCCCTGTTGTGGGGTCAGTTGCAACATTTGACTTTGTCTATTCAAGAATAAATTATATAATCATATGTGCACGTGTTACAGCAATGTGGTTGAGTAGCTGACTGATGTGACTTTATTGTATTATAATTCTGGCTTTCTAATGCAAACAGTCTCTGAGAAACTAAAGCAAATGCAAAAAGTGTTGCAACCGTCTGCACTCTCCCCTACTCAAGTCTACATCTGACTTGTCCTAATGGATTACTAAAATAAACAAAACCCTCACAACATCAGTCTAAAGTACAAATGTTTTTGAACTTATGCAACTTTTAATACAAAGTTTCAAAGCTTTTGTAACAGCGTTTGCAAATCAAAGCTGAATCGTGGAATAATTACAGGGAGTACCTGAAAAATAACTGACGATGGTGGTGTTACAAATGGTACTGCTGCTCTGTGCTGGGAGCTCACTTGCAGATGATTTATTTTCACCAAATGTAAATATTATTGCAGAGCTCGAGAAACTGAAAAACATGGAAGAAAGGATACAAAAATTAGAAGAAACACTGACCAAAGTATTGAGTGAGAATGAAGGTAAGGTGGAAAAGTGGTTGCATTTCTTTCTTTTTTTTTAATGTCATTATGGAAAAAACATTACAATTTATGAACTATTTTAAAGAATTTACAACTTAAATCTCTTTAAATTCTTTGTTTAGTAACATTATCACATCAATGTATATTCCTAACAGCTTTGAAAACCCTAGAAAAAGATTCACAAAATAAGATGGAATTTTTCCAAAAAGAGAATGAAGGCAAGTAAAATTCACACTTTGTTCCCATATACATTTTAATGTTTTAAATTACATTTTATTTTATTATATATTTCAAACCAATCCATTCGTTTATTCATAGCCAAAAAAGTTGCCTTTTCTGCTGGACTTCTGGAATCTGGAACAGGATACACTGGGCCCATTAATACTCCGAAAACTCTGGTCTACAAAAAAGTCTTCAGTAATATTGGAGGTGCCTATGACCCAAATACTGGTAAGTCCTGTAAAGAGAATATCATGACAAATGCAGAATCCTCTTCGTATATGATATTTTCTGTGGCTACGTTGTACATGTGCATTGCAGGTGTTTTCACAGCACCAGTGAAAGGAGCCTATTACTTAAGATTTTACGGTCATAGTCATGGTGGAACAACAATGGCAGTCAGTCTCTTGAAGAATGGTGAAACCCAGTGCTCTCTGTATTCTTGGAAGCCTACCTCCAATGGTAATGCCAGCAATGGTGTTGTTCTCACACTGGAGACCGGTGATCAAATTTCTACACGACTTTGGCAGAACACCTGGGTTTATGATGATCCAGCAAGTTACACCAGTTTCGGTGGTTTTCTGATTTTCCCCCTGTGAATGTCTAAATCTTGTATGACCCATATCCAGTGCAGGATGCAATATAAAATAATTATTTTAATGGAACGTAATTGTTTCTGTGTAAGTAAACTAAATTTGAGTAAATAATAGGCATAGATAAAGGGAGATAATTGCTTTTTAGTTACAATGTTTAAGTCTAAACAAAACAAAAAACAACGGTGAAAAAGAGTAAAGGAGCTGCTAAGCTCAAATAATTTTTTATGAACGAGAGTAGTACTTTCCATATTTCTAGCATATCAAATGCTGAACATTTAATTAAATAAACCAAATATGACTGAATTATGTTTCACTTTCATTTTTACCCCCATGTGGTCAGACACCAGCAAAGAAGCAGAAAGTTAATAATTGAAAATCAGACATTTAAAGCTCATAGTGTGCAGTGACATGGTAAAATAGTAATCATACTTAACATCAAATTCATGTTATTGGCGATATGAAAAATAATTCAAAACTAAACTAAAAACAATCTGTCCTCGCTACCAATATTTAAAAAAAATAAATAAAATCACTGACATTCAAGATGTACCAGTGTTATCAAGCCTTCATGAGTGTTATGTTTGCAAAACTGAGTTTTTTTTTTTTTAATATATATTTTATTGAAATTTTCCTCTAGAAATATTCTGAAAACCGGGTCATATAAAAAATACAGGTAAATAAAAACAGATGTTTCCTGGAAGCTTTTCGGCTCTCTGTAATAAAGAAGCAACTCAAGTTTCCCCCTTCTAAAATACAAATTTTATCTTTGTTCACAGAAAAAAAAAATATCAGGGGATCAGGCCAGTTTCATTCTGAGAATACATAATGGACATATTCTGCTAGTGAAATATAAAACCCCCCCTCAGGTTCAAGTCAGAATGATTAAGAATAACTGGAGAATGTAATAATTTCTGTTGTTTGAAAACAGACCTTTTGTTTTCATCATGGTTGAGGGACATTTCAAAAGCCTGAACAGATGTCATGCTAACATTAAAAATAAACTGACATCAGTGAAACTGATGTAACTGTAGTGTCAGTTATTATAAGATTGCAGGCATCTACATCATAACAGACAAATCTTTAAAAGTCTGGCTTCAACCTTTCAAAATAACTGAAAGGGCTGAATTTTGAGTGTGTGTCTCGTATCTCTGGTGTTTAAAACAACCTATGAGCCGTTGCTGTCACCATCATCTTCCCCTTCTTCATGCTCACCCTCTTCCTCCTCTTTTTCATTCTCTCCTCCCTGGCTTTTAACCTGAGAAGAACAAATAAAAAGCTTGCTTATATATCTGTACAGTATCCAGCACCAATTACAACACAACCTCTATCATTTTGCACATGGATTTTTTACACATACCTCTTCCTCATCCTCCTCCTCTTCCAACAAATCTCTCTCCGCCTCAGAATCATTTATCTCTTGCTCTTCCCTCTCTCTGTCTTTCTTGCTGGAATGCTGAAGGGAGGAAGCCTCACCCACTTCTGCCTTCACACTCTTTCCCTCTGAGGTAAAAAAACAAACAAAAAAACATACATATACAATAATGGTCAAACCTATAGTAGACACTATAGTTCATTTATGTAAGTGAGGATAGCAAAATAAAGTAAACTGTGACATATTATACCCAAAAATTCTTCATACAGTGGACTACCAGTAAAATTTATAAAAAATTTGGGACCAAAAATTATTCAGACACTTTTACCTGACCATGTTTTGCTTAAGTGTTATCTGGCATTATCAAGATGAATTTGTTCTGACACAGTTTAACTGAGTTCTTGTCATATTTTATTATCATTTTCTAAACTATAGTGAATAAACTGTGATAATGTGTGAATGTTGGAGGTGTCTGAATACATTTTGGTTTGGCTATAACAATTGGTAACGAAAAACAATTTATACATACACACACACACATATACACATGTGTGTGTGTATGTATGTATGTATATATATATATATATATATATATATAGAACAACAATAGTATAATATAAATTAAAAAAACAAATAATATAAATTAAATTCATAAATCTGCTTGACTGATTTTTTTGACTTTATGACAACGAACGTAGTTAAAGACATATTAGGAATAAGTTTAGGCATAATGGTATTTTAAATAATTTATAAAATTCTTTGGATTACTGATTATTGTCTGGGCCCATTTTGACATTGACTGGTGACCCTGCTACAAAAACCCTGGGGGAATCCATGAAGAATATTACCAGATTTCCTGTTGTGGTCTTTCTCCATCCTGTCCAGACTCTCCAGAAGATAGTCAACTTTGTGTTTGATTTGAGCAAGCTCTCTCTTAATAGTTTGGAGGTCATCTGCTTTCACTGAAAGAAAAAAAACCCTGAACGCATGTACTGACAACTGCCAAGCCAACCAAGGTCAAAAATGTAAAATGAGAAAAGGAAGGCTAATAATGTCAATGCAGACAAAAAAAAATCAATCAATATTTTTTTAATGCATTTGTCACTGGCAGATTAAAATGAACCCCTCTAGAGAGTGATAATAATAAAAATTAAAAAAAAAGGCACTGACGGGTTTGAGAAGATGTCCGTTGGCTGCTCTTGGATGAAGTGGAAATGCTGGACTTGGTGCGGCGGCTGGTTCCCCCACTCACTCTGACCCGTGAATGTTTGGAAGGGATCACAGCCCGTGATAGAGGTGGTGGTGGTGGAGGGGGCACATGGGAAGGGTATGAATACATTCTGCACAAAACAAGCAGATTGAAAAGTCAGCACACATTTTTAAATCCACACTGGCACAGTTTGTGCAGATCTTACCTGTCATAATAATCTCTCTGGAAATCATAATCAAGTTCGAAAGTAGAACTACTGCTGGAGAGATTTTAGAAAATTATTAAAACTTTTGGCAGCAAAACAATTGGCAACTGAAATAAAACAATAAAATGGGTGAAAATACATAAGAAGAAATTTTTCCCTACCTGTACATATCTCCAGCTGATCGCTTTGTTGTTTTTGACCTGTGAGGTCTGGGCTCTCCTGCCAAATTAATATCTGATGGAAAGACAAGGTGATTGCTCAATTAGGAGGGAAAAATATTAGATAGTCTAAGATTTTTTTTTAATGTCCTCACCGAGCACCTGTCCAACAATCATTCGGCCGTCCTCTCCTCCTACAGCTGCCCGTGCGTTCCTCTCGTTGGCATACTGGACGAAGGCATAGCCCTTGTGCAAAGAGCAGCCAACAATCTTGCCGTATTTGCTAAAAATGGCTTCAACATCTGCCTTGGTAACCAGCACAGTGTTCAGGTTCCCGATGAAGACCCTTGAGTTCAGTGACCGTGGGTCGGTCTTATTTGTGACGTTGCTGGCCAACAGCTGACTAGTGCTGGGAGGATGACTAGGGCAGGAATAGGAAGGAAGAAGCATTAGTATATTTCCAAAGGGAAAGCTAGTAAAATTTAGCATATTCCACTTTATGATAACTAGTAGTGTTTTGCGCTGTTTTGCATTTGTGGATGGTCTAGTTAGATTATCAACCCAAAAAGGGCAATACTATTGCTAAATCATTTATTCACAGAAACCACACACAATATTTGACATGGAAATAAAGTGTTGATGACTGTGACTCACTCCATGGCGTCAGTGCAGGGCAGTTGTCTGTTTGTCAATGTGAGCGGGCCGAAGTGTAGATTGTTCTTAGGCAAAACGACAATTTCAGCACTCAACCAGTGAGCGGCACTTCCAGCAGCTTCCTGTGGTGGTAACGTGCAGCTGCACCAACTGACTTAAAATTGAGACCAAAAAACAACCAAAAAGAAAGAAAAAAGAAGAAAAAAAAAAGCCCTCCTTAAAATATAAAGGCACTAATATATATATATATATATATATATATATATATATATATATATATATATATATGTGTGTGTGTGTGTATGTATATGTCCGTTGGCTGCTCTTGGATGAAGTGGAAATGCTGGACTTGGTGCGGCGGCTGGTTCCCCCACTCACTCTGACCCGTGAATGTTTGGAAGGGATCACAGCCCGTGATAGAGGTGGTGGTGGTGGAGGGGGCACATGGGAAGGGTATGAATACATTCTGCACAAAACAAGCAGATTGAAAAGTCAGCACACATTTTTAAATCCACACTGGCACAGTTTGTGCAGATCTTACCTGTCATAATAATCTCTCTGGAAATCATAATCAAGTTCGAAAGTAGAACTACTGCTGGAGAGATTTTAGAAAATTATTAAAACTTTTGGCAGCAAAACAATTGGCAACTGAAATAAAACAATAAAATGGGTGAAAATACATAAGAAGAAATTTTTCCCTACCTGTACATATCTCCAGCTGATCGCTTTGTTGTTTTTGACCTGTGAGGTCTGGGCTCTCCTGCCAAATTAATATCTGATGGAAAGACAAGGTGATTGCTCAATTAGGAGGGAAAAATATTAGATAGTCTAAGATTTTTTTTTAATGTCCTCACCGAGCACCTGTCCAACAATCATTCGGCCGTCCTCTCCTCCTACAGCTGCCCGTGCGTTCCTCTCGTTGGCATACTGGACGAAGGCATAGCCCTTGTGCAAAGAGCAGCCAACAATCTTGCCGTATTTGCTAAAAATGGCTTCAACATCTGCCTTGGTAACCAGCACAGTGTTCAGGTTCCCGATGAAGACCCTTGAGTTCAGTGACCGTGGGTCGGTCTTATTTGTGACGTTGCTGGCCAACAGCTGACTAGTGCTGGGAGGATGACTAGGGCAGGAATAGGAAGGAAGAAGCATTAGTATATTTCCAAAGGGAAAGCTAGTAAAATTTAGCATATTCCACTTTATGATAACTAGTAGTGTTTTGCGCTGTTTTGCATTTGTGGATGGTCTAGTTAGATTATCAACCCAAAAAGGGCAATACTATTGCTAAATCATTTATTCACAGAAACCACACACAATATTTGACATGGAAATAAAGTGTTGATGACTGTGACTCACTCCATGGCGTCAGTGCAGGGCAGTTGTCTGTTTGTCAATGTGAGCGGGCCGAAGTGTAGATTGTTCTTAGGCAAAACGACAATTTCAGCACTCAACCAGTGAGCGGCACTTCCAGCAGCTTCCTGTGGTGGTAACGTGCAGCTGCACCAACTGACTTAAAATTGAGACCAAAAAACAACCAAAAAGAAAGAAAAAAGAAGAAAAAAAAAAGCCCTCCTTAAAATATAAAGGCACTAATATATATATATATATATATATATATATATATATATATATATATATATATATGTGTGTGTGTGTGTATGTATATCTATGTATATGTATATACACTGCCGTTCAAAATTTTGGGATCGGTAAGATTTTTTATGTTTTTTTTAAATATGTCTCTCCTGCTCAACATGGCTGCATTTATTTGATCAGAAATACAGAAAAAAAACTAACATTGTGAAATATTCTTGCAATTTAAAATAATGGTTTTCGATTTTAATATACTTGTAATATAATTTAAATATAATGTATTGCTGTGATCAAAATGGAATTTTCAGCATCATTACTCCAGTCTTCAGTGTCCCATGATCCTTCAGAAATCATCCTAATATGCTTTAATTTAATAAAGCATTTATTGATTTAATATCAATATTGGAAACAATTTTGCTGCTTCATATTTTTTTGGAAACTGTGATTTTTTTCAGCATTATTTGATGAATAAAACGTAAAAAAGAACAGCATTTATTCAAAATAGAATTTGTAACAATATACACTACAGTTCAAAAGTTTGGGGTCAGTACTTTGTTTTTCTTTTTTGCAAGAAATTAATGCTTTTATTCAGCAAGGGTGTGTTAAATTGTTAAAAAGCGATAATAAAGACTTATATTGTTAGAAAAGATTTCTATTTTAAATAAACGCTGTTCTTTTTAACTTTATTCATCAAATAATCCTGTATAAGTATCACAGGTTCCAATATGTGTATATATATATATATATATATATATTTGACTGTAGTAATGGCTGATGAAAATTCAGCTTTGCTATCACATAAATAAAATATATTTTAAACTATATTAAAATATAAATCGTAATAACATTTTACAATATTACAGTTCTTTCTGTATTTTTGGTCAAATAAATGCAGCCTTGATGAACGGAAGACTTCTTTAAAACACATTAAAAATCTTATTGATCTCAAAGCAGTATATATGTGTGTGTGTGTGTGTATATTTAAATATATATATATATTTTTTTAAACTACATGTAAACAACTAAATATTACAAATCATTCGTCTTCATTGTGTAAAAAAATTATGCAACACATTACAGCTATGATACAATATCATTAAATCTTTAACTTTTCCCTAAAAACACCCAGCGCGACCAGAGAGCTGCAGTGATGTTTAGGTTTGGGTTTATTATGTGCTTGTGGCCGCAATATCTCAACGAACAATACAATATCATTGAAATGTTCCCATTTAATCCGCAACAACGCGGTTTGGTTTCTTTTCATAGAAATAATTGATGCAAGGCACTGCGACTCAAGAAAGCCCAACACACGCGCAGAGATTTATGAAATGTGATGGAAAATCCTCGAAGTAGACAAAGAGGACAGACCGCATTGCAGTGAGCCTTGCTCGGCCTAAACACTCAGAGGGCAGAGGTAACGGGTCTTTGAGTAAATGCGCGAAAAATAAGCAAAGGTCATTTTTTAAGAAAAAAAAATACAAAAACTACTCACCGAATATTTAAAATGCGTTATTTAGGAAGGATCAATAATATTTCACTGGCTGCAAAAAAGGCAACAACTGTGAATTCGCAGTCGATCTGCTACGACATAAAAGCTGGCCACACATTTTTCAAGTTAAAAGTCATCGGTTTTATTTTTGTTATAAGCCCTTCTCATGTAAACCACGTAACGCTGACATGCCTACTGTTTTTGAAAAAAAACATCCAAACACTATATTAACGAGGGATTTTAAGTCGCCGCTGTGCCAACAGACAAATGTGTGAAGGCTTGTATTTTGAAAGAAGCATGACCTTTCGAGTTGAGTCGCGCGCCGTTCACACATGCAGACCTATTAGGGATATGTAAACCTACTGTTTCCATCCAAAGATGCGAATTTAACTTATGCGCTCAACTGGAATATCGCATAAAACATTTGCGAATAAAGCACCGTTTCCATCCAACGAGTCAAAAAGAACAAATGGTCACTTCCTGATAAACTGGCATTAAATATCTCTAAGAAAAATAGGAGAAGTCACTGAATATAATACTTTTCATGTGTAATAAATTACTTGCGCTTCAGAGAGAGCAGACGTAATACAATAAATGAGGACATTGCTTTTAGAGGTGGATGCCGGCTGTTTGGGAACGCAGTCATGTAAGACAGTAATTATACAGAAATACTTTGATGACAGACTTTCCTCAGGCATTTAAAAAGTGTATCCTACTCAATTGTGCGCATTTTTAGAATTGATGCGCATCTTGGGGTTTCCATCCAGTGTTTTTTTTATGCGACAATCCCAATTGCGCATAAAAATGACTGTCAATAGTATTATAACGCTGTTTATAACTATCATATGGACAATAATTTGTTGGGCTCCCCAGTTGACTTGTTTTTCTTCAGATTTTCCCTGTAATACCGAAACATCTTCTACAGGTTTTTCCTTTCAAGTTACCTTTGCTTGGCCACTGGGGTAGCCTATTAGAGATTAAAGTCTCTAAAAGTATTTTCTTGTAAAGTTGATCACTGTGGCCTAAAGACCTTGAACCACTGGGACATACCTTTCTGTGAAGCTGCTTCGAAACTATGTATTATGAAAAGCTTATGATTTAAACATATGACATAAACATGACCAGGGCCGCATTAAGACCTCACTGGGCCCCGGGACTATGACTTACTGCAGGGCCCCCATCACAATAATGATATAGCTTAAAATAGGATTTTTATCCAATCAAAGTTTCATAATTCTTGTTACCAATTCCAATATCTCAACAACAACAAAAATACTAGCCTATGTAAAAACAAACTTACTGAAGACAAGTAAACAGTCATTAATTACAATAGAACAAAGAAATTTACCTGCAAACACAAAGGGATAGTTCACCCAAAAATGAAAAATGGATGTTTATCTGCTTACCCCCAGCGCATCCAAGATGTAGGTGACTTTGTTTCTTCAGTAGAACACAAAGATTTTGAACTCCAGCCGTTGCAGTCTATCAGTCTTATAATGCATGGCAATGGTAACAAAATCTATGAGAGTAAAAAAACATGCACAGACAAATCCAAATTAAACCCTGCGGCTCGTGACGACACATTGATGTCCTAAGACACAAAACGATCGGTTTGTGCCAGAAACCGAACAGTATTTATATAATTTTTTACCTCTAATACACCACTATATCCAACTGCCTTGAGCGTGCGCACGGCATCCGGTGCGTGAGGTGTGTACGCGCTCTGGCGTAGTTTTTATATTATACTATACTAAGTGCATATTAAATGTATTATTTTGAAACAACTTTAAGAATATTAAGTGTATTTCAAGATATGTTTAAGTTTGATTTGAATCTATTTGTAATATATTTAAAATGTGTTAAATTGGAACCACTTTAAGTATATTTAGTGCAATTTAAGTGTATTTCTTAAAATACATTTAAAATGTCCTTTTAATACTTAATGAACTACAGTTAAGAGTATATTTGAAGCATCGTTTTAATGTACTTCAAGTACATTTCAATTGTATTTCAGCTCATTGGAAATGCATTAGCATTACACTACTAGTATATTATAAAGCTGCTTTTTTCAGTAT
>NW_015505200.1:5327891-5328169 GCF_001515645.1 Sinocyclocheilus grahami | reverse complement strand
CCATTTGTAGAACATTTCAGTTATACCGGCCTTACTAAAAAGTACAGAATTTTATATCAATGAATAAATAAAAATTACAATGCAATTTTTCTGAAGAAAAAAAATACATAAAAAAAGACTGGAAAAACAAAGTGCATAAGTGAATAGCTGTGTGTGTGTGTGTGTGTGTGTGCGCAAAGATTGAAGATGATAAAGTTCAAGCAACAGAGTAGGGAGGGATGGAGGGGGTTTTGGAGGTGGACAAGGAGATGGCGTAGGGATGGTGAGAGGCAAAAGTG
>NW_015505200.1:5292942-5327658 GCF_001515645.1 Sinocyclocheilus grahami | reverse complement strand
ATGACTAATTTTATTTTATTAATTTTTTTCTGCCAATGCATGTGTCAAAAACAGACTGGCAGAGATAAATAACGTTAATTAAATCTTACCTGAAGTCACAGTGAGGTTCCAAAAGCCAGACGCCATACACGCTTGCAGAAGTTGCTAAAAATAAGAACATACCAACATATAAGAACATACAATATTTTCTACTTAATTTCATAGTTCCCCCAAAACAATTTGAATTCTGTCATCACTCACCCTTAAGATTATACAAACCATCTAAGACTTTCGTTCATCTTCCAAAGAAAAGCGGAGATATTTTAATAAAAATCTGAGAGATTTATGTCCCTCCGATGAAAGAAGATTCACCAAAGATGTTCACGTTTCAAAAAGTTGAAATCGCAAAAAAAACATCGCCAAAGTAATCCATATGAATTGTGTGGTTTCCTCCAAGTGCCCTAAAGAGACACGATCAGCGACCGCTCTACATAAAACTATTTAAATTTATACTTGGATTCACATTCAAGAGACATTTGCACGCACATCACGAAGCTTTCTGGGGTGAGCTCATTATCATATGAACCAATAAGAGCCGTTCAATGGCTCTGGAACCAATCAGGTTTAGTCAGTGTGTTGTCTGAATTTAAACAAGCAAACGCAGGTTTTTGTTTTGTTTAGTTTTTTTCATATGTAATGTTGAAATCCTTGTGGGAATTTCAGAAATATATATTAGAAAATAAAGGCATCAAGCTTGAACAAATTTATAAACACCTTGCTTATTACAATTAATGTATCATGTAATGAACAACAGCCTAATCAACCAAAGTAGCATAACCTTTTAAGTAAAACTGAACAACATATTAAACAACATATTTTAAATATCGCAATGCTTAATAATAGTTGATAAACATTTGTACATTGTAAATGTTAAAAATGTTTTTCAAAATATTGTAATTTTCCAAATATTAAAATTATAAATACATAAATATTTAAAATATAACCATGTGTAGGCCTACAGAAATATAAAGTACATTAAAAATTCACTAAAAGTGTAATCATTTTGTTATGTTCTTACACAAAGTAGACATAAAATATACTTTAAGGGTAACATAAGTATGTTTTCTGTAAATACACTAAAAAGTCACTAAAAGTATGCTTGTATTTAGTATATCCCTTAAAAGTGTAACTAAAAATATATTTATTAACATAGTATTTCTACTATACTATAGTTCACCCAAAAATGTAAGTTATGTTGTTGTTGTACTAAACCTGTATGAGTTTCCTTCTGCTGTCGAATGCAAACGCTTATATTTGGAACAATACTGGTAACCAAATGACTTCCATAGTATAAAAAGAAACACTATTGGAGTCAACAGGGACCAGAAACTTTCTGGTGGTTACGAATATTCTTCAAAATATCTTCTTTTATGTTGAGGAGAACAAAGAAATTCATACAGGCTCAGAACAACTTGAAACTGAGTAAATGATGACAGTATTTTAAATTTTGGGTGAACTATATCCCTTTAAAATCTACTCGTATAATGCCAGGATCGCATAATAGCCAACTAGTGCACATGCTTTATCTTTAACTATTAACGTTCATTTAAGACACAAATAACTGTGTTGACGAGGAGACAGGCATTTTGACACATAATTATGTGTTCGAACGTTTAAACACAAGGCGCGAAAAATAACTCTATAGTCAGGCGCTGTAGGAGCAAGTATCAGAAACCGTCTTAATGCGCGCATTTGCCCAAATGAATTCTGCCCCACTGCTTAATGCCCCTGAACAGTCAAATTAGTTTTTAAACCACAAAGCTTAAAATGCGTTTAAAGGAAAAGCTTACATCATGACGCGCAAAATGAAATTCTCAACCCATAAGCGAATATGCTAGCCCTATAGAGTTTGTTCAAACAAAAAAAAGCACTATACATCCATCAAGTTAATAATCAAACTAACCTAAAATCTGTGGGGATGATGACGCTGCGTTTTTATCTGCTCCATGTGTCTGGTCCATTTGCTGTTCCACAACTCCCACTCCATCAGCTTTAGTAAACTAAACTAGCTGTGGATTTTAGTGACTCACTCATGTTTTCCCCCTCTCCTCATTTTTTTCTCTCACTATATATTTTTTTGAATAGTTGACATTTTTACTTATCGAAGATTGTTCTTTGCATGACCGTTTCTAGATTACGCCAGAATGAAGTGAAGAGAGGTGAATTTGCTTGGGCCCCGTGTTTGGGCCCCGTGTAGCCCAATGGTTAATGCGGCCCTGAACATGACTCCTGTGATGAACCGTTTTCGAATGACTTTTTCCTCTTTTTTGTAGTGCTCGAAATGACGGTCATAAAAAGCAACACACTATGAATTTGACTGAAAATCAAACGGGCCAGGAGGATTTAAACAAATTATTTATGCAAATGACAAGTTCATTATAATTGTCTCTTATAGATTGTTGCTTGGGCCCCGTGTTTGGGCCCCGTGTAGCCCAATGGTTAATGCGGCCCTGAACATGACTCCTGTGATGAACCGTTTTCAAATGACTTTTTCCTCTTTTTTGTAGTGCTCGAAATGACGGTCATAAAAAGCAACACACTATGAATTTGACTGAAAATCAAACGGGCCAGGAGGATTTAAACAAATTATTTATGCAAATGACAAGTTCATTATAATTGTCTCTTATAGATTGATCTGCGCTTGAAAAAGCAAGGACGATTTGCAGTGGTTCTCAATATTTTTTCCTTTACATTTTGTTTACAAAATAAATACTGCTCCACAAACTTTAATGTTTAATTCTTGAACAACCACTGTTCAAAGAAAGCAAAAAAAAAATTCTTTCTGTAGCTTCATTTCATTTTTAAGCTCTTAGGAGGAGCTTCAGTCCAAATAAAAACAGCATAATCCTAATACCAGAGAAAACAGCACAAATGCAATATCATTCACACTTTACAGCAAGGTAGTCAGCATTAGTTAGTATGAACAATATTAACAATTAACACTTCTACAGCATTTATTAGTAAATTAGATACCTTTAAAATCAAAAGTTCTCTTTTAACATTAGAAACTGTAATCTAACATGAACGAACAATGTACAATATTATTAACTAACATGATAAATGTTATAGAATATATTGCTCATTATGATGCATTAACTAATGTTAAAGTTAATGCCCTTATCGTAAAGTCTATTTTAGATTTCTATCACATGCTAAAGATAGGTTTTATGCTAATTATTTAAAGGTCGACTGTACATGACATGTCCATTATTAGGCTATTTTGGTTTGTCTGTGGAAATAAAATATATAATAGAAATACATTGTGTAATTTATTTCCTGTATAAGCATAGGATGCACAAATCGTGAAAGAGAATACAATTATCTGTGTTACCATCCATACAACTAATTAAATAGCACTAATTGTGATTACATACTGTATGATGGCCTTAAGTTAATTACACAGAAAATAATTCCTCCTGTATTTACAGTAAATGAAGGCACTTGAAATAAGGCACTTGGTCAGAAACAAACGGACAGATTTTTTTACTGCAAAATTTGTACGTGTTGTCTGAACTGAACTGAAAGAACACAATATTAGGCAGCGTGGGATAACTCAGATAAAAAAAAATAATAATTATTTAAAAAAATGCATGCCAGTAACAGGACATTTTGAGCTGACAAGTGAGAATGAGAAAATGAACACTAACAGAAATGAATGCTTGTAATTCCAGTGACAATTAGGGTTATAATCCCGCCAAAAAAAGGAAGAAAAAAAATATATCCAATGTTTCCATTCATTTAAAAGTATTTTGTCATATACAATATAAACCTTTGCATCAAATACCAATTAAATTTAGACACCCTTTGAAAGAGTAAGAATTGAAGATGATTTTTACAGGTTTTTAATTGTATGTATGTATATATATATATATATATATACACATATACATGTATATACATATACATATATATACATATACATGTATATCTTTATATATTTGTATATACATAGTCAGTTAAGTTATTCCTCTCATACAAAAAGAGAAAAGTTTAGACTTTATTCCTCTCACAAAAGAAGGAAAAAAGGGGCAAAGTAACTCAAGCTCCTTACCCCTCTTTGCTTACCCCACAAGTACTATCAATCTCCTGCCATTGACCCATCCTTCTGAAATGAATCATTCCTTTCAACATGCAAGTTACAACAGGTCGCAGTCAATCCATGTTTGCTCTTAACCAGCTGAATCCAAATACTGACAAAGAACAGACGCCATTTTTATGAAAAATGGGTTGTGAGGGCTTGGCCTTTCTCAGGCAAACATGGAACATCCTGCTACATTTGATCCTCACCATCTAGTTAGGCAAAGATCTCGAGGATGTGTATTCAAACGAAAGACAGAGGAAGAAACATGGATTCAACAAATCACTGGCTCTGACCATATCATCATCTTTGCTCTCAATTTTTACGGGACAGGGCTGAGAAGACGACGGTAGTCTGTGAAGATTTACATTTCTAGCCTTTTGGAATTTCTTCAAGAACTCCAAGAATCTCCACCCAAGTGCAATTCCAAAAACCAAAGAGCTGGTGTCAAATCTCTGTATTCAATTTAATAGTCCACATTAAATTAGGGGAATTGCAAGGTGAAAAACTAAATTAGCAAAATAAACAATTAATCCAAGTATTGCATGCCCCCTAAGCGCACACTCGTCTTAGAGATTCAAAACTCAAAGCAGATCCCTGATTAAAGTGCACTCAGCAGCAAGGGAGAGAGAAACAGAGCAAAACAGCCAGCTCTGGAACCAGATTAAGCTGCTCTGGCTCATCTTCTGTCTTCAGGCAGATCTAAGAGAGCATGATTGACCTCAAGAAAATTTGCTCTGCCTGGCTTCAGCACGCACGCACACACACAGGAGAAGAGAACAAAGACAAGACAGGATTGGACGGCCAGACGGACCATGATAGTCTATCATTGCGATGAACAAAGTTTGCAGTCTGAAAATAACAAACGTCAGCTCAGTCTTACTTGGAGACAGGCAGTTCAGATCACTGGAGAAAATTGATGAGGCCAGTAAAGGATGCTGCTGGTTTTTAGAACAAGTAACACTCATCATCTCAGTAATCTACAGAAGGACTGGCTTTGAGAGTCCGTATTGTCCCATCATGCTCAAAATACATCGCTGTAAAAGAAAAGCTTCAATTGGAACTGTTTACTACAGCACTGATGAGAAATTTCCTCTTCTGCACCTCATGACTGCTGCAGCAAAACGCTGCTTCTAAAATTCATGGTTGTTGATAAACTAAGGCAGCAAAACAGTAGTGGTGATATTTCTTGATCACCGGCTGTGGTCTTCCTTGTGATACGCTGTAAAACTGGGAATTAAATGCATCTGTGTCCATGTTCGCATAAAATCAGTGGTTAATTGTGTGTGGTGTTGCAACTATATATAAAAAATATGAATTTCAGTATCAGTTCTTCCCCTAGTGATGTCATTTGTGTGTATGGAGCACAAAGCCAGATTTTGACAGTCGTTTCCCTCTTCCTCACACTGTGTGTATGTATATTTAAAGCTGTGTGTGTTTGTTGCTGGCCTTTCAGTGTTTATTTGTGTACCAGTGTGTTACTAGTATGTATGTGCTTAAATATATGGCAAAGAGCATGTGTATGTGTGTGTGTGTGTGTGTGTAGCTCAGGAGGACATGCACTGTACATGGTCTGGCCCTCCCTCTTCTTCATCAGAGGAATCTGGCGAGCTCCAGGATTCGTCTGTGTCACCCTCTCCCCCCTCCCCTCGCCGGGCCTACAAGGTGCAAAACATTGAAGCAATCAGTATATAGTTTTTTGTTTTTTTTTAATGGCTATGAAGAGGTCAGATCATATAGGATGAGGTTAGGTTATTTTCTGCCAGGTAAACCAATAGTTTGAAGAAGCATTATAAGGTTATTCTATAGTTTCCATTTTAGTTTGAAAAAGCATGAACAGTAGGTTAAGTGTAAGAGGGAACAAAAACGCCACCATTTGAGTGATTAAGATTTTATATAGCAGCATGTTGCTTTGCACAAAGTTGAAGGCAATGTGTATCTTCAATACATAGAAATTGACTACACAGTCAAGCTAATAACTAGGGTTGGGTACCTATGTAACCGGTATGTACTAGAACCGAATCAGAAAGCAGATTTCGGAGCCACTTAAATGCCTGAGCGATCGATTTAAATATTTGTCCTGGTTCTTCGAAATGGATGTAAGAAGCATGGGCGTCGCTAGGCCGTTTTTAGCGGGGCTATAGCGATTAGCTCCATAAACTGTACACAAATTTGTGATCGCCTCAGGGTCAGTCCACTTTAAATTTCATATGAAAACGGCAGCAGACTTTGTCTCCTCCCCGTCTTTTAGCACGCTCTTCAATCCGCAGACCGCGGCGGCGCAGCACGAGCAGACTCAAATCGAGGACACAAGGTGTGTGTTTATCGATAAGATTGTTATAATATCTGTAACTGTGCAGTTCTTTGTCATAAATACAGTTTACAAAAGGTCACGAGGGAGCAATCGGTTTCCCATCTACTGTAAAGTTTTCGCTGACACCTCATCACACCACAGCTGTTTCCTCCAGCGAAAATCTAGCCCTTAACACATATGAACGCATACTTTATAAAACGATCATGCTGCTCTTTTCATTTGAAAATTTTATATAAATCATATTACAGTGCATGTGGCATACCATACAGTCATTCACAGAACTGATTAAAGACAGTGACAGACAGCACTCAGTCAATTCACTCATTTTAGTTTTTTTAAAGTATCGGTTCAGACACTGGTACCATTTTAAAAGTATCAATTTGGCACTGGTATCGTAAAAAACCCAATCGATACCCAACCCTACTAATAACTGGCATCATTGGATATACAGTGGTGTGAAAAAGTGTTGGCCCCCTTCCTGATGTCTTATTTGTTTGCGTGTTTGTCACACTTTACTGTTTCAGATCATCAAAGAAATTTAAATATTACACAAAGATCAGGAAGGGGCCAACACTTTTTCACACCACTGTATATTGGCAATAGAAATTATCCTAGAAATGCAAATTCGTACCCGCTGAGGTCTTCGGTTTCTCATGTGTCTCATTAGGAACCAGAGGAGCTGTGTATCATACTGGTCACCATGACGAACACTGTCTTCATCACGTTCTCGCTTGTTCTTCTTCATTACCTAAATAGTCATGATAAAATGTAAAAAAAATTGTTTTATTGCTTTTAACAAAAATATTTATTCACCTGTTATAATAAGATTTTTTTTGTATTTGAAAGATATTTCTTCTCACCAAGGCTGAAATTACTTAATCGAAAATACAGTAAAAATTGTAATAGTGTGAAATACTATTACAATTTAAAATAACTGTTTCTTAAGTTATTTATGTGTGATGGCAAAGCTGAATTTTCAGCCTTCAGTGTCACATGATCCTTCAGAAATCTAATATGCTGATTTGATACTCCTGTATCTTTTTATTATCAATATTTATTATCAAGTATATTATCATGATACTTTTTTCCAGGATTCTTTGAATAAAAGGTCAAAAGAACAGCATTTAATTGAAATCTTTTGTAAGATTTTTTGTTTTTACTGTTACTTTTAATCAATTTAATGCATCCTTACTGAATAAAAAGTATTAATACATTTTTTTTTATTAAAATGTATTATTATTTTATTAAAATAATAAATAAATATTTTTTAAAAAATATATATATATACACCTTACTGACCCAGAACCTTTGAACAGTAGTTTACATACAGTATATGGTCGGCTACAAAAATGTCAATGCATTGTATAATTTATTATGTAATTCTTGTCAATTTCCATGACATTTTTACACCCAGAAATTATTATTTTAAATATGTTCAGGTTTTCAACACTATCAGATTAAAAGGGTCAAAACATACACACTAAGTAATGACTTAGTCTTATGCCAAGTTTATGGTCATTTTGACACTTGAAAATATGCTAAAAATTCAGCTTTGCCATCAGAGGAATAAATAGCATTTTTTAAATATATTAAAATAGAAAACATTTCTTGTAAATTGTATGAATTTTTGATCAAATAAAGTCTGCCTTGGTGAGCAAGAAAAAAAACATCTCCCAAACTTTTGACCAGTAGTGTAAATCTGACACAAATGAGACCCACTAAATTTCATGTTATATGCATTATAGGATAACATCTTTCATAGCACATTATGTATATAATGTGGTGCAATATGTATAATTTGTCTGAAGTGTACCTCTTTAAGTCCCTTTAGTGTTGTAGGATTCTCAGCAGTGGGCGCCCACAGCTTCACATCATGATCCAAACCGCTGGTGGCTAGACCTGGAAGATGAGGATGTGGCTCCAGACAATTCACCTGAACACAGAAAGATAATATTATTTATATATGATTTTTTTTTTCAAAGCAGAAGTTCAATGATCTAGTTCAATTTAGTGAAGTGACAGTGTCTTACCACTCCTCCCCGGTCTCCCTCCATAAACTGAACCACACGAGCAGAGTTCTTATCCCACAGGTAGACGTGTCCACAGTCACTGCCACTGACAACAAACTCACTACAGGGACCATAAAAGTTAACTCCCTTCACTGGAGGAGGAATTTCCAGTAGCAGATGGAATAAGAAAAAAGGGGGTGATGGTTAAGAAAAACTTAATTTATATTGGTTAAAACATGCAAGCAAAATGTGATAAACACCTTATACTGCAATTATATAGTGTTCATTTTGTCAGCTATTCTTAAAGGGGTCATATGATGCTGCTAAAAATAACCTTATTTTGTGTATTTGATGTAATGAAATGTGTTTATGCGGTTTAAAGTAAAAAAAACACATTATTTTCCACATACTGTACATTATTGTTTCTCCTCTATGCCCGCCTTTTTGAAACGCGTCGATTTTTACAAAGCTCATCGGTCTGAAAAAGCGAGGTGTGCTGTGATTGGCCAGTTATCCAGTGCGTTGTGATTGGCCGAATACCTCAAGCGTGAGATGGAAATGTTACGCCCCTCACCATACTGTTGATGCCATGTTCCGGCCGGAGCGACGAGACAAAACCAATAAAACCCATTACAAACGAGGCATTTGTTGCATCCAGTGGGAACATAATTACTGATTATAATGACTTATACTGTCTTTTTACGCGTTGCATTGCATTGCATCGTGCCGCGTAAACATAAAACCCTGTCTGCATTTGTGATCAGAGAAATGACAAACAACAAGTGCTACTCCACACTGCCCAAAACTTGCGTTTGAATCATCAGTGGCAAATTATAAAAGAAAATGTACTTACGTGAGTCAGAACTGCTGGCATTTTAGTCTAACGTTACTCTCCCAGGATCAGTAAACAGTCCTCGATAAAATGTGCCGGCGATCCACAGCACTAAGTTTAAGTATTCCCTCAGTGGCCAGCACAGATCAGCTCTAGGCATGACGAAGCGGATATTGTCCTCTTTTGGAAGACCAAACAAAGTAGTTTCGCTTTCACAACGAAGCACACAGCGTCTTCACAACATGGCGGCGGCGGCAACAACACTACTACAGTGAGAATAAAAGTTATGCCTTCTTTCTTTGCGTGAACATTTGGGTGGCATTATGCAAATCTTCCCACATCGTGACGTAGGTATGTGGGGGCGTGTTAGAACGAGCCATTTTAGGAGGGCGTGGTTAACTCTTAACTTTTATAAAGAATATCTCTTTGGATTTGAGACTTCAGTCATTGCAACTTTACAGATCTTCTTTATGCACCAAGAGCTTGTAACACTCCAAAGAGAAAGGAAAATTGAAAATCACATCATATGACCCCTTTAAAGTGATCAGAACTTATGTTTCTGTCTGTTTCATCTGATGCTAATGGACTCTGAAGATGTTTTTCAGTCTAGAAACTGAAGTTGCATGACATTACATCTCTATGTTTGATGCTAGCCAAATTTGGGCTGACTTATGCAACCCTGAATGCCTTCAATGGGCCTTTAAAAGTGCTCTAATTGGCCCTCTTGAGCATATTGTGATTTAAAATGGGTCATTCCCCAAATTCAGTCACACCCCAAAGAGAAAGGAAAAAATGAAATCGCATCATATGACCCCTTTAATTTAGTCTTAGTCCTTTGTCAAATGTAACTTAGTTTTTTATCATATTTAGTCAGCTTGTCCTGTTTTAGTTTTAGTCAACTAAATGTCTGAGAATTTTAGTCTAGTTTTAGTCAGTGGAAACTTACACATTTTCGTCATATTTTCATCTTACTGTGTAATGGTTAAAATTATGAAAAATTATTATTTTGCTCAATTTGCAATGATTGTTGTTATTTGGGAAATTTACTTTTACATTTCATCAGAAGTTGCTTTCACCAATAAGCACAAATCAATAGAATATCGACTCGTATGCATGGTTTATTTTACCTCATCTAATGTTAGTGTAATTTTTTTTAAAAAGTAAGAAAAATTTAGAAAATAGTATATGCTTCACATAGAACAAAAGTGTGTAATGTATCCTATGAATCACAGTATGTACTATGCACTCTTACATTGAATAATTAAATAAAATGTTTATAAACTGAGTGTACAGAGATATTTTTTCTATGATGCCAGTAATGTTTTTGAGATCCAAGGAGGAATCTACTTTTTAAAACAATTTCTCTAATGTGACAAAACGTTTTCTGTTTCTTCAATACAGCAGATGTTCTTCTATTGTTGGCCTTTTTTATTTTTGTTGCATAGTAAAGAAAATCAATCAAATCAAAATCAGGAAGAAGAGGGGAACAGGATTGCAAGCCAGAATATCAAAAACCACATTCAATGTCAGGCTGCAGGATATATACAGTGGGGCAAAAAAGTATTTAGTCAGCCACCAATTGTGCAAGTTCTCCCACTTAAAAAGATGAGAGAGGCCTGTAATTTTCATCATAGGTATACCTCAACTATGAGAGACAAAATGAGAAAAAAAAAATCAAGAAAATCACATTGTAGGATTTTTAAAGAATTAATTGGTAAATTCCTCGGTAAAATAAGTATTTGGTCAGCTACAAACAAGCAAGATTTCTGGCTCTCACAGACCTGTAACTTCTTCTTTAAGAGACTCCTCTGTCCTCCACTCGTTACCTGTATTAATGGCATCTGTTTGAACTCGTTATCAGTATAAAAGACTAGTTTTAGTCAAGTTTTAGTCGACTAAATGTCTGAGAATTTTAGTCTAGTTTTAGTCAGTGGAAACTTACACATTTTCGTCATATTTTCATCTTACTGTGTAATGGTTAAAATTATGAAAAAATGTATTATTTTGCTCAATTTGCAATGATTGTTGTTATTTGGGAAATTTACTTTTACATTTCATCAGAAGTTGCTTTCACCAATAAGCACAAATCAATAGAATATCGACTCGTATGCATGGTTTATTTTACCTCATCTAATGTTAGTGTACAGATTTACTGTATAACAGGATATTAATTAGAGGCTAAATAAACACCAAAGACTTTAGATATACACTCGCCCTGTCTACGTTATGAAAACTGGTGTAGCAAAAACCTACTCTTAAATATTATAACAGAGAAATTCCTAATAGTAATTCCAATAATTCCAAACTGCATTAATGTTTCTCTTTTAAAACAACGGCAAAAAGACTTGTTGCTGCACAGAGGTTGCATAAGTAATGTTACAATCAGCAAACTACTATCATATTTTCATCTTACTGTGTAATGGTTAAAATTATGAAAAATTATTATTTTGCTCAATTTGCAATGATTGTTGTTATTTGGGAAATTTACTTTTACATTTCATCAGAAGTTGCTTTCACCAATAAGCACAAATCAATAGAATATCGACTCGTATGCATGGTTTATTTTACCTCATCTAATGTTAGTGTACAGATTTACTGTATAACAGGATATTAATTAGAGGCTAAATAAACACCAAAGACTTTAGATATACACTCGCCCTGTCTACGTTATGAAAACTGGTGTAGCAAAAACCTACTCTTATATATTATAACAGAGAAATTCCTAATAGTAATTCCAATAATTCCAAACTGCATTAATGTTTCTCTTTTAAAACAACGGCAAAAAGACTTGTTGCTGCACAGAGGTTGCATAAGTAATGTTACAATCAGCAAACTACTATCGCAAACAATGCAGTCGAGATCCATGACAGAACACAGATTGGCTGAATGACACTTTCATTTAAGCAGAATACCTCAAATGAAGATCGCTGAACTCCAGCTTGTACAGTACTGTATATCAGTGTTTCAGATCACGGCGCCTCCACAGAGAAAGCGCGTGTAAATGGTTGCCAGATTGCATAAAGCCGGGCAGAGTAACGTACGTATCCGTTCAACAGAAAAGCTCTGATTGGGGGATCTGATCTCTTGAACCACAAACATGAATGCTCGCATAATACAGTCTTGTACAGCAGTCAGAAAAGTTTTGGCTCCACTTTTTTCAACAAAAATAAAAAGGTTTTGGTAAAGTTTTTGTTCTTTTAACTACATTGTAGTGTCGTCTTTTTTCATAAATGATATTGCATGTGCATTTAGTCTCAGTTTTCGTTTAATGACCTTATTATCATTTCGTCATCGTCTCGTTTTTGTCAGGGGAAAAAACCTTGTTGACTAACATTTTTCGTCATAGTTTTCGTTAATGAAATGAACACTACAATTAAATCAATTAAATTAAATAGAAAGTACCTGTAGCATTGTTGCGGTGACCCTTGTATCTCCTGCGGTAATCCGCTCCATCACTGTGGCTGGAGTCAAAAAGGTAAATGTCCTCATCGTTGTAACTTGCCAGCAGATCTGAAAGACAGTTCAACCATGACATACTTTGAATGTAACTACAACAGACCATGTAATGTAAAGTTTTCATTCAAAAGGCATGCAACCATACAACAGTCACTTTCTGAGAGTTAAGTGTGCATTCTTACCTGTGCCGTCATGGCTGTACACTAAACAGGTAATATTTGTTTTGGACTCGCTGGACACCAAGTGAGAGGGACAAAACTTCTTCAGCACACCATTATTATCATGTTCATTAATCTTTCTCTGGTCATAGATCCTATCACATAAAAAGAGGAAGAGAACAGTTGCCTAGTCTGCTGACACAGTGCCATTGGAGAAACAATTGTAACGGGTTTAAAGTTTGACAGCTGCATCAGAAGCAGCTTGTGATAAAGACAACAACATGACTTCGGTGCAAAGGAGGTGACATTTCAGTGAAAATGCTCATCTCACCTGACATACTGGTCTCTTCCACCCACAGCAAAGTGGTGTGTGTTGGCTGGATTCACGAAAATGGTGTACAGCCCCACCTTCTTTTCACCCTCCTTCACCACCACCAGTTTGCTGAGAGATTTTTTTTAAAAAGTAAGAAAAATTTAGCAAATAGTATATGCTTCACATAGAACAAAAGTGTGTAATGTATCCTATGAATCACAGTATGTACTATGCACTCTTACCTTGAATAATTAAATAAAATGTTTATAAACTGAGTGTACAGAGATATTTTTTCTATGATGCCAGTAATGTTTTTGAGATCCAAGGAGGAATCTACTTTTTAAAACAATTACAGCAGATATTCTTCTATTGTTGGCCTTTTTTATTTTTGTTGCATAGTAAAGAAAATCAATCAAATCAAAATCAGGAAGAAGAGGGGAACAGGATTGCAAGCCAGAATATCAAAAACCACATTCAATGTCAGGCTGCAGGATATATATAAAAAAAAAAGTATGACAATCAGGGCTGATTCTAGGATTTCTAGGACCGAAGTATGAGCTGTTTTTATAGTAAGCATGAAAAGAGATCACATAATAAGATATTTTTAAGGGCAAGTAGACCCAATTTAGCCCCAATGTAGTGGGTCTTAAAAAGGCTACATTTATTTGATCACAAATACAGTAAAAACAGTAATATTGTAAAATATAAAATAACAGTTTACTGTTACTCCAGTCTTCAGTGTCACATGATCCTTCAGACCGAATTTGGTGCTCAAGATACATTTTCTATTAATATAACTGTTGGAAAAAGTTGTGCCGTTTAATATATTTAAGGAAACTGATACAAATTTTCAGGATTAAGGGTTCAGAATAGATAGAACAGCATTTATTTGAAACAAGAATATTTTGTAACATTCTATGTCTTTACTCACATTTTTATTAATATAATAAACCTTTCCTGAATACAGGTACTAATTTCTTTAAAATGAGTACCTATATTCAGGGGGTCTTACTGACCCCAAACTTTTAACTGCTGGGTTTATCATCATGTTATTAAATGGTACAGTTTTATAGCATTACTTCTCTGAAGAAGTGTAATAATTAAACTATTTCCATAAAACAAACAATTAACAGTGTTTACCCACATTACACGGTGTTCAAAATTATTATGCAAGTGACATATCAATAGGATTTCAGTACAATAAAGAGTCAGATTTTTGTTTGTTTTGATCTTCACATCATTTCAGGTAACTGGTATCAATCTCAGACAGGTTTGTTCAATAGTTTTCCAGGTCTTCTTAGGTAAATGGAAACCCTACTTAAAGAGGTTGTTCCACATTATTAAGCAAGTCACAGTTCTCATGAAATATGGTGAGGAAGAAAGATCTTTCTGAAGATGAAAAGTATGAAACATTGCAATGTCTTGCAAAAGGCATCAAAAGAAATAATATTTTGTGAAAAACAAAGAGATTATTGAACTGTCAAAAGATTTGTGAGTGACTTCTTGGTCAGAAGATCTTGGTCAGATAAAGATTTATTAAGGAAAGTTTCTGTCAAACAAATGAACTGGGTTGTAATGCCAGCTGTAAAAAAGCCACTGCTGAGCAGCAGACAGGTGTTTGAAGCTACTGGAGTCTCAAGATCCTCTCCATGCAGACTGGCAGTTGTGTGTAAAGCTGCGTTTCAGTCACTGCTAACCAAACCTCACAAAGAGAAACCTGCACACTGATTAGGGTTAGGGTTAGGGTTAACTATTGTACCGAAATCCTATTGATATGTCACTTGCATAATCATTTGGAACACAGTGTATTTAAATTAAAAAATATATATAAAAGTACCACTGTTAAGTAAGCCATATAATTAATAACCTGTGAGAAAAGCTTCCACTGACTCATCTAGCAGCTGATACAATTCTTTGTAGTATTTCTAATCCTGTCCCTGTTCACTTGTGTCACTCTGCTGAAGTGCTCCTTTTCTTTTCTTCTGGCAATCTTAGGGCTGTTTGTGACATTTGTGACATGACTGTGCACTCACTTGGCAGGTCTGTCTAAACGCAGGTCAATGCGGAACACTACTGCATCTTCACCAGCGGAGAGGAAAGAGCAGGGAGAGTCTGGCTCCAGTGCAAGCTGAGAGAGGGGAGAAAAGAAGAAAAAGAAAAAAAAAACTTTAAATCACAAGCATTTACATGTGACTTTTTGATTGCAGTCACTTTTTATAACTTGCAATAAATCAATAAAAATGATCAGTTTTGATATTACATGAAGTATGTTCTTTGTTTTTGCACCACGATAAGATTGAATGCTTGATTCTGATTGGGCAACAGATGTTTTAAGCTGTTGATTAATGAATGTATGTGACTGTAAAGCTCTAGTCACAGATTTCAACCCTGTTTGGTTTGAGGTAACCACGGAAAAAGCAAATTGAAAACAATTCCATTTTGAAAATTAATATACACACCAGAATAACGGCCACAACTTTAAACACCTCAGAGTTATCATTCATTTTCAATAATCGGTCTGTCATAAATTATTTCTATTAAATATACAATTAAACAAAACTTTTCTGGTTGATCATACCTTATGAGCTGCACCTTTGTGCTGAGCCACTCTTTTGGTGTTCTTGCAACGTTGTGTGGCAGAAAGCTCGGCCACTCTGATCTGTCCATCTCGGGCACACATGGCCAAAGTGGAGTCACCACTGTGTGGGAGGAACTTTGCCTGGGGACAGAATAATTAATAATAGAATGCATTGATTTAAATCTATACATTTTAAAATATTCTTCCAGACATCTGGAACTAAGATTTAACACTTTTAGCGGATACACATAAACAAGAGGTTTCTGTCCAACAACAACAACCCAATAGAAATGAAAGAAAATCACAAATAAGTTGGATAGTTGCTAAACCACTGATGTGGCTTTTATGGTGGTTATTTTTATAACATGAACAGATACAAAAACACTTGTAAAGTATACCACTGTTCAAACTTTTGTGATCAGTACAGTATTTATAAGGAAATTAATAACATTTCAGTTAAGATGCATTAAATTGATCAAAAGTGACAGTAGAGACTTCTCCAATGTTACAAAAAAAACCATTTAAAATAAATACTGTTCTTTTGAACTTTCTATTAATCAAAGAATCGTGGAAAAAAAAAATCACTGTTTCCACAAAAATATTAAGCAGCACAACTGTTTTCAACATTTCTAATAATAAAAAATGTTTCTTGAGTACCAAATTCAGCTGTCCAAATTACACTTTAAAATAGAAAACAGTTCTTTTTAAATTATAATTATATTATTGTTTTTACTGTATTTTTGATACAATAAATGCAGCCTTGGTGAGAATAAGACTACATTTACACTAGTGCGTTTTAGTTTTAAAACGCATAACTTTTGCTACGGTTACGCCTGCCGTTTACACTACTCCCACGTTTTCGAGGGTCGAATTTTCGACTTTCGAAAACGCTGTAGACCCCGCTTCAGTTTGAAAACTCCGGGTTGCGTTTTAGTGTAAACCGGACCAAAATGGAGACTTTTGAAAATGATGGCGTGGCCGCCCACATTCGCTCTGCATATCCTTGACGACCGTGTAAACAATAACATCATGCTCATTGTTGTACCTGCATGAATGGTCATGTGACATGCCTGAAACGCAAGTGTAGACGAGGAACGTTTTCATTTTAAAACGCTGTTTTAAAACAAAAACGCACTAGTGGAAACAGGGCCTAAGTGACGTCTTTCAAAAACATTCAAAACTTGTTGACTCCAAATTTTAGAACAGTAGTTTTTAAAATGTTGTTATTATTTTCTAACAAGAAAGATAATAATGTTTGCCATCAGAGACCTTAAATTTGGAGTGGCACAGCAATTTAATCAAGATTCTAGACCTTCAGACATCTGCAGTCAGCTGAACTGCACTTTTTCACCTGAAAGACATTGCTCTTATGTCCACTGTCAAACTCCAGCTCTGCCCTTCTGCGAGCCCAGTCCCAGATCACCACGCGGAGGTCATCGCTACCGGAAGCAGTGTTACAGTACAGGAACCGTTTTTAAAATGTTGTTATTATTTTCTAACAAGAAAGATAATAATGTTTGCCATCAGAGACCTTAAATTTGGAGTGGCACAGCAATTTAATCAAGATTCTAGACCTTCAGACATCTGCAGTCAGCTGAACTGCACTTTTTCACCTGAAAGACATTGCTCTTATGTCCACTGTCAAACTCCAGCTCTGCCCTTCTGCGAGCCCAGTCCCAGATCACCACGCGGAGGTCATCGCTACCGGAAGCCAGGCGGGTGCCAGAGGGGTTAAAGTGGAGGGTGTTCACGCAGCCTGTGTGTTTCTCTAGACGGCCCTGCAGTTCCAGCCTCTGCACTAGACCTCTCGCCCCACACACCCTCCTCACAAACTGATGCGAATCATGGCCAATCTCTCGGGCACGCAGTGACGGGATCGCGCACCAGGAAGGGCGACTCATGTCACGCAGGTCTGCTCCCAGCCACGCTTCCATGGCTTGCTCATCTTCTTCCTCAGCATCCTCTTCCTCATCTTCGTCTTCATCGTCATCATCTGAACTGGAAGAGTGGCGTGTGGCTCCACCACTGGGTCGATTCCTCTTCCTGGTGGATCTCTTACTTTCATCTTTTCCCCTCTCTCGCTGCCCTCCTCCCTCACTCTCTCTTTCTCCTTCTTCAGTGAGAGAGTACAGACCACTGCCATCCATGCTGTCAGTGTCCTCCTCTTCTCCTGGCCCCTGTTTCTGCTCAGAGTTTGCCATCGGCCTGTCCTGACCATCCTCACTTCCCTCTGGGGCTGAACTCAAATTTGCTGTCAAGTGAAAACTTGAACAATTAGTGGAGCACTGCTTATTTACATATCCTGCTGTCAAGGTAACTCTAACATTATCCTAAGATTCCATAAATACACACCAGTTCATTATTTTAGGGTATATTCTTTCATTAATACTTTTATTCAGCAAGGATGCTCAAAAGTGACAGTAAAGACACTTAGAATATTACAAAGGAATTCTATATAAAATAAATGCTGTTCTTTTGAACTTTCTATTTATAAAAAGAATCCTGAAAAAAATGTATCATGGTTTCCACAAAACTATTAAGCAACACAACTGTTTTCAACATTGCTAATAAAAAGAAATGTTTCTTGAGCACCAAATTAGCATATTCAATGATTTCTGAAAGATATTGTGACACTGAAGACTGGAAATGCAGGTTTGCCATCAAAGGAATAAATAACATTTAAAAAATAAAAACTAGAAAATAGTTATTTTAAAATGTAACAATATTTCACAATATTACTGATCAAATAAATTACAGCCTTGGTGAGTGCAAGAGATGTCTTTTAAAACATTTTTAAAAATCTTACTGACCTCAAACTCATGAACAGTAGTGTATATGACAGTTAGGACTCTATTTGTTTCCATACCTGAATCAGGACTGGTCTGGGCCTCTGGCGCTGCAGATGTATCTGCCTCCTCTCTTCCTTCTCCAGGTCCTGGATCATCAGAACCACCTGGTAAATTAAGCCCCAGACATAAAAATTGGCTACTTTTGCCATCATTTGAATACATCAGAGATTATAAGCATTTCACCCAATACTTTATTCACTCTCATGTCGCATTGACCTCATTTTATTTTATTTTATTCCGTGAAGCACAAAATGAGATGTTATAATGAATAATAATATCAAAGCTGCAGTTAATAGTGACTTAAATGTTGGTCTATTCCTCAGGCAAAGATCATAGGACTTCAGAAGACACGTAATAATGAGAATAAATTGCATAGACTATTGTTACAATATTTCATGGTGATTTTTGAACCTTTTTTAACTTTCCTCATATGGAGAATGAGGCACTCTGCTTAAGATCTTTTGTATTTTACTCGAAAAGAAAACAGTATTGGGGTGGTACCGCACAAGGACAGATTTTACTTACTTAATGGTTTACTTACCATTTGGGACACTGGATTTACCATCTGTATCACACATTCTGTCCAACTGTCCCTTCTGACAGAAGAGACCCTATAAAAAGAAAATGGCTTTCTTCAAACAATCACACACTGGATAGTCACCACATAACACTATTTTCAAGACAAAAAAAAAAGTTGAGGGTACTGTTAAAGAATGCTTGACAGATCATTTAACGTTTGCATTTCATATAGTCGATGATTACTAGAGGTCTGAGCAAAATGCAGTCTTCAAACTGATGAACATAAAAAGGCATTACTGCCATTTTGACATATGGTGCTGACCCATCCAGTGACTGAGAGGATCCCTGACATCAGCTAAAGGTGGCAAAATGAGCCTGCTTGCATAGTAAATAGCTGGCATGGTAAACACCTGCCTCAAATCGCAAAAACCATGACATTACCTTGTACAGTAACAATTGAGTCCAACTGCAGACGACCCTTAGATAGCAACTTAGAAGTGTTTGTGCATTTGTGTTAATGCCACATAACAACTTGATAGTGCGCAGTAAACTGGCTGCGACAAGCTAGTGTGCTAACTAATCTTAGCAATTGCTTTTGTGGCATTACCCTGGTCAAAAATAGAAAAGCTGCTGGCTAGTTTTGCAAGCGCACACGGATGTTGGCAAGCAAGTAACGTTAGTTGTACAGGTTCTCCAGTTTGAACAAAGACATATATTTTCAAGATTACAAAAACGTCCCGACGAGGAAATATGGTGTAATGTGTCGTGCACGAAAAACACGAGATCAACACGTCATTTTCGGATCTGTTATGAGTGCTGACAACATGTAAACATTGGTCGTTGCGAGAAAATGGAGAGCTAACTAGCGAGCGGTGTTACCTCTAACGTTACTGTAGGCCCAAAGTCTCCGCACTTGTTAATCCTCTGCGCAGATTTCCCTTCCTTCACCTTCGAGTCACGCGCAAACAAAAGCTCGACACATTAGTTCGATGTGCCCTCAACACACTCACGCACCGGCGAGCCAAAAAACCCCGCAGTTTTAGGTCACGTTTCTGGTCGTGCCCGCAGTGTTTATGTTTTCGTTAGCACTTCTGTTTTTTTCCCTTTCTCTTTCCTTTTTTTCTGTCTTTCTTTTTCCGGCAAGAAGACGCTCGTTCTCCGGAAGTGAGTCTAGATTCACAAGCATAGCGGCGCTGATACACACTGATAAATGTGATGCATTATGGTCACACTAAAAATACACACACACACACACACACTAAGATTTTTCTCTCTCAATATTTATTACGAATCCGCCATTTACGTTTATGACGATGATGTTCATCGTAATATTCCGAAAATCACAAAAGTATTGTTATTATTATTATTATTATTATTATTAGTAGTATTATCATCATCATCATCATTATTATACTAATTGCATATTCATCATTAGTAATAAAAACAGCCTATTTATACAAGTAAAAGTATGGCCCAATATCTGACCATATCTGAAAATATTATTTTGATTCATTAATGATAGTAATCAAGAATGCAAATAGTAATAATAAATAATCATAGCAATAAGTTTTCATAAAAATATTTGATCGTATTATAATTATAATTACAGAAACAGAACAGCAATAAAAACAACAACATAACCTGTTTATACAGATAAAAATATTGCCCAATATCCAGAGGCGGACAGTAACTTGATTGATTGATTGATTAATTGTTTTTTTCCGCATAGGTTTTTAACATTCTAAAAGCTCTTTATTCCAAAGATACTACAAGCTAGTCAGTGTATTCAGTAGGTGTAATGTATTCTAAGTTGCTTCAGAAGTATTGCAAGTATTACATACAACAATAAAACAGTGCATTGACATAAAAAAGGAAATTTACTTTTGGTACTTAAGTATTTTTAAAAGCAAGTACTTCTGTACTTTTACTTAAGTAATGGAGTTGAGTACTTTGTCCGCCTCTGCCAATATCTGATCTTTTGAGAAAGAGAGAGAGAGAGAGAGAGAGAGAGAGAGAGAGAGAGAGCGCAGGGGCGTGTTTTCCAGGATGAGACATTGAGATTCAGTTCTCAGCATAATATTCTCGGTTCAGTTGTTCTGACATAATTTTAAAGCACCCGGACAAAAAAAGGAGAAATTTCGATTAAAATTATTTAGTGTTTCCGAGTCACGCTACAAATTCTCCCGCGAGCCCAACAAGGCATTCGACTTCTCTCAGAACTATGAGTGAGGTGAGTGTTCGTTTGTTATTTTAAATCTGATAAACCAGAGTTACTTAAAAGTTAATTCGAATTTCATAATAAAATAATAAATACCTATAGTATTACCTTCAATGTGAATATATTCTTTGTTGAGGCCAAAAAAGGGTTACATAATTTAAATCCTTTGAGCGATGTAGGTTGTATTGAAGAGTACATTGCTTCGTCAAGCCACCTCTAATTTCTCTTCAGTAATGTCTCTTGAGAAATATAAAAGGGTTATGTTTTTCATCTTTACTGAAGAGAAATTAGAGGTGGCTTGACAGCTAAGCCATCCCTTTATACATTTTACAATGCATTTTACAGTGCTTTTTACTCAATGAGAAAATATAAAACTTTAGATTCCCCTGGTTTAAAATTAAAATGTGTTGCTTTACATTCTTTTTGTGTGTCCCATTAATTGGCAATTAATAAGTGGCTCAGGGGAGCTTGACCTTGCTGATATGAGCTTGGCTAATTAGCAGATGGAGATTGTGTGAGGCTGGTGTGTATCACTGATGTGTGAGAGTGAAAATAAGGTAAGGTAATGTAGCAGAGAAAAAGTAATGGACAACACTGGGCGCCAGCTGGCTGGATGGGATCTTCCCCCCCTCATCATCATGTCTTTTAAGTGTGGAAGCCAGAAGTGTCAAAAGTCTTACCTACATAATACTCATATAACCTACTTTTGGCAAATTATAAGACAAAAAATGAAAATTCTTGAGACTAAAGTTGTCATGTTTTTATGCTCAAAGGGATTTTATCTGACAGCTCAGAGAGTGTGGTGGATGTATGGATGCTTTAAAACATACTAGAGAGGGGAAGCTGAGGCAGATTCAGAGTTAGGGTAAGGCGAAGAGGTTCTCTCATTCCAAAAAAAAAAGGATTATAGAGGGAGGGCTGCAGAGATTTGCATTTGAAAGAGTCCCTTGATGCAAGAGAGGGGATAATATGTGTATGTGTGTGTGTGTTTAGGCAATGTTCTATTTCGTCTCCCTTGATGACATTTTCTGTGCTCTATAGATAATATGTAAGAAGTATTTACAGTATATTAACTGCTTAAAGCAAATATCATGGAGTTTCTCAGGTTAACCATCCATTCATTGCTGAAAGTACACATTCAATTAAGTAACGCAAGAAATACATGATCATAAATTGACAGTGTCTATATGAATAACTCAAATCTAGGGCATCATCTCAAGGCTAATTTGTTCTCGTAATTGAAGAAGCAAGGTCACAGATATACTGAATGCATTTTGGCCTCAAGTAGTTTACTCATGCTGTGCACATTGAAAAGGCAACATAAGGATAGTGACGGATTCTCTCTTTAACAAAAATACAAAAGCACACTTTCATTTAATATAATAAACAGATAGATATGATATTTGTGGACCATAAATGTTTATTGGATCCCTGTTCTTCAACTACAAATGTCATCAAGGATAAATTAATTTAAAAAAAATATATATATATAAAATACACACACACAGAGACACACTAAGCTTGCATGTTATGGGGATCCTCTCCAGGGCTGAGTGCCACTGTTCCAGATTGCACACAGAATTGAAAAGAAGGATTAAACCGATGGGGATTAAGGGGTCTTTATCACTCAGAATCCTATCACATGACTCATAAAGCTCATATCAGCTTTTAATTTAAAGGGGTCATATGATGCTGCTAAAAAGAACATTATTTTGTGTATTTGGCGACTCATAAAGCTCATATCAGCTTTTAATTTAAAGGGGTCATATTATGCTGCTAAAAAGAACATTATTTTGTGTATTTGGTGTAATGAAATGTGTTTATGCGGTTGAAAGTTCAAAAAACACATTATTTTCCACACACTGTACTGGCCTAGCGTGAGTGGAAGCCGCGGCCTAGCGTGAGCTGAGGCCGGGCTAGAGGGAGCAGAGGTGGCGGGCTTGAGAACGGCGCGGCCGGCGGATTCGACGAAGGAGCGGCAACCACATGCGACGACCCCGGATATCGTCCTCTTTTGGAAGACCAAACAAAGTAGTTTCTCTTTCACAACGAAACACACAGCGCATTCACAACATGGCGGCGGCAACAATACAGCGAGAATAAAAGTTACGCCTTCTTTCTTTGCGTGAACATTTAGGCGGCGTTATGCAAATCTTCCCACATAGTGACGTAGACATGTGGGGGCGTGTTAGTCAAAGACTTTAGTCTTTGCAACTTTACAGATCTTCTTTATGCACCAAGAGCTTGTAACACTCAAAAGAGAAAGGAAAAATTGAAATCGCATCATATGACCCCTTTAATGGCAGACCACATAAAATTTCACAAATGTTGTTATTTTTGTTTATACTGCATGTATAAATGCTTTCACACAACGATAAACCTGGTAGTTGCTGTCTCGTTCTTACAGAACAGTTCATCTGATCCTCCCAACAGCACTCAGGGGCCCGCCACAGATAAAAAAGGTGCGTTTATGCGTTTCATTACACCATGTTTGAATTTTTAATAATTAACTTCTTGAAAACTCCTCCATGTTTTGTTCTCCACCAGAACTGTACGGTTACGTAAGGCCAGGTTTATATTTGTACAAATATAAGTGTAACCTACCAGAATACAGATGTCTGCCAGTTCAGTCAGATTTTTTATCTGTTTTTACTATTTTTATCGTAAAGGATCAGTTCAATTCTCTCTCTCCATTCTCTTAACAAAAAAGCACACGTGCATACCCATGAGAACTCAAGCACGCATTCACTCAGGAGACAGTTCTTTATTGCAGTCTAGTGTAGGTTGGTTATTCCCATAAGGTCAGTGTATATTCAGCTGACTTACCCTTTCATCTCACCAAAGCCCTAATGTTGCATGTCCCATCAGCATTTCATTTAAAAATAAGACATTTTGAAGAATGTTTCAGCTGGTTTTGTCCATACAATAGAAGTCAGTTGGAGTGAACTATCCCTTTAAGCTGAAGTGTGTCATTTGTGTGCCTCTAGTCTAGTGACACCAAACAGAAGAGCAAAAATTGGTTGAATAAAAATAATTGCAAATAGTGTGCTGCAGTGATTATGTATTTTTGTAGGCCAACCCCGAAGTTAGCATCACCCTGGTTTCCCTCGACAAAAACCCAATAGGATGTTTTACACTGGCTTTTAGATTATTGCAAAAAATAAGCTCTGTGACCAACAAAAGTTTATTATTCTTACATGTTTTGTTCATAATAATAATCTTCACAAATGAACACATCTTTAAGAAATTTGAAGGCTAAATGCAATCGCAAAAATTAATTAAAAAGCTAAACGTAGGCTATAAACCAACTATCCCACAGTCACATAACTTCAACATCACCACCATAAAGCTTAAGCTTATTTAAAAAAAAAATATTACATAAATAAATCTGAATTAGAATAGCTCCCAAGAGCTGTGAAAGCAAATTAGTGAGTAGATGAGTACCTGTTCGGTGTGATTTACTATTAAATGCTCCCGACAAACTCTGTAGCTTCCTTTTCAACACAAGTAAAGTAAAGGGAGTATTACTTATATATTTAAAAAATGTGAAAATATCTTAAGCTTGTTTAACCACTGGCCTTATTTTAGTCATTTAACCAAAAATCCAGTTAAAAAACACATTGACAAATGCTTGTGATAAAATGCTAACTCATTTCCAGGATTTGGCCTTCAAAAATACGTCATTCCTGCAGCACATCCATGCATATTAATCTAAGATACAAGAAAATATTTAAACATTGAAACAAATAAGACGCTTCAGTTTTAACCATGAAATTATGTTCTGTTAAGAGATATTAGAATAGCTGCATACATTACAGTTCTGTGGTATTAAAATGTATAAACAATTTATGCAACAGGATTTAACCTGAATTGGGACACACTGGCTTCAAAAATGTAAGAAATCCTTTTACTATGCCATTGACATTGTCAATGTTTCTATGTGCCCCTCAGCCCCCCAGGAGAAACTGGTGGACAAAGCGGGGAAGAACCCTACACAAGAACCCGAAGAAGAGATCGACATTGATCTGGATGCGCCAGAGACGGAAAAGGCAGCTTTGGCAATACAGAATCAGTTCAGACGCTTCCAGAAAAAAAAGAAGTAGAAAAGGGAAGAATGAATGAAAGAATCAGTGCAGAGGATAAAAGCACCTTCCACAATATTCAAAATGGAAAGAGATTTAATAAGGAAGAGACAGAGAAAAGGGAAAAGTCATGTGTGGGTGGGAAATTAGGGGTTTGGAAAACAAATGATAGCCCAGTGGCATCAACATGCTGGGTTGATTAGAGTTTAGGACATAAGAATAGGGAAGGATTTTCACTTTAAAAGACATTGCAGATTTTGTTAGTTGTATTTGTGTAGATTTGTCTCCATCCTTTCTATCCTCTCCTGTAGACATAAATATAGATAGGAGCGTCAGTTACGGACATGTGCAACACACATCTATTATTTAATATATTCAGTATATCATTGATGCAACAGAACAAATGTAATTATAAACGTAAGAATTCAAAGGGCAGTGAATGACCAAATGTTGCACTGCACCTACAGTAAAACATGTTGGTGTGAATTAGCAATATAGATATGAAGTAGCTTAGTTGTAAATGTATTCTTAGAGGTAGCTGTTAATTGTTTTGTTTTTCTTTTCTTTTAAAATGAGAAGCATTTGAAAAAATAAGGAAATGTCGGTAATACCATTATCTTTTTTGTCATTAGTTAACTACTTTAACATGAATTAACAATGAAATACTTCTAAAGCATTTATTAATGTTAATTATTGTTAATACATTATTAAAATCAAAAGTTGTATTGGTTAATATTATTTAAAGGATCTAAGCATTAATTAACAGTTGTATTTTTAAACTAATGTTAACAAAAATGTATAAATACAGTAAAAAAGGAACTGCTCGCTGTTAATGTTATTTAATGCATTACTGTAAACCTAATTGTAAGGTGTTACCGAAATTTCTTTATATCAACAGCAGACCAAATAATGATTATTTGATTACAGAAAAAATATATAACAACCTAGCATTAACAGAAGAATTAGCAATAACCATAACGTGCATATTTCTGCCTTTTGGACAGGGATTTAATCAAGACACCGTATAAAATTAAGTAGCTTGTTATTTTCAAATTTATTTGAAATACATGTGAAACAGGCAAAGTATAACTTTTTTGTTCAGTTTACTGTATTTTACCGGCTGGTTGAATTTAGCACAAGGTCGAGAACCTTTTTAAGTCACGTCATACTCACTGAAATGAGCATAATGCCTTTCATTTTTGCTTTAATGCCGGAAATTACAGACATGCAACTAGATCCTTAAATTTTTGGGAACTGGTGATTCAAATGAAGATGATTATAAAGGAAAGTGTAACATTTTGATCTATTTTAAGTGTCATTCTCTTTCTCCTTCCCCTATAATTAAAACGGTCTCTACAGATATCTCAGAATAGCTCATAATAATGAGAGCACTCAAGATTATCTCACAGTTAATGGGACAAATGATGTCTGTAATTGCATTGAGACAGGTGTGATGAAAATGTCATCCGTGTTTGATCGTTCTCAAATAGTCACTGGCAATGCAATAATTGAATACATGTTATTATTCTGTACATTTTATATAAAGTATGACACATTTTACTGTTGGCCAGGTATCTTGTCCTGTATTGCCCTGTACTTCTTTTCCTGTGCGTGTGCTTATGTCTACTTGAGTGCTCTAACCCACACTTGTTTCTTTTTTCTCCGTCTGACTCAGTCTAAAATATATGCTTCAATAGCAAGAACTGTATATCCTGAGCTGAATTGTATGTCTTAGGGGCAGTGAGTCGATGGTTATATAAAGTAAAGAGCATTATATAACATTAGTTTGCTTCTTTCCATCAAACATATTTAATGGATATTGGAAATGCATATTGCAAGTAAATATTGCTTGTAGGTTGCAGCAGTATTTCTTTAAACTTGCAATCTAAAATACTGTGTTTAAGCAGAACATTAATGCAGGTGAAGCATTAAGCACAGAGTGAAGGGTAATAAAAAGTCCTGCTTCTTATTTGTAACCCAAAATATTAAGTTTTTTTATAGCTTTATATCTAGTTTGTTGCTGTCTCCTGTAATGAAGCACATTCAGGTTAATTTGATCATTTAACGAATGCAAGTTTATTCATGTTTGGTTCTGATGTGTAGGACTGTGCAAATGTTTAGCTCTCAAATGTAATCATACAATCTTCTGAGAAGAGATGATGCCATCATACTATAATAGTTTAAAAAAAAGAAACACCTTAATACCTAAAAACTATAAATACCCTAAATACCAAACATATACTTCAACAGCAGAGGGCACCCTCTCCCTTTCTTTCAGCCTTAGTCCTATATGTACACACAAGCAGAGAAACATGTGGCCTAGTCACAAATGCCACAGTTGATGTGAAGTGCAAAGCTCGTACGTGTTAAAAGTTTATGAGACTGTGTATGGTGTCCCATTTGTCATTTGAGGTTGCAGAAGCATCCTCAATCACAGCTCTAGCTGTGACTTATGGCTCTGCTGCAGGTGGCTTTTATCAGAGGCCTTTAGACTTAAAGGTTAGCAAAAAGAAGCTCAACGCTGTTTTTGGATGCCGTGAATGGAAGGAGGAGATGATATTGTCGATAATAGATAGATGCTAATCTCGATTTCAGAGTACGCTGAATAAACTTGTGAGGAAATATCTCACAACTTAATGACTCGACAGCCTGTCGGCTAAACTTCAACATGTTTGCCAATAAAGATTCATTTTGGATTGAATAAATTGGTGTTTTATAAGAGAAAGGCTAAGCTATTTATTACTAAATAAATACAAAAACTCATTCTGCATTTTATTTAAAGAAAATTATAAACACTTTATGCATTGCATAAATCCAGAGAAAGATTACTACACAAAGCATTCTAGAAATAAAGCAAAATCAAACAACCTACCTGTTAACTGACTAACAGAAAACAGAAAATGCTTTTTATAATAAAAAAATGCTTTTTATTAAAAAAATTTTTTTATGTACAATATACAATAAAAATAAATAATAAAGAAAATAACAAAAATATATTACATCTTTGATTGATTTTTTTTTTGCCATTTTTATTTAGTGGGCAGAGAAGACGAAATAAGATCATAATTCAAACTTGTGTTACCTGCACATACCCCAAAGATTCATGTGTTGTAACACATGAACTAGCTCCAATAACTGCTCATTTCCACACTCATAAAGAAAATAAATCCAGATGCCTTTTTAGCTACAAAATAATGCTTTCTGGATATAATGCTGCAGGAACTGAAACAAACTGATTTTTTGTGTTGTAAACCACACTAGCCAATTGTGAAAATCTTAATTATAGACTATAGGTCGTGGAAAACAGGTTGAGGGTTAAGTTTTTGACTTAACTGTTAGCCCTTCACATTTTTACAGTTGTCTGCTTTTTCACACATATTCTCATGAATTTATTTACAATGCTTACAAGACTGAACTGTACCTTAAATATCAAAGTTCGTGGTTTGTTTTAAACCTACAATCACAAAAAATTCATTTTGAATTTAACTTAATTGTGATTATCATATATTTAACAATTTAAGTTGAATTACAACAAGAATCTAGGTTGAACGTGTAGCATACAGAAAATATGATTTCTGATGCAGCATTTGATTTATATAGAATTAAAACCTGAAACCTATAGTCTTACTTAAAACTTTAACATGAATCATGAGCTGCCTTCCATCCAATGGTATTTATTTGAAGAAATGCAAATCTAGTCGTCTTTCTTTTTGCTCCCTCTTACTTCTAAGTATATACTCTGTCACTTTGATTTTCCTGAATAACACATGAGTGTTTATTGGCTTCTTATCCCCCTTGCTTTCATTTTAATTCTTTTCTTTCTGTCTCTTTAACCCAGAAGTGTTCAATTCTTCTTAGAATCAGCCCCTTAACATCTGTGTAAAGTCTTCTTTTTTCTATATTCTAAATCACTCCAAGTCTTTTCAAATAAAATGCATTATTCCTCTTCATTTTTGTTTCTTCCCACTCTCCCTTTTTTCTTTCAAATCTTTGAATTTAGTGCTTTTGTTGTTTCTATATGTTAGCTCATTGACTTGTCTCTTTGACTCCTCATTTTATTTCTTTTTTGGGGTCTCTTTCTCAGAATCTCCTCTTTTGCATTTGCTGCTGCATAGTTTTCTGGTCAAATGTATCCTCCAACTGATCAATTTCTTGCTCAAGCAGAGCTAGTTTAACAGGATCTGACTCACATCGGTCTTCATCCTCCTCCTCTTCCTCATATTCTTCCACTTCAATTCCATCCATGGTCTTTTGAAGCTGAGTCTTCACTTTGTTTAGTTCTAGTAGGCCATGTTGAAGCTCTTTGCAGACTTCCCGGATCTTGGAGGCAAATTTGGTCTTGGCACCTTTGTGAAGTTCACTGGAGTCTTTGGCAAGAAAGAAGACATCCAGGGCGAGGAAGAGAGTGGACATGACCCCCGTGGTGATACTGATGGCCTTGGCGGCTTTGGCAGCACCTCCTGCAACACCTAGAACTTTCACAGTGTTGATAAGCCTATCAGTGTTTATCATAAGGGCTTTACCTGCTCGTCCGCCTTCCTTCATTACATGCTTTATGTTACGGCTAAGACTTGTGTTGACCACACTCTCAGAGTACCCCTTAAAATCCCATTCCTGCAGGGTGTTCATTCCTTCCTACATACACAAAAGAAAAATCAGAAGTGAGACGCAGATAGACAGAAAGACAGATCGACAAACAGACAGACTGGCATACAGACAGATGACACACAGATGGAATGCTAAACATACTTGCATGAACTCCAGACAATCTCTGATGTCACTGATCTCATTCTGGTAGCCTTGGATCAACTTCTCCACCTTCTTGCGATCCAACTTGGACTGAACAGCATCCGTGATATTAGCTGTGGCTGAGGTGATGCTTCCAGCTGTTGCCACACTGATACCCACTGCAGTGACGATAGTGGAAGTGCCAAAGGTGAAGGGTGCCAGGATGAGGCCAGTAATGGTGGCTATGCCCCCTGCCACACTAGCTACGCCCCCTCCCACAGCTGCGCTCACGGTCTTCTTATGGAAGCTGTCAGCAGTCTCCGCCAGAGCAAGCAACTCTAAAATGCAACGTTGCAGAGAAGCTCCACGTTGGTTGAACAGGCTGACGAAGAGACGGGCCGCCATGAACACACGGTCTGCAGCAGCCTCGACAGCCCTGGCAAAACATTTTTTTTCAGTGTTGGGGGTAACTCATTACAAGTAACGTGAGCTACGTAATCAGATTACTTTGTTCAAGTAACTAATAAAGTAACGCATTACTTTTTAATTTACAAGAGAATATCTGAGTTACTTTTTCAAATAAGTACTTTTTTTTTTCAATTTATTGATTGACAGCTCTCCTGTCCCCATGTTGAGAGAAATCAGAAGATGTTACTGTAGTTCTAAAATAAATATGAATATGCATTAATTCATCTCACTCACAAAAAAAAAACACAGATTCAGTATTCATCAAAATTAATAAAAATAATATATAAAACTCAGAATATGCAATAATTAAATGTTAAACAACACAAATATCCTTTATGTATTTAATCCCATTCTATTAACCAATGTCTTTGCTTCTGACCTTCGATGATCCAGTTCAACCATACTAATAAGCAAAAATTGCTCTAGACAAACATTTGTGTGTCTTTGTTTATTGCTGAAGTGTGTTGAAATTTCTTCTTCTGCATTCTACTGTACGGACTTAAATGTACTTTCCCTTCAGCCTGAGGCTTATTCATTTCACTTTTGGTGTGAAAAGGCTTTTATATTTGCCAAAAATAGAACTTTTTTTATTTTAAAAACAAACAAGCAAGCCCTGTCCAGATTTAAAAAGTAACACAAAAGTAACGTAACGCATTACTTTCCATAAAAAGTAACTAAGTAACGTAATTAGTTACTTTTTTATGGAGTAACGCGATATTGTAATGCATTACTTTTAAAAGTAACTTTCCCCAACACTGGTGGTCACTGGCGGCAATTAGACGATTTAAAAAATCCACATTTACTCACAGCTTCTCGTCTTCCTCCTGAAAATTTGCTGTTTTATTCCATTCACTCCAACCTGTCAAAAGTCAGTAAATCATATGCATTTTCTAACAGTGATCTAAACTAGGTATAGTAACAGAGATGAGGAACAAAGATTGACCAATCGTCCAGCTGACAAATTTTAGTTGACTAAGATTAGAGAGGTTCATCTACTTTTTTCTTATATATAAGCCTAAATATACAAAGACTTCTTTAAGAAAGATTAGCAGGATGGTCTTCTAGGAGACTAGTCATTTTTGAAAACATGTAGTTTTGCATGTCCATAATAGGCAAGCAAGTAATTTGACCCAACTCACCCGCAACAGTTTTCCACCAGTCCATCAGGTCATCATCCTGTGAAAAGAGAGCGAGAAAGAAATACAATTTTCAAATAGATTTCATAATTAACCCAATTTAACATTATTGCATCATAATAAAATAATAATATACCGCATCTGTCTCTAAAGAATTTAAATCTGTTGGGTAGGCAGCCATCTCCACTGGCAGGATTTCAAAAGTACAGTCCTAAAACATTCAGAGAATAGGAAATCATGTGATGGCATAATGTGATATTGATACACCATAGAAGGAGTACAAGAAAATGTAAAGGACTGCAGATGTGGCCAGAGCAATAAACTCCAATGTCCATAATGTACACTCATTCACATACTCATTGCAACAATAACTCACCTCATTTGTCTCCAGTTGCTGCATTTCCATAGGCTCCTCAATCATATCTTCTTGATCTGAACCCTATATAAAGATTTTAGTGTATGATAATTAAATATCATGTGATATTTAAAAATAAAAGTGTTAACACTACCTGCGTACTGGATGAAAACGTGGACATTCTAGGTAGAGTTCTCTTCACTCTAAATGACACAACCTGAAAGGATGTTATCACCAAAAGAGTTTATGCAGAATATGTGAACTGACACTGTAAATAATTTCAAGTGCAAACAAAAAGCCCAATTCCCCTACTTTTTGTGGCAAGTGGAATTATGGGCTTTTATTTTCTTGCAATATTCCTGCCTATGTATACTGCTTTTTGACCCTCAGAAGAGAAAACAAGTGCTCCTCTGCATAAAAAGTGAGAGAAAGGCTTACCTTGTTATTACTGTTAGAGAATTTCTCATCATGACATTTTCTGGGCACTGCAATAGATTTCTATCAAATAGAGGAAACAGTTTGATTTTTTTCACAACATCATCTACTTTGCTGGCAACTTAAAATCATTACCGATTTGGTGAAGTACCTTTTCAATGCCAGTGTCCAAGAACGTATAATCCCAGTCTGTAAATTCACTATGCTCATTTAGCGGATCCTACATTTGATTAAAAATGGTATAAAAGTACATGCTAACTGTGAACATTGTCAACAATCTACTGTAAATACAGCAATAAGAAGAGGAAGCTGCTTCACCGTTTCAGCAGGAAAACGTAATGCTGGTTTTGGGGAACTGCGGAAAGTGCTACTTTGCTTCCCTGAGTTATCCTGTAGAAAAAGGGACAGTAACTGTGAAAAGCAGGTGACTAAGCAATTTCAACATTATAAATATATTCTACTGTATATAATATAAATAAAGGGTCACGATAAGCACCTTTAAGTTGTTGTTAGAGAGATATAAGAGATTGCCATTACTGGCCAGCAGTTTAATGTGTAATGGTGGGCTGTCCTACAAGAAGAAAGCTTGTAACTACTGTGCATTATCAACAGAAAGGCAGTGGTAGCAATGCAAAAAATCTATATACAAATACTATGGATAAATTGAACAGACATATGTTAATTTTGTGTTTTGTTGTAGCAATATACCTCTTCATAAGTATCCCCAGTTCCTCTAGGAGATGTTTTGAGAAAATGAAACAGGGAATTTTCCTCCTAAAGAAATTAATCTGAGAGTTAGAATTACATTTTGTGTGACTTTGAATTCATTATGTCATTATGGCCATTGTGATTGATCGTACTGAACCTCAGTGACATTAAAGCTTACAAGACTGTCACTGCCTGGAAAATCATCACTTTTCAATGCTGGTTCTTCCTGTAAAGAGACAGAAGACCAGCACATTATACAAAGCTATACAAATTATATCAATCTACACAGTATTGCAAAATGTTAACTTTAAGACATTCATTTAAGAATTAATGAATGCATGAACAAGACTGCACTTTTGTAACACCTTGGTGTTGTTGTTTTGTGTTTGGTTGTGATTGTGGGCTGAGAGTTCTCCGTGTTGTAATGATTCTCCGTGTTGTAATGGTTTTTCCTGTTAAGAAAGAGAGAGGAAGGTAACCTCAGACATACAGTATTCAGAAGCTAAACCGAAGACAAGCTTCAAAACTGTAGGTAGCATTATTCTGTGTAATGTGTGACATAAAAGTAATAATTTTACTGACTGAACAGTAATCAGATCAAATAAAACCACAACTACAGCAATACATTTTATCCAGTTTACTGTATGTTTTTGTGGACACAGGGTGGATCATCTGAGCTGTTGCAGTGTCCTTAGAGCACTAAATATTTATTTTTTAATCCAAACCTATTGTGCCATTACACAACCTATTGTGATTCACACTGATGTGATTACAGGTTTACTGTAGTTACAACAAAGCTTTGGCTGATGTGTAGGTAACTTCACTGAAGAAGTTACTTGCCTCCCCTAGTTGTAACAGATAGTACTGTCTCATGGCCTGACACTAACTGTATGGTATAATGTATGGAGCACATATTTATGTGCAAAGCATGTACAGGTGCATCTCAATAAATTAGAATGTCGTGGAAAAGTTCATTTATTTCAGTAATTCAACTCAAATTGTGAAACTCGTGTATTAAATAAATTCAGTGCACACAGACTGAAGTAGTTTAAGTCTTTGGTTCTTTTAATTGTGATGATTTTGGCTCACATTTAACAAAAACCCACCAATTCACTATCTCAACAAATTAGAATATGGTGACATGCCAATCAGCTAATCAACTCAAAACACCTGCAAAGGTTTCCTGAGCCTTCAAAATGGTCTCTCAGTTTGGTTCACTAAGCTACACAATCATGGGGAAGACTGCTGAACTGACAGTTGTCCAGAAGACAATCACTGACACCCTTCACAAGGAGGGTAATTTCACTGAAGAAGTTACTTGCCTCCCCTAGTTGTAACAGATAGTACTGTCTCATGGCCTGACACTAACTGTATGGTATAATGTATGGAGCACATTTTTATGTGCAAAGCATGTACAGGTGCATCTCAATAAATTAGAATG
>NW_015505200.1:5216737-5292721 GCF_001515645.1 Sinocyclocheilus grahami | reverse complement strand
TTCAGTCTGTGTGCATTGAATTTATTTAATACACAAGTTTCACAATTTGAGTTGAATTACTGAAATAAATTTATTTTTCCATGACATTCTAATTTATTGAGATGCACCTGTATGTAAGTCACAAAATGGATGAAAATGGATATTAGCAACATTCTGATACCTCAGTGCTCATGGTCAGTGTCATTTCAACTTAAATTATGCTATGAATTTATTTGAACTAGCATATGTATATCAACATATAAAATAGCTTCTATTGTTTGTCATAAAAAAGCATATAGGCTTAAATTGGTTATTTTAATGTCTAAAGTAACACCAGATGTTCTACCTCTTGCACTGGGTGACTCGTCCACTTTTTAGGCGTTCTTTTAAACAACCGGCTGAAAACAGCAGCTTTCCCCTGATAAATGAAGAAAATTTACATCCTACAAACATTTTCATCATAAAAAGTTAAACTATGAATCGGATATAAATATACACCATTTATAATAAAAGTCAAGCATACCTTCGGGTTATTGTTGCCTGATGGTTGATCATCGAGAGCCGACAGCTCACTCTCAGTTAGCTTGTTCTGGGAAAAGATTATTCTCAGAAACATGCCATTGCTATATTTACTGTATACTTTCTACATATAACTCAATCAGATTCTTCCTTGCAGTCTGCCTATATTCCAAAATGTTATTTATTGTAAAGCAGAGTCAATGCAGATTCAAAACAGTATTCTGAGAAATCAAACCATAACATCAACTCTCAAGTGCATTAAGAGAAAACATATTAACTGACCTTAATTTTGCTGTTCTCTAACAGACCGTCATTATTGCCCATAAGTTCACAATTCTCATCCTAGAGAAAAAAATTGTCAACTAACCATTGCAATTGAAAGCCCAGATATTACGAGAGAGTCTGGTTACATCAAACTAATTACCTTAGCGTGAAAGCTTCCTGTTCCTAAACCCTTAAACATGTACTGTCTCGCCTCAGATGAGTGCTCATCTACGTCTGAACGCCTGTACATTGAATCTGCTTTTTCCTGTAGCACAAGCAAAGGAAAAAACACAACACAAATTGGGAGGTTATTCATATACTGTATGTGGTTGCTAAAAAGTATTTGCATATTTAAGTGTGGTACACAATGACATATAATATTACTCACCTGAATGATTTGTTGTTTTCCTCTGACTTATTGTCACTCTGTCAACTTTCACACCTATGGAAGAATATTCACCATTATATCAATCCTACTTGGAAATCAGTTAATGCAGTTTTTTTTTTAAATGTCATGCTTTAAAATTACCTTGCACATATCTCTTTGTATTTTCTGAAAAGCTAATTTATTTAATAAGCTAATATTTACAATAGTCTAACACTATTTAGAATCATTCTAAAATATTGTACCATAGATTTATTATTATTTTTTACATACAGTCAATATCTTACATTCACACATAAACCTATAAAAAGAGTTTTCTCTCGCTTTGATTTTTTTATGCCATTCCCTAGTTGGTCATTCTCTGGGGTGGACTCTTTCGGGACTCATGTCCATGGATGTTATTCTGTCAGACCAGGCCCACAGAGATTAAAATTAATTATCACAACCAACTCCTTTCACAGGTTATGAAGAAATAGACAATCAGCTCCAGACATGTTTCAGTGGTTCATTAAATAATTCTTGACTTCCTTTAAGTGATTATAGTTCAAATAATATTTTCCATAATCATTTCCATAATAAATACTTATTAAATTATACATAACAAATGCTTAATAAAAGTGTTCTATTATGCTTGATTTATCTGCCCTTTCTATTCATTTAATTGCAGATTAAGTTGCAGATGCTCAACACACAATCATCTTCATTAGTAGTAAGACTAACTTATCTTTCCAGTGTTGATGCCGCTCTCTTTCTTGTTGCGGTCTTTGATCTTGTAATTAGCTGATGATGAATAAAATGCAGTGCATATCTGTAGATTTCATTGACGTGAACCCTGTTAAATTTGTATAGCACGGGAACTGAAGATTTTGTGGAGACACATTTATGTGGCAAAGTGTAAACGGAACCGTTTTAACAAATCAGATAGCTATCGAATCAGAGAAAACACATTAAGTGACCAGGTCTAAACAGGCCCATAGTCAGACGGATCCGGTCCGTATCCAGACCAGATGGTGGACCTGCACCCTGAGACGACCACAACGCAGTCCTGAATGTCAGCGAAGACCACGACAACTTGACAGCCATTGGCACAGATTCTCAGCAAAGGCCACAAGAAACAGACAAGTCCTCTGCACAGACCCATATGGCCAGCAATGAACGTGTCAGACCAGGAGCTGCTAGGACCACAATGCAGTTTTATCATGCTTACAGTCACTTTTAAGCCAGTTGTCCACTACTGGATAAACGGCAGCCCTGCTGGACAGACTACACTTCTCTTCCCACCAAATGCTGGTGTGACGTATCCTGATGTTCAAGCAGGAGGAGCTGGATGAAATATTCTGAATGACAGCAGTCCACAATCAGACTAGTTACGCAGCCTGAAATCATAAACACACCACTGAGCTAAGCTAACTACACCTGGTTTCTCCCAAGTTTTTTTTTTTTATTTCTTTCTCTGTTTCAGTCACGTGGTGGAGTCTGGGTTCCACTGTCACCTCTGAAGTCTAAAAGACACTGACTATTCAGTATTATTATTGATTTGGCTGATCTGACACTACTGCATGATGACAAAACTTGAACTGAATTGAGTTGGATTATGACATCACTGTTTTCTCCAGAGCTGCTTTATTGCCGAATCGACTTTCATAATTTATGCAACATTTTCACTGATATTGAACTTCAAATCAACATCAAGCTGACTCAAAAGTGATTAATGAAACTTTTGTCTGCTGTAGAATTCCTTAAAGCTGAACTGAACTAATTCATTCGTAAACATTAATTTGACAAAGTTAATGAACTGAATCAATACTACTGACTTTTTTTTAGAGCTTAAGTTTTTAAATAAATTAAACAATGTTTTTGGTAGTACAATTTATGGTTGCATTTTATTTTCCTGTAAAACCTATTCAATATATTTAGTCTGCAATTACCTACTTTCTCTTGAGTGTTTCATTGTTATTGGCCAAGGAAAGTTTAGATTTTTTTCAAGTTTTGAATGATTTATTTATATTAATACAGGGAGACTGCGCCTACAGATCCGTTGCAAGTGCCAGTGGACTCTGATACGGACCCGTTTTTTGGATCGGAGCTTGTGGTACCTCAAGATAGGAAGCACAGGATAGGAGTCAGTTTGCTACCTGGGATCCTCACCTCATCATTTAACCACATATCATCTCATTTAGGGGAGGTCTGCTTCCTGCTTCAGCGTTCCTTTTGGAATCATATGCGCTTTTTCATTTCCAACCACAATGCATGTATCATAGAAAACAATATGATGGAAAGTATTTTTATGAAGCATTGCGTAGGCAAGACAGCACAGGCAGGAGTGCACTCTAAAAAACAATCCCAAAGAGTGCCAGGCACTGACATCATTCATGACAAACAACTGCAAACAGTATCATACGCGGCGACAACGCCTCGCGCTCCCGACGCTTCTATTCGTTAAGATGCACTTTGGTGTGCTTACTTTTTATTCTTCCATTTTCAATGTTGAATTCTTTTTCTAAACTGATCGCCCTTTGTTTTTCCAGCGGATTTGTCTAGTCTCGGAGAAAGCGTCTGACCTTGAATGACAAATGGGAGGTCCAGCCAAACACAAGACTCTTCTATACCGAAACTGGGCCGAATAGTTTATTTAATAAACATGCAGAATTGAGAATCGTGACGATATTTCAACGTACTGTTTTGCCTACCTTAGGTTCCCAGAAAAACGGCCTGTCAAAACTTTGTCAAGCTCCACCCGGTAAATCTGTGTTGAGTGAAGACAGAACAGCGGGGCTGTTTAGCAGGGTGTCAGTATGACGACAGCGAGCCACTTCCACTAAACAAATGATATAATACAAGGCTGTTTCTTCAGACACTTTTAGCACAGGTATTGAGTTTTATTATAACAAATGTTACCTTTTTTGTTACATAAGGTAACATTAAAACTGCCTTGAAAACATTTTAGAAAACCCTCATAATATATTTTAAATTCAAAATGAAATAAGCACAATCCATTACCATATTCACTGTATGAAAATGCATTATATCAGTCAGCCATCAAAAATGTTGGCCTTAATGTGGACAGACAGGACCATCAGTGACTGATAAATATTTGGCAATGAGAAATTTGCAAATAATCAAATGTAATAAATAATGAAATAACTAGCATTCATTATCCGTTAAAAAAGGGCTGTCAAACGAAAATAAATCCAAAATAAAGGTTTGTGTTTACATAATATGTGTACTATGTATATTAAACACACATATACATATATATATATATATAAATACACACACGTATATTTTACAAATATTTATATGTATATTTACATATATCATTTATATATTATATAAAAATGTAAATATTTCATATATAAATATTTTTCTTAAATATATACATGCATGTGAGTGTACTTCTATACACATAATAAATATACACAGTACACACACATATATTATGTAAACACAAACTTTTATTTTGGATGCGATTAATCGCAATTAATTATTTTACAGCCCTAGAAAATACACAAAATAACCCCCTCCATTCACTTACCATGGTGGGATAACCGTGTGTTTAGGACCATATAGAACATATATTAGATGTTCAATTATACAATTATACCCTAACAAGCAGTGGAAATAAAGTAATAAAAACAAGTTAAGATCCCAAATTTCCTCTTCTGTCGAATAAGGAAAGCCAGTATAGTTCTATAACCATACAATTTTATATCATCTATTGTGAATGTAATAATAAACTCAGAGGAGTGTTTACAGAGGTTTGTCAAGATGGTTTGTCTTCTTTCAGAGTGGTGGTCAATCGCAACTCATCTCGGATTATGTTAAGTTCCATCAAGCCCTCATGTAGCTGATCTGCCACCTCTCTAATCTTGGCAGCAAATTCTGACTTTGCACCATTTTTCAGTTCATGGGAGTCCTTGGCCACAAAATAGATGTCCATCCCGACAAAAAGCCCCGTCAGAACACCTGTGGATATACTAGCGATCTGCACAGCACGTGCCGCAGTGGTTCCCGCCGCATTGGCTATCTGCATCACACGCATAATTTCATTGGCATTGGTTAGAATAGCTTTGCCCGCCATAGCGCTGTCCTCATAGATATTGTCAAAACAAGGGAAGTCTCGATTGTATGCATTGTTCTTCATCTTATTCAGGTTGAACTTGCGTAGGTTTGTAATGCCTTGCTTGATGAACTTCATGCACTTGTTAAGGTCAGCCATCTTCGCCTGATAGTCTTCCACAATGCGCTCTACCTTTCTGCGATCCAAAGTGTTGTTGACGGTACTGGATATCCCAGCGGATGCAGAGGTAAGACCACCTGCCATGGCAACACCCAGGCCAACTGCAGTGACGATCAGAGAGGTTCCCATTGTGAAAGGTGCTAAGATGAGGCCAGTTATGGTAGCAACACCTCCCACAGCACTGGTGGAGCCACCAGTGATCTGGGCAATCTTGGTTTTCTTGTTGAATCGGTCTAGGCCATCAGCAATGGCATGCAGGTCGATCACATGCTGCCACAGTCCTTCCGCCCGTTCTGAGAAAAGTTTGTTAAACACTCGTATGCCCTTTTGCACCTTTTCAGCTGTTACAGCAAAAGCCCTGAGCAAAAGACAATTGGTCAGTCAAATTCACTTTGTCATGTCACATGCACACAGAATGAATTGGGACTTACTTGGCTTCCTCTTTCTCTGTCATGTTGTCACTTTTGGGCATGTCTTCCCATTCTGATTTGGAAAAAACAAAATGGGAGGAAAATAGCTAAAGATGAAGGACCATCTATCAGAACCTTTTTAAAAATAAATTGCTGTTAACTAGATTAAACTAGTAAGTATTGGGGGGTTGTTTCTAAAAGTGGACAAACATGGCAGGACAAACTCACGCTCCACAGTGTTCCACCAATCCATGAGGCCATCAAGATCCTGTGACAGATGCATTTAGGATAACTACATTTTTTTTTTTTTTTTTTAAAAAACAAAAAAAAGGATCTATATTTATAGAACCAACCTCCTCATCCTCTCTCTGAGTTTCACTTAAACGGAACTCATCCAGCCATTCCATGAGGGACTTCTTGTGGCCTTTAGTCTTAGGGGGGAAAAAAACAAAAACTAATGAGGCCATCAAGATCCTGTGACAGATGCATTTAGGATAACTACATTTTTTTTTTTTTTTTTTTAGAAAACAAAGACAAGGATCTATATTTATAGAACCAACCTCCTCATCCTCTCTCTGAGTTTCACTTAAACGGAACTCATCCAGCCATTCCATGAGGGACTTCTTGTGGCCTTTAGTCTTAGGGGGGAAAAAAACAAAAACTAACAAACCAGAAAGTAGATTGTGTAAAGGGGAACTTGAAGAGAAAATTCCAATGCAGAAACCAACATAAATTGCAGAAGTTGTGAGACAAATAGGAAGGTAGTGTGTTTGAGTGGTTTTGTTTTCATCACAGGTTGCAAAAATTTGCTGTTGCAAGCTGAAATATTTTTTTCCTTGAGTAAAAAAAAAAGAAGTTTAATTTTTAAAATAAAAAATACAAAACTAATAAAAAAAGAGAGAAGCACAGAATGCTTCCTTTAGAGACAACTTCTCTTTTTAATGCTTGCAGACATTTAGAATTCCACTTTTGTGTGCAACTGATTGTTAGGCAAGCCAACGCACGGCTCATTTATTGCCACCTGACCTGTAGCGTAAAACAGTTTATGAAGGCCTCAGTGGGGTTTTTATATTTAGGATACCACATCTCTCAGTTCTCATTCTTTACCTGGTTGAGTCTTGTTTTCAGTGTCACAAGAGTTATTTGAGTTACATGATTAAAAGAACTGCTAGGACATTACAGCACCTCTGCAAGGTCACTGCCACTGTCTTCATTTTGGTTTCCATTCTTCTTCTGTGTTCCTTTGTTCTGAAAAAATAGCACATGCTTCCATTAACTAACAACTGTGAGGATTTTAAAAAAGTAAACATGACTATTTATTTTTTACCTTTGCGGCAACCTGGGGCATAAATGGATTTCTGGGTTTCTTCTTCTGTCCTTTTTGCTGTGAAAATGTCATATGGTTTAAAGCCGTTCAACTGGGATGAAGTCCAGATCACCCGTTTTGGTTCTCTGGAAACTCGTAATGGTAAGGTCATCAGTATTTACTTAAAATGGTAAGATGGGTGCTTACTTTTGGATTTTGCTCTTCTCCAGGTGCCTCAACCACTGCGGCAGGCATCTTTTCTGGGATCTCATTGCTAGCGGCCTGTAACGAGGAGCAGAATGCATATAACCCAAAGCGACACGATCCCATTCATTTCAGTGAAGAGCTGGCAACACGAGCGTCAGCGACTGTTGGCGACCGGATAGGGTGTGTCCAGTGACACGACAAAGTTTAGAATTCTTCAACTTTATGCAAATGAAGAGCGACTTTCGGGAGCGACAGCCAATAGGAAAGAAGACGGTAGAGCTTGTGATCTTTCTCCTCTCAGCTCAGGCAGTAACGGAGAGATGGAGGAGAGGATGTTTGTGTTTTTACCGTAGATAAACATGCGCAATGGAAAAAAAGCAGGCTCTGTTTCTCATTCATTTTTGTTTTTATGTACGGATTTATATTATATTATATTATATATTATATTATATTTAGTCCAATATGTTTCAAGCGGCAACCTTCCAGTCTCTCTCATGAAACCAACACGGAAGTGACCAAAACTGCAATTCATCACCTGGCCGCTAGAGGCTGGCTACAAAAGGGAGTCAGTCCCATAGACTCCCCACGTTAAAATGCCCAATTTTACAGCAGAAAATATGTGTTTACAGCCTGGTGCAAAAAGTGGTTTTGGTCTATATAGCGAATTCTGCCCTTCATGACAACTGTGAGGGGGGTGAATTTTTTATAACTTTAAATTATATTAACCCTTAAAGTTCTGCATAATTAAGGGCGTGGCCACATGAGTGACAGGTGGATTGCCGCTGCTCACCACCATCGAGCTAGGTGGGCGTGGTTTCAGCAACCATCTCCCGCCTCTTTGCCCATTTTCGATTATCCGGGAGTGACGTGCGGTAAAGATGGCGACGGCCTGCTCCGCCCACTTTTGAGCTTCAAAAACGCTCTTCAGAATCCTATGGGTGATGTCACGGACACTACGTCCATGTTTTTATACGGTCTATGATATGTTTGTATTTAGCGGCAAGAAAACCGATTCGTTACTAGGCAGCCAGTAGAGAGAACACCCACTACGACCTCATCGCCTCTGGCGACATGCAGTTGCTGCTAGTGTGCACGCAGCTTTAGCCTATGATTCAGAAATAACTTTAAAATTGTGATTATCTAGCCTGATTCGTTACTAGGCAGCCAGTAGAGAGAACACCCACTACGACCTCATCGCCAGCCTCTGGCGACATGCAGTTGCTGCTAGTGTGCACGCAGCTTTAGCCTATGATTCAGAAATAACTTTAAAATTGTGATTATCTAGCCTATGATCTGTATTGACAAAAAAATACAGAATGCAAAAAATGACAGAATACAAAATGATAAACTAACAGAAGTGCCATTTAAAAAAAAAAACTTTAGTAAACCAGTCACGGTTGCCAGACAAAAAAGCACTATTTGATGCACGCTTCAGACGAGTATTTAAATTGTAGCCTTGCAATTTGCTTTATTATTGAGCTACTTTATTCAACCTCTGCTAGATGATCTTACACAACAATTTGAGTCATATCCCACCCAGCATTCTGATGTGCATGTAGGTACTTGTCTTTTATATTTGGTTACTGCTATTTAGGCTAGGCCAATTAAAAACCAAAACGTATTGCTGAAAAAGCCCAAAGGCATGTTGAAATAACAGCTTCCATACCAAGCTAGACTTGCACAAGATTCCTAGATGAACAGCAGCACCTTAACCAGTTTGTTACAACATGTTTTCAATGAAGCTCAAAGTTTAGGGGTGATGTCTGAATATATAAACCTAATCAAGTGTTAAAGTCTTAAAGAAAAATACATAATAATAATTTTAAAATAAATATAATAATACTATAATTTTCATTATAAAATATTATAAAAAGAATAAAATAAAATAAAATGTACAATATACATTTTAGGTAGTCAATATACATTTTTGTTAGTCAAAGCAACAGCAGTTAAATTTTGTTCACATTATAAACCAGTATAGAGATGAATGGTTGGCTCTCAACATCAACTTGCTCGTCTTTATCTAAACCAGAACCTGTATCCTGGTATAAAAGAGAAAAGTGCATTTTTGACAATAAACATTTGATTAAAATGCCCTTGTCTTTTGAGATTCACTGGATTAAAGGCAGTTCTAACAGCCATCCAAATATGTAAGTAATAAATAGGAGCTTTAATATATGTATTTAGCCGGCAAATCATTTACAAAAATGAGTTGCATTGTTTAAAAAAAAAAAAGTATGCCCACCTGCTTAGATTTTGACTGTTTATCGTCAGGTTTCTCACAGGGTTCCAAGGACTGCTGTGTTTTTTCCATGCCCTGCTGGGGAAGCAGATGCCTTCCTATTACAACATGTTTTATCAGAACTAGTGAAATTACAAAAAATATCAAGTATGTGAAATATTCAGTAAGGTTTAACTAACACACAAAAAACACACAATACATGAAAAAGTGTCAGTTAAGTGAAAGTGAGAAAAACAGAGTATAGACATGCAAAAGGCAGACAAGGTAAGACTTACTTCAGTAGTGGAGTGATCGCCACAGTTGTCATCAGTTTTAGAAAGTTCTGTATCCATTATGAGAATGTCCTAGGAAAGGATCAAGAAAGGAAAAAACAGGAATATTAAAGTCAGACCGAACATCATCACATGCTGAAGATTTGCTTTAAACTGAGAGGTCATCCTAAGACAGAGGAAGAAAAGGCTTGTTGTTGAAAAATGACCATGAAACATTATATGCTGCAGGGCAAAACAGACCACAGAACAGCAACTTCTGCCATTGTATAAGTGTCTACTATGCTCACCAAGGCTGCATTTATTTGACAAATATAGAGTAAAAACAGTAATATTGTGAAACATTTTTACAATTTAAAATGTAATTTATTCCTGTCATGGCAAAGCTGAATTTTCAGCGGCCATCACTCCAGTCCTCAGTGTTACATTGTTCAGAAATTATTCTATATAAATCCAGTTTATTGTGAGATTATAAACCATATTATGCATGCATGTACATGTATGCACTAAACCGCTTTAAGCTGATTCAAGTTGAATTCTGAAACACCTATGTAAATCATGGATATTGAGGACAAATATAGAGGTGACAGCAAGCAATTTGAGAAATGAAGTGTCAGTGTAATTAGTGTAAATGTAATTAGGCTGTTAGTTAGTTAGCTAGTCATGCTGCCTGCCTCAGGCAAGTTTGTCAACAATCTGCTAGAGTCAAGACAAATCACGGGATTTCTGACAAATACACGCATCCATACGACCATGCATAGTTTCCTGAATATGCCAGTGCACATATTAAAGTTTGTAACGTTACAATTTAAATAAACAACACAAAAAATGTAGTCGTTAAAAGTTTGAGCACCAAGACATGCGCTACTTACCGCACACCGCCACTTCCCTGAGAAAAAAAAACAATGGAGCAGGGCGAGAGGAAAAATAAACCTGTGGAATATCTATGAAATGAAAGAAAATTGTGTACTGTAAACTGTTTCCATGGTATTTTCTACTGACACGCAATACTTGTCTAAACAAGTACAACTGTTGTCTTGCAGTCTGAAGTAGCGAAATGTTATTAACGCCGCCCTTTCTTCCCGTGTTTGTTGTGCCTGTAAATCCATGGCCGGCAGTCAGGTGGTGCCAGTCAGGCTTTCTTCACTCACAGACTGCTGGTCAGGGTTATAGTGTGCACAGTAAATATATATATATACAGTTGCAGGGCTCTCAAGTTTTATGAAAAGTTTGGAGTGAAATTACATCTGTTAGGGAAGGAGCCACTCAAATATTTGAAGCAGCGGCCCCACCCAATTCTCACAAGTTTTTGCTAGTCAATTTTACTTATTTTTCATAATTGACCAGCACTAATTGAAATGATAACAATTGGTAAATCTGATAAAAGACAGACAAATTCATCTAAATAATATACTTTTTTTTTTTTATATAGGCCTATTTCAAAAATACAAATGTATCAAAAATAAAAAGAAATTTGGCCCCAAACAAGCCAACTGAACAGCAGTGCTCAATGTACATACTGTCCACATACAGCAGGATCATACAGTAGGATTGGAAAACATGTGTGTGTTTGTGTGAGAGAGAGAGCGGTGTTGGGCGATATGCTCCATAGTCATATTGTCCTATCGTCAGCCTGTGAGATCGCCGATACACGATATTATCATTCTAATTAAAACATTACTCCAAATAAACCAACTCCAGGTTACGGCTAAAAGCAACCTAATGTTAGTGTAATCTATTAACTATACATTATATCAGTTTAGTCAAGTAGCATATGGATGTCGTGTGATAAAATATTTTTAATATTACTGAAATTGTATTTAACATGATGACAATTTAATAGAAACATGGTCAGTTACTAATTATAATGCTTATATTTACTTAAGATATTCAAACAACAGCTACAGAAAAAGAGCGAACATTTACATTATCAAAGAACATCATCATTGACTTCAGTCTAGTGCGAGTTTATGGACTTTTTTTTCATCCCGTTATAATCATTGTAGCTATCTACACTGTATGATGAATAAATCTCTTATACTTACATCGCACATACATCTGCCAAACATACTACTGTTCTTTTTGTTATTGTAGTTTTCAATTCTGGAGTAACAATAAATAAAATTATGTAATGATATTTGTAGAACAGTCCACAGGCTACTTTACTTGGTCGGTGGACATGGTTTCCAAACGAGGTTTCTCCATTCGCAGGTTCTGTCAGCTTAGTCAACAAATTCACGTGTATTGCGCTGCCCACAGGCAAGCTTATACAGCGACAGTATTTACGACACTGGTAACAGACAATTGCGCTTATCAACCATGAGGGAACCGTAAGCAAAAGTTACATGGTGTTGCTTCAAGTTTGCACTGCACCTGTTGGATGGAGCTGAACCTCAGAACCTGAACTCAACTGTCCTGCATATGGTTATGTTCCTGACACTCCTGGACAGTTCAGGCACCGGAACTGTTTTAAAGGTATCGATTTGGCACCGGTATCGAAAAAAAAAAATGATACCCAACCCTAATGAACATATCAGTGCCATCAGAATGACAAGTCTAATTTGTTCACGAGACAGTAAAAATGTTTAGCCACGTTGTAAATATAACACTGTACTCTGTTGATGTAAACTATGACGATCATTGAAAATGCACAAGACTGAACTTTATCCACATACGAACTATGCCAGCAAAAAAAACAAACATACTACTGTTCTTTTTGTTATTGTAGTTTTCAATTCTGGAGTAACAATAAATAAAATTATGTAATGATATTTGTAGAACAGTCCACAGGCTACTTTACTTGGTCGGTGGACATGGTTTCAAAACGAGGTTTCTCCATTCGCAGGTTCTGTCAGCTTAGTCAACAAATTCACGTGTATTGCGCTGCCCACAGGCAAGCTTATACAGCGACAGTATTTACGACACTGGTAACAGACAATTGCGCTTATCAACCATGAGCCCCACACAAAATAAGAATTAATTGTTTTTTCAAATTATACATGTATCAGCTTTAATGTAGAGACCTGCACTCCCGCGGTACTCAACAGGGACCCAACGCAACAAGGTGCGATGCGGGACAACTCTTGATGGGCGAGTGTGGGTGCGGGCGGGAAGAGACTCGTGTGTGTGCGGGATGCGGTAGAATAAAATCTTTTTTTACGGGACTCCCGCAAAATAGAAATGATCTAAACATAAAATGTCTAAAACATATAAATTGTTATTTATCTGTTGCACAAAAGTAAAAAAGAACAACTAATATTAACATTAAAATGATTAACATGTGCAAGCTAGGCAGAGTTTCTATTTATAACGTGTTTAAAGGGTTGTGCAATGTAACCAATCACAGACATAGCTGTTGATTTCTGGAACGCAGTGGCCAATCAGAGGTGATTACGTTAGAATCCACTGAGCAGTGCTGTAATTGCGTACTCACGAATCCTCGTGTAGACATTGTGAAAGATTCATTGTGCATATGTTCATTGTATTATAATAGAGCTTTATGAGATCGCGATGAACTGAGATGTCAGATTTTAGTGATAATAAAGGAAGCGCTGCTCACATTCTGACATGCCAAACCATGCACGCAGCAGCCCAGGCTTGCTTTTCTGTTAAAATAACAGTGGTTTGTGAATGTTGATGCTTAGCCTAAATAACAAATATTTTATCGGAAGCGTTTATGCTGGGATGATGTGGAGCTTAGGAGATGTTACAGAACCATTTAATGTAAATTTCTTCTTACTGAAAAAATCTATATAGATTACTTTTATGTGGGCGGGAGCGGGACAAAACATGAATGTTGCGGGCGGGAGTGGGACCAGATAAGACATTTTTCTGTGGGAGCGGGACAAAATCTTGCGGGAGCGGGACAGAAAAATCCCTCCAGTGCAGGTCTGTACTTTAATGCACTTAAAATTAAGTCAAATGTCAAAATTTTCATGACAAAAGTAGTATTTAAAATGTATCATGGAAGTGGAAAATATGTATTATATTTTATAAATAAATGAGCTTTTTTCCCCACAAAAGCTGTAATTTTTTGTTGTTGTTGTTTGTATGTTGTAAACACCCACACAAACACTGATCAGTACATTAAAACAGGTGTACCGTTCTGCACTGCTGCAGCTGTGATCCAGCTGCTGATCTGTGCCGCCCTCTGGATTGCAGCTTGCCTCTCCCTCTGCTGTTCCTCACTCAGCTTCTTCTGCTGCTGCTGCTCTTCCTCCTTCTCCTGTTGCTGCTGCTGCTCCTCCTGCTGCTGCTCCTCCTCCTGCTGCTGCTCCTCCTCCTGCTGCTCCATAATCTGCATGTCCTCCTCTGTCTCCAAGTCCTCTAGCCGCTTACCCACTGCATCTTCACAAAAGGTTATGAAGTGAGAGCCACTCGGATACAGAGAAAACTGAAAGAGATAATTTCAGATTATTAGTTTTCACTGTCAATTTCAATATCACACGATAATGACAGATTTTTAACTTACAATGAGGCCAAGGTACAGTATGCCCTTTTTCTGTCCCAACAGCCAAAAGCTCTTGTTATCATTCGCCATGACTCCGAATAATCTGCATGTCCTCCTCCTCCATAATCTGCATGTCCTCCTCTGTCTCCAAGTCCTCTAGCCGCTTACCCACTGCATCTTCACAAAAGGTTATGAAGTGAGAGCCACTCGGATACAGAGAAAACTGAAAGAGATCATTTCAGATTATTAGTTTTCACTGTCAATTTCAATATCACACGATAATGACAGATTTTTAACTTACAATGAGGCCAAGGTACAGTATGCCCTTTTTCTGTCCCAACAGCCAAAAGCTCTTGTTATCATTCGCCATGACTCCGAGGGGACGTACCTTGTTTGCCCAGCTACAATAAAACACACGTACTGAACATTCACTTTTTATTACACAGTGAAGGAATATTATTATTCACTATGCACTGTGCCACCTTCCTTGGAAAAATACTTAACAGAGGAGCACAGGACAGTTTTTACATGTATAAAAAAATTTGGTGTTTATTTACGTATAAGCTTCTTTGATGCGGTCATTAGTAGAGATCATATTAATGACTTTTCCATCCATACATACTCCAAACAGACTGCCACAGTAGAACAAAAAGCTCACAGGAAGCTCTACTTTGAATGAAGACACCTTATCAAGCCTGGAACAAAATAAAATAATAACCTATTATTGGCAGATAATAAAAACCTGTTTAAATTTAAAACACTACAAAAAAATCATTTTGAATTTGAGTGAAATGTAAAGTAAATTTAGAACATTATGACAGTATTAAAAATTTTATATTTTGAGATTTGAGATTGAAATTCGTTAAATTATTGAAGATTTTTTAGATTAATTTAAAGTGATCCAAAAAATACAATATTATTATGAAAAAACTAATAATATTATTATGTGTATTTATTAAATAATAATATATATTTTGGCAACATGTTTGCAGAACTTAAAAATGGAAGTGAAAAGGGTTAAAAGTCATTACCCCACAATGCACTTCTTGGAGTCCCGCTCAAGCTTCCAGATACATACAGAGCAGTCGCTGCAACCCACCGCCAGCTCATCATCCAGCATCCCAGTGACTGCATGTAGGACACCATCACTGACCTTCAAACAACACACACAGAGCCATTCACTGACATTTCCAACTGAAAGAGTGAAAAGAGCGCTCACACTGTATATTTACTAACTGAACAACAAATAATAATATCAGTTCCCAACCCAAGATTACCTTCTTCCAGTAAACCACTGAATTCTGATGCCATATCTCTAATCTGCCTGCATCATAACCACACACCATGAGTTCATCAGTACCCAGGAAGCACACAGATCTGACACTGCCCTTCTGGCAGCGAGGAGTTTCTGTGGATGAATGTATATAAAAAAAAAGGTTTTAAGTTATTAATACCAATCAAATGCTAAGTTTGAATGCACTGCTGTAGTTTCACAAAAAATAAATGTTGCGATTTTTGCATCAATTTAGATTCTGCTTTTTTTGACCATTTTGTCTTACCCATTGCTGTGGTGACGTTCCATGACCTGAGGGAACGATCAGCTGAGACAGTGAGAAACTCCGGCAGTCTGGCATCTTTGCTCACTAAAGCTTGGATTTCTGCACTGTGACCATGCAGAGTATTATGATGCTGTACCTATGAAAACAACATTTTTGAGAATAAATTAGGAATTACTGAGAATTATTTTCATTTTACGGCCAATAAAAACAAATGGCAGATATTAAAATTCTATTCTATATTGTCTAAACAAACTAAAAATAAAATACCTTTAAATTTTAGAAATGAACTTAGGCATCACAACATTATAATGTACAGTATGAAAATTGATATTCCTGTTCAAATTTGTTATTAAATTAGTGTTTTTTTAAAGATTAACTTTAAGTGAGCATTTAATGACTGCAAAGATCATCTGGATGTACATAAAAATATGGGAATTATTTAAATGATTAAATGTCGAATATCTATGTAAGCCTTTCTATGAAAGGTAATTAATTATGACTTTATCTCACAATTCAGACTTTTTCCCAATTTTAAGAAAAATGTGTCAAAATTGCAAAATGTAAAATCAGACTTTTGACTGAAGAAGAAAAAAAAAAAGGGGGAAAAAAATCCAAATTATTAGATTAAGTTGCAATTACCTAAAACAAGCTTCCATAAATAACTGACTGACTGATGACCAGTATGGAATCAATATATTATGCATTCCTAGAATTAATCTCTGAGGATTATTTAAAATATCTGATTTTCAATCAATTCTTTTTTTGTTTTCAAAGTATGTCATTAAACATTAAACTATTGATGCAAAGCATTTAGTTGGTTACCTTCAGCGGATGCCAGAGTTTAACAGTTCCATCTTCTGACGCTGAAGCTACCAGCAAGTCTTCCGGTTTAACATTTTTTTCCAGATCTGTGCGCAAAAGAATTGTTTTGCTAAGATTTTTTTTTTCTGTGTAAGCAAGACACATCGATATTTAGATATCAGGCAGCTATTTGTGTGTACATGTGTGTATTAGTCACTGAACCTGGCTGAAAGACGACAGTGCAATGATGGATATGTGACTTGTGGGCCTGAATCCTTGCGATTTCTACACCTGATTCCCACTTCCAAACCATCAGCAGTCCGTCTGTAGAGCCTGCCATTACATGATCCTCCTAAAGACATTAAAAAGTACATAAATATAAACAGGTTCCACTTTGATGTCTTTGCAACATGGCGCAACTGTCTTACCCAACAGCACAATGTGTTCAAAGATGAACTAGAGAGGATTTCTCTCAGCAAACATCCTGTCTGGATATCCCACATCCGCAGTTTACAGTCACTAGAGCAGCTAAGCTGAGGTGAAAGAGAAATTTTGTATCCGGTTACAGACACAGAGTTAGGTGTTCACGAAAGAGCACTTGGTAAATGGCTTTCTCACCACAGCAGATGATGTCCAGGCACATCCCGTAATCCAGTCTCCATGGCAATTGGAAATGGATTGCGAAAGACCTGGAGGAGAAGTGTTTACCTTCCATATCATCAAAGCCTATTGGATGAGATTGTGATGAATTTGAGTGTGACAGAAATTGTGTATTTTCTTCCCTTTCTTCCAGTAATATATGGTGAGTGGAGTGAGTACCTGATCTTTCCCTCCTGACAGCAACTCTTTCCCATTAGGACTGAAGGCAAGGCATGTGACTCCTCCAATGTGACCTCTCAGAATACACATCACTTTAGGGTCAATCCAGGGCTTAGAAGTCAATGTATTCTTCAACCACAGAGCAATAGTGAAGTCATCTAAAACAAAATGACATTTTCAATTTAAAAAATAAAAAATAAAAAAATAAAAATAAAATAAATGTATGGTTTTATATATTTAAAAAAATCTTTAAAATCTTTAAAATCAAACCACTAAAACTCAAATCCATTGTTTTAAAAATGGTAACAATGTACAATATGAAAATAGATATTCACTCTGTGATTTGCTCAGATAAATTACTGTTTTTAAAGATTAACTTCAAGTGAGTGTTTAGCCCAAAGTATACTTCAGCTGTCTTGATTCCGCGATTGTCAGCACACTGTCCAAGTGACATAATTTTTGTTATTAGGAGTGTCCACGGATATCTGTGCGAACGATGCACGTACAACAGTGCAGATGCGAGGTACTGTAAATGTTCAGACAGAGCGAGTCCACTAGGTGGTACTGTGTGCATGCTCACTTTAAAAGCTGTGCAGACACGGTTGTGTGCAAGAAGCTAGAAAAAAAAGAAATATACCTCGGCCTTTAGATGAGGGCAAAGTTAATCTAAATGTAAAAATTGGTTGAAAAGAGTATGCAAAAACTAAATATTTAAATATCCAATGTGGATATTTTGTGTACACTTACCAGACGCAGAAGCCACACAGGTGGAGTTTTGAGCCAGGGAGAGAATAGGTCCCTTCTGTACACCAAAAGATCCCATCAACACAAGGTTTTCCGGATTTTCTCCTTGCCTTTCCCAGACCCTGAGATTGTGGTCCATGCCCCCAGACAGTAGCAGCTCTGTCCCTTTGGCCTCCATCCACATGAGGCAGAGCATGGAGACCTGGAGGTCCTCACTGGACCAAACCTTCTCTCCTACAGCACAAAGCATTTACGGATGAGTTCTGCTCCTGCTCTATAATTACTGATTAAGAAGTAGTTTGAGGATGTGAGCCCTGAGTATATCTTGAAACAGGATGTCATGATGGCATGTTGGATGTAAATGTGTATATACCTGATTTCAAATTGAACATTTTGATACCATTTCCATGGTAACCCACAGCAGCGTATCCACTGGCTACAGCCACACACAGAGCATTAGCTTCATCTTCATTTCCATGTCTGCTGCGCTTTTGCTGTTGCAACGATGGTATCTGCAAATAATAATTATTAATTAACGTCATCCTTAAAGGTGCTCAACTAAAATTATTTGGACTTTCTGAAAGAAATATCAGTCCTTGCAAGGCAGCAAAACAATGTATTGATGTTTCAAGAAAGCTTAAGCTTTGGTTCTGCAAAAATGAAGCAAATCAGAGCGGTCTTTGCAGTTTAAAGTGTGCTATAGTTGGTTTAATAGTATAAGCAGTAAAAATACTAAAATAAATAGCAATTCTAACGTAAGAACATGAAAGTACCTTTTCTTCTCCCAGCACAGCAACAGTTTGCCCAAGACCACCAGACCATACATGAACCTAGACAACAAAAATGTACTCAATCAATACCGAGCGTTTTAGAATGCATGGCAGAGCAACTGAAATGAAGACTGTCAGATCATATTCCTCACCACACTGTCATGTCCAGCACTCATCAAGAGGCTTCCTCCCTGCAGGAAGTTTAGTGACTGCGTGGAGCCACGGTGAGCATGATAACTGCCCACACAAGCAGCTGCTGTCACTGACCAGAGCCTCACTTCTCCTGACAGACAGCCTGAGCACAACATAGAGGAGCAGGGAGAGAAAGACAGACTCCGCACTGAACTCTGATGACCTAACAGAGTCTAAATAGAAGAGAGAGTTGGAGGGAAATTATACGTTTCAGTATATAAGGCATAATAACGTGTCTTTGGAGTCATTCCTCACCATAACGTTTTTCTGTTCAAGCCAGTTCCACAAACGAACGGCTCCATCCCAGCATCCCACTGCCACGAGCTGACCCTCAAGGTCAAAGTTCACACAGTTCAGGGGGGAGGGATTCATGAGAGAGGCCACCTCTGTGCTCTTCTGTGCTGACCACACCTGAGTACGGCCACATAAATGATGAACACTTCAAAACAGCACAACACCACAAGTAGTTTAGGTTTAAAATCAATTTTTTCTTGGTTTTACCTTCAAGTTTAAGTCTAGTGAGACGGTAGCAAAGAGTTTTTTGTCTGGACTGACACCACATCCTGTAATCTTGTTGGAGTGGGCACACATGTGGGCAGTTCTTAAAGCGACAAAGTATTTTTCACAGGTTAGTCATTATTTATTAATTTTTTTAGTAAGTAAATTGTGCATTTGTGTCAGAAATTTTTTTTTTACCTGCAACCACTCGCAACATCCCAGACCTCCACCTGCCCATCAAATGAGGTTGTTGCCAGAAGCTCCTCCCCAAGGAAGATGCATCCGGAAATGCCATCACCACTGCTCATCAATGACTTCACTTGCTGTTTGTAAAAAAATTAATAAAAAAATTCATTAAAAAAGTCAACTGCAATGTCCACTGAGGTATCTTAATGCTGAAAATCATAACAAAATTAATGATTATCTTGGTTAAGAACTGTTACCTGTCCCGTCTCTGTATGCAGGAAGTGAAGTGTTCCCTCTACGGTCCCCACTGCTACAAGTTTTCCATCAGGACTCACCTCTACACAACTCGGCTCAGTGTGGAAGGTGAAAAATTTTTTTAGTAAGTAAATTGTGCATTTGTGTCAGAAAAGAAAATTTACCTGCAACCACTCGCAACATCCCAGACCTCCACCTGCCCATCAAATGAGGTTGTTGCCAGAAGCTCCTCCCCAAGGAAGATGCATCCGGAAATGCCATCACCACTGCTCATCAATGACTTCACTTGCTGTTTGTAAAAAAATTAATAAAAAAATTCATTAAAAAAGTCAACTGCAATGTCCACTGAGGTATCTTAATGCTGAAAATCATAACAAAATTAATGATTATCTTGGTTAAGAACTGTTACCTGTCCCGTCTCTGTATGCAGGAAGTGAAGTGTTCCCTCTACGGTCCCCACTGCTACAAGTTTTCCATCAGGACTCACCTCTACACAACTCGGCTCAGTGTGGAAGGTGAAAACCAGCTTACTGAGCAGAAAAAACAATATTAAAACACATAAAAAAATTCTAGATAAACAAACTTTGTTCATAGTGATGTCCAAGAAGTCTGAAACTATATTATTAAATTAAATCTAAAACCAAATCTAAATTAAACATTTTGCAGGTCAGCCCCTAAACCACAAACTATTAATCTGGACATATAACTGACTGTTTAAACTCGGAATATGAGAATAATATGCTATTGATAAAGGACCAATATTAGTACCTGGCTTCTTTTTGTGCTGCATCTGCGCAGTTTAGCCATTTTACAGCATGCACTCCTCCATTTCTTGTCATGCTTTCTGCCCACAAATGGGCAGAGCTGTCACAAGGTTCATTAAGAGCTGTTTGTACAAAGAGAGCAGGCCACTGGGAGAAAAGAAGGTTGTGGCGCTTCAGAAAACTCAGACACTCTTCAAAATCCTTCATGTTATCTAAAAAACAAACATGAATTTTGTATAGGTTTACCACAGAAATTGTCATTTGTAATTTCAGTACACATTCCCACTCATATATTACATCTATTTTGAGTCCTTTTTCAAGTAGTTGGGTTTTTATAAACATACAACAATAGAAAAGTAAAATACCTGTTGATCTTTTGGATTGCAGCTGATGGGTCTCATATTTTTGGGCTACATGGATAAAAGGAAAAACAATAAATATGATAACCTGTGATCTATGAAGAAAAAGGACAAAAATTCAGAAGCTTTAGTGTTGTCTTACCAAACAAAATGTAGGTCTCCAGAAGTTGGTGAAGAAGTCCATGCCGCACATTAGCATAGAGGAAGTAGTAGCTGGACAGCAGAAAACACAAAGGCTCCCACTGATTACTGCCCATCTGAGCAAAGAGAGAGAATAGACATCTATTATGAGTTTTGTAACCTCACATTGGTCACTGAAGTTGAAAGGTCAAAGAAGAGAGTAGGAGGACACTGACCAGGTGGGCAGTGAGTCGAGACAGAATATCAGCATCAGAGTGAAGAAATGTGTCCTTCCCCTGAGGATTTGACTGCACCCAAAGGTGAGCTGGGAAAAAAATGTTGTATAGAAATAAATATTTATATACATATATATAAAACATGCATTACCTTTCAAACGTTTGGGGTCGGTAAGATTTTTTGGAAGAAGGCTCTTATGTTCACCAAGGCTGCGTTTATTTGATCAAAAATACAGTAAAAATATTGTGAAATATTATTAAAATTTAAAATAACTGTTTTCTATTTTATATAGTTAAAATGTAATTTATTCGATGTAATCTTCAATGTCAACTGATCCTTCAGAAATTATTCTAATATGCTGATTTGGTGCCCAAGAAACAGGATTCTTTGATAAATAGAAAGTTTGAAAAGAACAGCAGTTATTTAATTTATATTACATTACATTTAGTAGACGCTTTTATCCAAAGTGACTTACAAATGAGGACAATGGAAATAAAAATGAAAAATTTCAAATAATAATCTTTTGTAACAATATAAAAGTTTCAATTTAATGCATGCTTGCTGCAGAAAAATATTTATTTCCTTAACCAAAAAAAAAAAAAACAGAAATTATTCTAATATGCTGATTTGGTGCCCAATAAACAGGATTCTTTGATAAATAGAAAGTTTGAAAAGAACAGCAGTTATTTAATTTATATTACATTACATTTAGTAGACACTTTTATCCAAAGTGACTTACAAATGAGGACAATGGAAATAAAAATGAAAAATTTCAAATAATAATCTTTTGTAACAATATAAAAGTTTCAATTTAATGCATGCTTGCTGCAGAAAAATATTTATTTCCTTAACCAAAAAAAAAAAAAAACTTCCTGCACCCCAAATAAAACACGTGATTTACATGTATCTTGTTTTACCTGCAATTATCAGATGACTTCTGGTTCTACTCTCTTCAGTAGACAGGTACAGATGTTCAAAGGCTGACATCACCTCCGGATGGGTCAAAATCAGGAGGTCATCTGAACCCTGACCATGGGACGGTCCAATTACGCTGCATTAGAAGAACAACAGAAAAAAATATTTCAATTCAATTCAAGTTTATTTGTATAGTGCTTTTCACGATACAAATTGTTGCAAAGCAACTTTACAGAAAATTAAGTTTCTACAATATATTTAAGTAGTAGCTTAGTGGTTGACTGTCAGTTAATGTACATATGGCAGAAATGTACGGAAAAATCAATTAAAGACATAATCAAACAGACAATGAACACTATTAACATCAATTATTTTATGATGCAATCAACTTAAAGCAAAATCTGGTAGTTCTGTATGTTTTTATTTCTTGTCAAAAACAGCAGTGACTTCTTATGTCCGTATATTCCACCATTTTTTGAGCTGTACCTGTGCAAAGTTCGGGCCAGCTGAGAGAATATTGCCATGGGAACACGGCTCTCTGGATGCCTTGCTACATGGAGAATTTCCTGCCATGTCACCAGCCCACCTCTGGAGTTTAAATCATTGCACATGTTCAGTATAGTGTAAAGAGAACTCTCCCGCAGTCCTGTGAAAGAAACAGATCAGTGATTAGAGGAATATTTTTTTTCAATACATTAGATATAAGATTCAAAACAAATGAAAATTTAACAAAATAAAATAATAAAATATAATTTAAAAAGCTTTTGGATTCTGTGTGCAGATTCCTTCAAATATTCAATGCATTATATTTATTAATTTGTATATTTAAAAAAAAACAAAAAAAAACAGTATGCAATATCCAAAACAATAGGCCCACCCTGGAGCCCTGTAGAGCCAAATTTAAAGAATTAACAAAACATTATAATACAGCATCAAATTAAATTAGTTCTTGCAGAGCAATTAATGTCTGTGTACCAGTGGAGCTGATGGCAAGAGTAGCTAATGCCCATCCCAGTCCTGCTCTGCAATATTCATTCTGCAGCCTCAGCAGACTGTGCTGCACCAGCTCACCAAGGGACTGAGGAAGAGACTGGAGGCTGTCCTTCATCTAAACGACAAATTTCATCATCAATATTATGTTCAACTTCACACTTCTTTTGCAAAATAACATTATTTGGATCACATAAAATACATTTTAAAAAGTGTATTCTTTAACAATTATTTACCTTCTCAAAGGAGGCATAATTCCTAAGCTCCTCACAAGCCAAATGGAGGTAGAGTGGACTCACGGAGCCTTTCTTCATCAGCAGTGTCTGAAGCTACAGGGCAAACACAACAATAAATTCACTAAATATTCAAAAAGAGGTCTCAATTTTTTCTTATATTACTCCAACAGCAAAAGGGAAGTTCACCTGGTTATTGAAAGCAGAATCACTCAGTTTCTTTCCAAACTCTACAAGCTGTTTCTGCACAATCTCCTTCTTGTCAGGTAAAGATAATTGCCCCAATGGAAATGACACAGTACTTTTCCTTTTGCTAATAATGTTTTGTAAGGATGACTCTGAAGTAACACTCAGAACCAAACAGACACCCTGAGAGGACAACGAAAAAGAAGGTTCAATCATTTTATCTCCACTTACTTACAGTAAGTGTGCATGTGTGTTTGTGTGTGCATGTTCCTCTCTCTTACTTTAGGGATGTGCTGTGGGATCCATTCTGACAGCCTTTGACCTCGACCGTCATGGACACGGTCCGCCCCATCAACAAGCAATGCCAGTGGCTTCTTTTTGTTCAGGTCATTCAAGTTCAAGTGGAATTCAGACAACAAGTCTCTGTAGTGCAACAAGAGAATAATTATGAAACGTATTTGCTGAAATTACAATACATGTTACATCAGATCCTTCCTTACTTATAAGATGTGTTTGGAGGCAGCTCCACATCGTCTTTTCTTTTCCTCAGCCATTGAACAAGACAGCGAAGAAGCTGCTCAATATTGCAAGCTGACTGGCTAGCATCTGTGGAGTAGGATATGACATCACAAAGAGGGGCTTTCTTGTTTTTGACAGAGGTTTTGAGTGCCTGGGCCAGGGCAGCCTTAATAAAACAGAAGATACAGAGAGATAGTCAGATTAACTTCAGTGTTCTTTTCCTAGCTGATCATACACTGGCATTAATACACGAAGAACGATGGTTATTTAAACAATGTACAGTTACCATGAACACAGTTTTGCCCTCTCCAGGATTTCCCTCAACCATCAGAATTCCTCCTTTTTGCTGACGTTCTTGAACTTTTTCTGTTGCCATTGAAATAAGCTTTGCCCTCCCATGAAATTGTTGTTGTTGGGCATGCTGATGCACTTCTTGTTCCTCAGTCTCTGAGGCCACATCTTCATCTGTCTCCTACAAAACAAGAACAAAAATTTTGGTGAGGAGGAAACTCTACTAATTAATAAATGAAAAAAAAAGAAAAAAGAAAAGTAGGTGGGGGTGTATAAGGGTATATTTAAAAAAAAAAGGTTAACCAAACAAGTTATCAAATGTGCAAACAATGTTAATTTTGATTTCACTGATATGAATAGAATAAACAATTTTAAATCCAAAAATAATTTTTTACAAACATTGATAAAAAAAAAAAATCGATTTTGAAGTGATTGGTAATTGCATATTTGCCTTTTCTATCATCAACTGCCCTACGTATGATTTTCCAATTGGAGCAGAATCCGAGACTTAATCTGCTGTCTGTCAGATATTTAAGACGCTGTTAGACTCATATCTATTTATCCACATCATCCTTATTTTTTTTTTGATTGATTTATCTTTTAATTGATGTATTGATGGTTTCAAACGATTACTGAGTGGCCCCCAAAACGTGAAACATATGAAAACCGTTAATTTCATCCGTTTTGATCACAGTCTGACCTCCACAAAGAGCTGCTGTATGGCTTCCCAGATATTCTCCAGTGCCGCCCTGCCAAAGTCCTCTAGGCATTTCAGATAGGGCTTTCCATCCACCACCCCACCCCATTCACAGGGATAGCTAAGAGAATATAAAGCAGTGCAAAAATAAATACATAAGTACTCACAGTGCTGGCAAAACAAATGTACTGAACTCACTTTTCTGTCACTTTGAAGTCGCTGTTCCGGATCCATGTTTTCAGGCTGTTCATTTTAGCTTCAGCTTCTTTGGATTCTGCCACAAAGTCTGTCCTCCATGCCACTGGCACTGAACTAAACATACAAATGCACAAAATGTGGATTATATGACATACTGTATCTCCAGTAAGTCACAGAGTTTCAGAAACATTAGCTTGCAGTTGATATTGTGTTTTCCATTAGTTCATTTCTAGGTTGCCGTCTGTCAACTATGAAATGAATCCAGTCAGCAGACAAATAATAAATAAATGTATACCTGGCAAGATGAGGTGATCTGAAGTAGAAGAACATGCGGCTCTGGGCAGTGTCTGGATACAGAGTTTGAAACTGTCGAATCTCCATTTCAGTGATGGATAACCCATTAGACGCAGAGTTCAGCTGGCAGAGTGATGCATGAAAACAATTCATGAAACTTAAACTTTAGGACAAGGATCAACGGGACATTAAATATCCTGTATCAAGAAACACTTATTCCCAATTTTGGAAACGTTGAAAATGTTGAAAGTTGTGCTGCTTAATATTTTCATGATCTTTTTTTTCAAGAATCTTTGTTGCGTAAAAGTTTTAAAAAAGCAGTTACATGTTATAAATATCTTTACTGGCAATTTAGATCAATTTAATGCATTCTTGCTTAAAGTATTAATGTCTTTCAAAAAAGTCCTAGCCCCAAACTTCTGAGAAGTAGTGTACTTTTTATTTTGCTTCTCTTATTTAGCTTGCAATTTTCTGGTCAAATTTTACTCTGGTAAACATTAAACTTAATGTTGTGCAGCAAGATTGTACGTGACTCATCACCTTTATCACACTTTTGATAAAAGCATCTATCAGACAAATAAATGTAATTACCCAGCTGTATTGAGGAAGTTCAGGTAGGGTGGGGCGTGGCGGCACTAGGCCATATCTCTCCCCCAGAATTCCGAGCAGCAGCTGGCTGCGACAGACCTCAGACAGACAGAGCTCCACAGCACGGTTAGACTCCTCCTCGGTAACGCCCCAGCGCAGCTCCACTTCCTGCAGGTAGAGATAGTGTGGCGCAGCTCGTCTCCTGAGCTCGGGAAACACACTACGCACAAGAACATCCCTCTCCGCATGCATGTCTCTGAACGTAGAAGAGATGAACACTCGGACACTCTTCCATCTATGAAAAGTAAGGAAAGAGAATCGATGAAGACAAGTTTTTTTTAGCATTCAATTTCCAATATACTAATGACTTGTCTGGTCTCCATTGGAATATATGTTGGACCACAGCCACCCAACATAAAGAGATTGATGAAAATTTTAAAACTAGAGATTTATGGATTTTTTAATGGGCATACCTGAACTTTAGTGTTGGCGGCAGTGAGATTACATCTGCAGCTCTCTCAGGTTCAGTTTTGCGCCCCTGTGGTGGCGGGATGTTATAGACTCTGTCCATGTGCTCCACATGCTGCAGCATCCGTGAGGAGCCTCTCTCTGAGACAAACCTACGACCATAGAACAAATCTAAATGAACAACTGAATCTCCAGCCATTGTCTATTAAAATAGATTCAACAGTAAAGTAGTAAAATACATTGTTGTTTACGAACAGATATAAGGAAGTACGGTATTGAATAATTTCTATTATATGCACTAATATAACAATAAATAGTGTAGTTAGAAACGGCAAAAATTCCAGATGGGGGATTCTATGAACAATATTAACATGACAGTTTTATACAATTACCTGAATTAGACAGTTTATATGAATTTACATGAACATACCAATTCTAATTCTGCTTTCTCAACTAAAGTTTAAAATAAAAAATATTTAAAATAATAATGTTTAGGAACTTCATGATTCAAAAAGCATGTTATTATCATTGCGGTATTCAAAAGTTGTTTTGTGACATTTAAGATATTCAAAGATATATTTTTATGCAACAAGGAAGCATTAAGTTGATGCAAATGTGATAGTGAAGTAGTTGTATTTTTGTGTATTGAAGTAATTGTAAAGTATTTGGTAAATATTTCAAATAAATGCTGTTCTTTTGAACTTAATATTCATAAAAGAAACCTCCAAAATATTATGTACCACTGTTCTTAACATTGATAATAATAATAATAAGAAGAAATGTTTCTTGAGCACCAAATCAGCATATTAGAATGATTTCTGAATCATCATGTGACACTGAAGACTGGAGTAATGGCTGCTGAAAATTCAGATTTGCCATCAGAGGAATAAATTACATTTTAAAAAGTTTTTTAAATTGTGAAAATATTACTGTTTTGACTAATTTTTATTTAAAGGGGTCATATGATGCGATTTCAAGTTTTCCTTTCTCTTTGGAGTGTTACAAGCTGATTGTGCATAGATAAGATCCCTGAAGTTGCAAAGACTAAATTCTCAAAGCCAAAGAGATATTCTTTATCAAAGTTAAGACTCTGCCTTGCTATTGACTGTTCAAATGTGGAGTTTTGCGCATCGTGTGTGTGTAGAGAGAGAGAGAGAGAGAGAGAGAGAGAGAGCAGTGTGTGTGTGCGTGCGAGAGAGCGGTGTGTGTGCGTGTGCTTGCGAGAGAGAAAGAAAGAAAGAGAGCGTGAGAGAGCGAGCCACGCGAGAGCGAGACACATCACAGTGGAGTCAGCTGTCTTAACCGTGGCTTGTGTACTGCAAACACATACCAGCTTCATCATGGTGTCTGTCACACGACTCTGTTCCCCTTTCGGGCTGTCTTTACATTTATTTTGAAAGACGAAGCTCGCGATTATGGTAAGAGGCGTTACATTTCCGACGAGTGCTTGCGGTGTTCGGCCAATCACAATGCATAGAGGACCTACAATAATGTACAGTATTTGAAAAATAATGTGTTTTTTGAACATTAAAGCATGTCAACATATTCTGTTACACCAAATAATGATCTTTAAAAAAAGCATCATATGACCCCTTTAAAAAAAATGTAGCCTTTGTGAGCATACCAACCATAGCTTTTTGAATGGTAGTGCTTATTGTGAGCACTTGGTAGATTCTACACTAGCTCTTACTGACAACTGCATGTTTTTTCACAAGAAAAGCATCTTAAAGTATTTCACAAGAAAGAATATATTGAGCACAACAGCTAAAGATCTTACTTCAGTATCTGCTCGCTAAACCCCCAAAGCTCTACAGTGTTGGAGTTCAGTTTGTATTTCAAAGTATCCATTTTCCTGTTCAAAATAAACAATACAAGATTTATTTACAACTACAGCAATTTTGGTCACATTTCTGGTCTAAGCAGCAGACATTTTAATGAAAAGACATAAAATTTCAATTTTGGCAAATGAAGAAACAAGTTTCACAAAACATACATGTTTCCGAGCCGCACACGTATCACAACAGCATCACGGTTGATATCTTGCCGATAGTTATTGATAGCCACAATTAAATCTCTGTTGATGCAGTCATTCTCACACACAACTATACGATCCAGCTGTGGGGGGAGATGTTTTAACAGACATGTCATGTGCAAAATAAATGTAATGTATCCTGGGACAACTATAAATGCAAAAGGGGCTCACACCTTTGTCTTCTCTTCAGATAGCTTAGTGAAGAATGTTGTGGAAGATATGCATTCAGGCTGTACATCATAGTCATTCAAATCCTAAGAGAAAAGGGAATAGAGAAAGTGAGGATTAAACAAAGAACATCCAAAAATAATGTCATTATGAAGAACATCAAACAGCATTATAGTACAATATTAGATAGGTAACTGTGTATGCTTATTTCCACCCTTTTTGCATTTAGATGAAAACACTAATACTTTAATAATACTGTCTTTAGTGAATCTCAAAATGAATATTAATTTTTATACTGTACATTACAATGTTGTGGTGCTTAAATTTACTTGTAGCATTTAATGCTGGAACTTATTAGCGTTTTATTATAATTGTTTTATTGTTTCATTTTATTTAAGGGTTTTATTTTAATGTAAATGTATTTTTTTAATAGAAAAAAAATTGAAAAAAGGGCTGTTTGATTTATAAGAGTATATTCAAAATAAAAGGGAAATTCTTACCTTCACTTGCTTCATTGCTTGCCTCACATTATCCAAAAGCACTTCAGACTTCACCTTGAACTCCTGGAGGCCTTCATCGCCAAGCAGCATGACTTGGGAATCTTCGCTACAGTAGTTGATCATCATGCTTAAAAGCATTGCAGCTTCCTGTACCTGCAGTACATATAGTCCACAATATGTTTCATTTATACTAAAAGACTAATTTCATAACAAATTAAATGTAATCACTTATACAACATCTTACAAAAATATAAATCCACAGTCACTCTGAAAAACACATAAAAGTACAACTCTACTGTGCTAATAACTGCAACAATAAGACAGCTGACCGATGCTGAGAGTTTATTCTCATCAGTATCTTCGGTGCTTTCAGGGGGCAAGCAGACATCATCAGCACCACTCCAGTCCCGATCCTCTGAATTATCAGCATCACAGATCACAAGTGTGCGTCCAGGAAGAGGCGGGATGTTGTACTTGCAGGAGATCTGCAAAGCTTTCTCCAAAGCACAGCAGTACTTGTTCAGAAGCTCCTGAGTGTACAGCCTCTGACTAACAAATTACATTACCAAAAAAAAAAACATGTCAATGCAGGGGTAAAATGAACTAAAATTATTTAATCTATTAATATATTTTAATCTAAAATGATCATACTATGTATTAATATTGAACAAAATTTTCAGCAATACACACTTTGCTTTTTTCAGGAGATTGCGTTTGGCATTGAATATGCGGTAGACAAAGGGAACACTCATTGTAGCCCTCAGTCTCTTGCGCGGTGTTGTTTCCCAGTTGCAATGTCGGAATCGTTTGCTCTTAGGCAATTTCTTCAGGACCCCTTGCAGGATCTCCCTGGAGCTTGGCACCTTGACCGCAGGCCCACCAGCTGAAAGGGGGAGAACAAATCACTCAAACTTCCTCAGGCACACGTCTATCGAAAATGCAGTGGGAAATAATATGGATTCATCAACATCCAATGAGATCCGAAGTTTGTAGATAAAAAAACACTAAAAATCTTTAAAATACCATAAATGTGTCCTTCATAGGGACTAAATTAATTGTATACTACTGTTCCAAAAGTTTGGGGTCTGTAGGATTTTTTTAAATTAAACAAACAAAAAAACATGCTTAGCAGAGCTGCATTTATTTGATCAAAAATACAGTAAAATCAGTAATACTGTGAAATATTATTACAATTTAAAATAACTGCTTTCCATTTTAATATATTTTAAACAGCATTTATTTGAAATAGAAGTTTTCTGTAAGATTATATATGCATGTATGATTTTGCCAAGCAGGACAAGTGTCTGGATCAGTATCTTTTTCCTGTTAAACAAACATAGTCCTAACCCTAACCTTTACAGACATTTTTTAGGAAATTATAACTTGAAACTGTTGTTAAAGCCTCAACTTCAGCCTGAAAACCTAACCCTAAAATCTGACTGGTTGACAAACATGTTGATCCAGGTACCATCCACCATACATAAACTTACCAAATTTACTGAGCTCCAAAATGACTTTATAAGCAGACAGGAAACGGAAAGGAAACTGCCTGCTCTTAATTACAGCATTCTGTAAGATGAAACACAGTAAACCCGTAAATTACTTGATCATGTTACATAAGTTTCAGTATGCAAAAGACTGAATTAAGAGACGCTCACCTTCGAGGTCAGTCTGTTGAGGATCTTAGTATGATGATTCTCACTGATGCCCACAGAGATCATGTTCCTCAGATTCCTCAGCATTGCCATAAAAGGAAGAGACTTTTCATCTGCAATCACAAAAAACATACTTAAATATGAGTAGATGTTCAAGAATTAAACCAATTTTGGACACAGTGCAGGTCCCTCATTCACACCGATGAGTTTCTCCCAGGTGGAGGCTTTGTTTCCCTCCTGACTTAGTTTGCATTCCCACGTGTCGGGCTGCTTAAGTTTCATCCGTTTTCCAGCTCTCTCTCTCTCCCAAACCCCACTAAGACCACTGCGAGAGAAGGCCTTCAGATCACTCGGGTATCTACATGCAAAGACAGATAACAAACATACTCATGACTGGACTATGCAATATACAGTTAATATAAAACATTTTTGACTAAAATGTATATGACAGTTTGTAGGACTAACTTCTTTCCCAGAATGGCCATGACATGTTCTGCAGGTTCTTTGATGTGAAGACGCTTTATCATTTTCTTGAGGCTGAATTCACTCTGTTTTTTATCCTTTGCAGTCCGACTCTGGCTCTCCAACTGTATCATAACATGCAGAACTGTATCATAAGATGTTCAGAAGACATGATGTACAATAGTAATTTGTAATGCTATGTAATATCAAACAGATCAAACTAAACACAGACAAGCTCACATATTTTTTGAGAATGGAGATGTCAACTCTGACAAGGTCACCCCACTTTTTCCACTGTGCAGCAGAGATTTTCTGAAAGAAGGATAGAAAACAAAAGCATTTTAAAAGCGATGTGGAAAGACAAAAAAAAAATCAAGAAAGAGTGTTCATTATAGTAGTTAGTTATATAGTAGTTGGTAGGATGTGTGCAACACTGAAAATATGGGATTGAAAATCTCTTGAAATAAACATTAAGAATTTTAAAAGTATATTAATTTTTTTAATTATTATTAAAACAAAACACATTTTTAAAGAGGGATGTTCAGTGGTCTCAGACTTGTGGAGCCCACTGTATATGTTTAGATCTATGATATTATTTACTAATAATATCAGTTTTTGACATATTACCTCTCCTTTCTTATGCTTCTTGTTGTGCTTGCAGCGATGCCTCCGTGTATTGTATTTGGCCATCTGATATTCAGTGAACTGTTTAAATTTATCCACCAGGGCTTTTTTCAGGCAGGAGGGTAAAGATTTACTGAAACACTGCACAAAAACATTTAAAAAGCATGAAAAACAAGAATAATACAGTAAAGAGCTAAATAAAATCCTTATTTGAACATCTGCCATGCTAAACCCAGAATATAAATATGGTAGGAATAAGGGCAGTAAGATATTTAATATTAACACTTACCATGCTATAGATTCTTGTCACCTCCAGCCAGTCAGATGGCAGCTGTACAGCAGCACAAAAATACCTTCTCAAGTGTGGCTTAGAACCAGGCAGATGGGCCGCCAGTGCCAGCAGGAAGTTGGCTGTGATACGAATGTTTAGTTCCTGCCTAGTATAGACTGCAACCTAAAACCAATTCAATTATGCATAACCACATGTTAACAGCTGACAACATAACCCACACACTCACAGTCACACATACAAAAACGCCAACCTTTAGGAGAAACTCAGGGTCTTCTGTGGTAATCTCTGTGGCCAGAACCTTAATAATGGCCCACACACTCCTCTTCTTATCCCAGTCCTTCTGGCCTGGGGTACAGCTCTTATTAACCAGGGAGCAGCACACCATATTCAGCAGGTTGTGCTAAAGTTAAAAAAAACAAAAAAACAACGGTCACATAAGAAATTGACAGATTTCATAATCAATACTCTGTCAATCCATTTTCTGGAGTAAGAATAATTCTATATACAGTGGGTATAGAAAAGAATCCCCCCCTTTTGAAATAATCACATTTTGTTGCTTTGCAGCCTGAAATGAAGACGGACACGGTTTTTGTTTTATCCAGCTGTATTTACTCAGTGCATCTTATAACATCCAAGTGAAAGATATAACATCAACATGTCAGAAAAAAATTGAAAGTTGGAAAGAGGATCACCCCCTTGTATCAGTATTTTGTTGAACCACCTTTGCACATTTAGCTTTGCACATCTAGACTTTGCAATATTTTGCCCACTCTTCTTTGCAGAACTGCTCAAGTTCAGTTAAATTTGATGGTGTCCGCCCGTCATATCATTCGGTGTTGAGGCCAAATAATTAAATTTTAGTCTCATCTGCCTCAGAATCTTAAAGGTGCGTTTTGGCAAAGCTCAGTCGTGACTGCATGTGGCCTATCTTCAGGAGTGGCTTTTTTTCATAAAAGCCACATTTGTGAAGAATTTGTGATATTGCTTTCACATGCACACAATTACCACTCTTTGTCATAAATTCCTGCAACTGCTTCAGAGTTGCTGTAGGCCTCTTGGTCGCCTCTCTGACCAGTTTCCTCCTCGCTCTTTCATCCAGTTTGGAGTGACGTCCTGATCCAGGGAGCATCTGTGTTGTACCAAATACCTTCCATTTCTTAATAATATACTTCACTGTGCTTCTAGGCATTGATAAAGCTTTTGAAATGTTTTTGTATCCATCTCCTGACTTGTGCCTGTCCACAACTTTATTCCAGGGTAGTGATGTTCGGTTCTTGAACGAATCATTCTTTTGAGCCAGTTCTCAGGAAGTAACCGGTTGAGCTGGTTCACAAATCAAACTGAATCGAACTTTAGTTCCAGGTTGATGACGCAGGACGCACAGCCAAAGTAGCATGTCCAACTCAAAATGAAGTTTGCCGAGGATTACTGAGGACTCAACAAGAACCGAATGAGCCATGGCGAAGTTTGCCAAGGATTATCAAAGATTCTGATGAGTTAGTTGACGATACTGTGCAAGCCTGAGGCGCGTAATGGAAATATGCTTATTATGACTGTTATTAATTTACATTTTATTAAAACCTGCAAAAACCTTTCTGTCGAGTGATGTAAATAAATTGTACAATAGTTTATTAAGCATGCATCTTATATTTCAAGTTGCTCAAGCGAAATCGAGTTTATAAGACTGCTTTATTCATTCTTTATACTGTAGACATGTAGAACATATCCGCATTTATGCATCAATGTCTGTAATGTGTGCTGTAGGTGTGAAAGTTTTAGGAATCTTATCCAAGTTGTAGGCTAGTCAATATGGGTCAGTCAGTCATATTTGACATAAAGGATCCACGAAAGAAACTGACCACAAACACCATTAACTTAAGCGAATTATATTGCAATAATCAGCAACATGCTTTCAAATAACTTTATTTTTTGAATGTTTCAATATGTGTTGACACAAATGACTTATTTGAATTTTTCATTGATACAACATGGCACCGAGTTGTCAGAAAAGAAATGCATAGAGACGTTATTGCTTGATGACGTCAGAAACTGATGAATCGGCTTTTTGAATCGGTTCGATGAGCCCATCTGTCCGAAAAGAACCGGTTCGCAGAAATGAATCGGACTTTGCATCACTATTCCGGAGATCTTTAGATAGTGCCTTGCCACCTATAGTTGATTGTTTGCTTCAGTTGCGCTACCAAGAACTGAAATGCTCCAGGAAATCTCTTTTCATGCTGAGCTAATCAAAATGACCACAGCTGATCACAGTTGAAAGTCAAAAGGCTTTGTGTGCCATTGAGAAGGTGATTTGCTACACCTGATTGAGTTGAAAACGATTAAGTCATTTTTAGGAGGGGGGTGATCCTTTTTCCAACTCAGTGATTCTGTTTTTTTCTAACATATTGGTCTTGTATCTTTCACTTGGATGTTATAAGTTTTGAGTAAATACAAATGGATAAAACAAAAACTGTGTCCGTCTTCATTTCAGACTGCAAGCAACAAAATGTGATTTTTTTCTATACCTACTGTATGTGTGTGTGTGTGTGTGTGTGCGCGTGTGTGTAAATCAATACATTTATTCAGCAAACATGCATTAAATTCATCAATAGTGGCAGTAAAGACATTTATAAAGTTACAAAAGATATTTTGTAAAGGGGTGGTTAACTAGTTTTTTTCTAGGCTTAATTGTGTTCATGGGGTGCAGTCTAACATGTGTTAATGCTTCGTTTTTTTCCCTCATAATTTACCTTTCTTTTACACCGCTTTGTCCCTTCTCTGAGAAACGCGCTGATCATTTCCTGCTTTTATGAATCCCCACCCTCAGAAATAGGCGATGGACTCTGATTGGTTAGCTAGCCCAGTGTGTTGTGATTGGCTAAACCCCCTCTAGTGCGCATCTAAACGTCCCACCCCTCACCTCAGCGGCATCTGCGGTTGTATTGTAAACAACGGTGTCGTTAATATCGCTTTATATTATAGTTAATATCAGTTTGAGCCCGATTGAGAAGCAGAGGATATTATTGAAGAGGATCGTGCAGAACCTGTGCAAGCACGGCTTTTAATGGTAGGCCTATGTTTTTTGTTTGTTGTTGTCTCATACTTTTAGATATGCTGTTATTTGTAAATGCTACTGCTTATGTTAGCTTTTAATATACTGTTTTATCCTGATTAAAGCTTTAATACAGTACAGCAACTGTATGCGCGTCCATGTTTAAAGCTTCTCATAACTATGTGAAAAATAAGTGTATAATTGGAACAGTTCATTGTTGAAGCTGAGCTGAATGGGAGACAGTGAGAGATGCAGAGCAGGGCGACGCGAGGAACAGTATTAAGAACCACTGCTTTAGAACATTGATTTTGAAACTTGTGAATCCATTAGAATTGTTAGAAGACAGAATCGTGATTTATATATGAATAGATTTTTACGTGCACCTCTAGTTTTCTATTCCTCTTCTCTAAAGCAGCGCAGCATGGCCTCGCCCCCTTTGTTGCCTTTTCCCGAAAGCGGGGTTTATCTGGGTTTGTGATGTCGGAAAGTAGCTTGTTGTAGTCCCTACCAGCCGTTTTTGTAGGCATTAAACTGCCAGAATTTTAAAAGACGATATCTCCGTTTGCATTGAACTTTCAGCTTCGTAACTTTGCAGATATTGTTTATGCTCAAACAGCAACATTACACACTAACTAACGTTAAAAAAGTGAAATCGCAATCAACCACCCCTTTAAATAAATTCTGTTCTTTTGATCATTCTATTCAACAAAAAATCCTGAAAAAGAATACCAGTTTCCACAAAATATAAAGCAGCACAACTGTTTTCTCTGAGAAAGATAAATGTTTCCTGAGCACCAAAACAGCATATAACAATGATTTCTGAAGTATCATGTGATACAAAAGACTGGTGTCTTAATGTCTTTATTGCTGAAATTCAGCTTTGCCATCACTGTAATAAATTACATTACATACATATATATATATATATATATATATATTATACAATTAATAAAATGATTTTAAAAATATTATAATATATAAAGCTCATTCATTAATTAATTCATGTTAATTCAGGCTACTCAAATGTTACTGTGAAAAAATATAAAACAATCTGAATGATCTACACCTTTATTATACAGAGCATATTTTCCATTGTAAAAACAAAAGACAAAATTAAACATGCACATTTGTGCCATCTGTCTAAATATAATCACCAAAGAATACATATAAATAAAGCTAAAAATAAATAAGGGATAGCAAATTATTAACTATTATTTAGATTCACAAACCCCAGAACTGTGACTCACCTTCCTTTCCCTCAATTCAACATTTGACTCACCTTCCTTTCCCTCAATTCAACAAGTTGCTCATCCTCGCTTGCTTCAATCACCCCAAACTCCTCCTGAGGAGCTACGGTCTGCTCCCTCTCTCCATCCAAATCCATATTCAAAACAGGCACCTCAGAGGACAGCATCTGGTCATCCTCCTCCAAGCTTTCAAGTCTGCCATCCTGTTAAGATGTACAGAGTCAATATAATTAACTACATTTTGGTTCTGTATCTGTACATTTTTGCAGAAACAAAGCTTTGAATGAAATGCTATATCAAGTGCTAATCATAATGTGCTTTCTGTGCAGCATTGGAAGTATAAATTTGGTTTTAGGTGGTGAAACAGGTGTATGACCTAAAAAGTGATTCATCCATAAAATAAATCCTGTATGTTTAGTGCTTCAGTCGAATTATTGGCAATTACTGTTAAACGTGATGGAGATTTACCGCTGATTACAGAACCGGCTTTACTGATAAGTTGCGTGTTAAATATCGCATGCGATTTATCGTGCAGCCCTAGTGGCGGTGAATAAAAGAATAAAAAAATGTAGGGGAAAAAAATGATGTTACATTAATTCACATACAATCTTACAAAGCAATAGAGGAAATCATTCTATACTTGTCTAGGCTCCTCACTAGATCCCAGCAGCCCTTCAGGTGAGAAAAGCATGTTTTCCACTTCTCTCTTTTCATTTGAGCTCGATTTATTTTCCATTGAAGGTGGCGGATAGGAGCAGACAGCTGGGGCGGCACTGAGAGTTGACATTTTGGAGCAAGAGAGTAAAGGATTATGGGAGTAGGAGGAGGTTAGGGAGGATGAGACTGGAGGATGAAGTGAAGGCTTCATTAGGAGGGTATTCTTAGTGCTCAGCAGAGAGGAGGGAGAGGATAGTGAGCTCAATGTTGTGGATGACAGAAGAGATGATGTGGACATGGTGGAGGACAGGCTGGTCGGCTGGAGTGCTGGACATGATGAAGAGGTGGAGGTCTGCTTGGCCCAGGATGGAGATGTGTACTGATGGTGACACAATGCTGAAGGCGATTGAGCCAGAAAGCGGTTTTCCAGCCTTGGGCTGCTATAGTTTCGCTGTAGTCTGGAATCTGTATTCGCCTTCAGATCAGTCTGAAGGGAAGCCGGAGTCTTCATGACTGCTTGGCTGAAGAAAGGAGAAACACAGAACAGGAAATTATGTTTTTGTCCAGAGACACTGCAAATGCTAAAAGTACAGTGCTAAACCGATTCTTGAGACAGAGAACAAAATATGCACAAGTTTCAACTTGTCCTACTAATTAGATTTTAAACTTGAACTGCAATGAATCGGATATGATTTAAATAATGCTCTCTTAACACAATGGGAAATTTGCTTTTCTCTTTATTTTATCAAATTTATGACATTATCATTCACTACACTTAAAACCATCAGAAAGCAAAACAACAATGTACATATATTGTTTAAAGATATATCCTGGTTACACACACAAAAAAAGAGCCTCTTCCCCTGTTTTAACATTTTTGTAAGTTCAACAAGAACGCTTCTGTATATAATCTTAAGTAACTGTGCTATATCACAACTCTATGCCAACCCTGGCAGACAAATTGTAAATAAATTGTTTGGGATTTTAGATAATTTTCCTCAATGTAATTAGGCCCTATTAGTAGCTAGCAACATCAGAAAAACTAAATATCTACCATGTAATACATGTGTGATTATGACAATGATGATGATAATAATAATCATTATTACTATTATTATTATTATTAAAAATAATTATAATAATTATAAAAATAATTATAAATAATAGCAATTATTATAATAATAATAGTCAACACTCGACAACATAAACTGTCAATCCTCTGAGATTTTCTGTCTGAAGGTGATGACAATTCAGTAGTACTGAAGAATCACTAGCACTGACAAGCATAGGTGTGTCTTATGCAAACAACAAATGTATTGTAGACACACCCAGAAAATCAAACAAGCTGCCTCCACTCCTTTTTACCACGTTTATTGAATACCAGCTTCTTTACGTACTGGTACTGGTACATTTCCCTCTCCACTGCCTGCGAAGTGATGTGCCTTTATTAATGGTGTTCTTCGAACTAAACACGTACACTCCCTTCTTATTGGATACTAATCGTTCTTTAGATTTCAGAACGCGCTGTAAAGTTCACTTTGCAGGGCACTTACGGTCGATTGGAATGCAGCTAGTGACAGTGAGTGTGTGGACCAAATTCCTCTAACTTAGCTAATAATCAATGAAGAACAATCTTTGCCTTGTCTGTTCCATATTGCCACATACATTCAAGAGAGATCATCAGCACTCAACTTTATCACCATTTTTAGATCCACTAGGCTATTTCTTTATTACAGGATGGTCATAAATGTGCACAAACAGAACAGACACAATGTAGACAATCAGTCTGACACTGCAGTGATTATTGACTTAAAAGTCGCCGAGCAACACTGTTGTAAATAAACACATGCACTATATTTGGATTATTACGTGCTGCACGGTTCCTTCATGTGACTCATAGGCGCCAATTTCTTTTTCCACCGGTGGGTGCTCGGCACACTGACACCCCACCACCGAAAACTCACATGCATATGTCAACATAGATTTTTATCCCAACTTGCCAGAAGCAAATTATAACTTAAAATATCAAACTCACAACGAACAATTTATCTTGCTCAGGATCTACAATGGAATATATAGGTAGGGTGACCTACGTCCTCTTTTTCCCGGACATGTCCTCTTTTTGGACCTAAAAAAAATGCGTCAGGATTTCTAAATCGTCTAAAATGTCCGGGATTCGTCTTTTGCTTTCTACAAACGCCATTGTGTGCGTTTTTGTATTGGAGTACTAGACTGTAGATTGTAGACTGTTTTCTTAATCCTGCTCCCGCTGAATTTCTGACCATTATTGCCCGTTCCCGAGATATTTGTGTCCAGTCCCGCCCGCTCCTGCAAACATTCTAATATTGCATATAATTTTCACGCATCAGTGAGCCGCTATCAATATGCGGAATATTTAAATCTCTTTTTAATAAGCGCTGGCTGTGAACTTTTTTACTATAAATTTCGCGATAATGCGTGCTCTGTGTAGGCTAAAGGAAGATCAGATATTTGTCAATGAGCTATGGATCTGTTGAGCAGCAAATCTTCCAGTATGATCTTGTCAGTCATCTCTCCTCTCAACCCGTGATCAGTGAAATCTGACTCCTGCAGCTCCTGTTGGATCATGCAGGGTTGTCAAGTTTTTTTTTTTCCACGGAATTTGCCTACTTTTAAACTGTAGCCATGGGTTGATTTTCCCCAATGGGTTAAATGTTTGAAATGTTGCATGAATTACATTTGACTGAAATGCTTGTATTGAAACATTTTGCATTCTACCTATGATAAAACTGTGCTATAGTTGTTAAGTTTTGTGAAGGAAGGCCACTGGTAGGAAGCTAAAAAGCTGTGTTTATGATCAATATGCATAACAGTGTAAAATATGTATTTTAGGTATGGAAATTACATATTTTGAGTTTTGATATTTAATGTAATTGAGCTACTTTGGGCGCTACTTGCACCAACCAACCACAACCCACCCCACCCCCGCACCAGTGTTGGGTCGTTCTTGAACGATTCGTTCATTTTGAATGAATCTTTAATGTGACTCGGGAAGAACGAGTCATCTCGGGGAGTGATTCGTTCAGTTGCTCATCCGCAACATCCTATAGGTTCTGTACTGGAATTAGTCAAGTAGTTCACCTGTTTCGAGTCTTTGGGTTTTTCCAAGTCGTTCGTACATCACGTGACAGACCCATAAGTTTAACCAGTGCAGTCTGAGCCGGAAAGAGTAATTGATTAGTTCATCTCTCGAGTCTTCGGGTTTTTCGAGTCGTTTGTTCATCATGTGACAGCCCCATAAGTTTAACCTATGCAGTCTGAGCCGGTTCCTTTGTTACAACATTCAGTGTTATGGAAAAGAACCATAATGACAGAAATGTACACATTTATAAACTGTACGAACTAAAAAGCTACAATTTGAGACCAGAAACGCATCACGTAACTGTAAGAGTAAATAATAATTATAATAATGATGATAATAATAACTATGCACCTGTTTGTAAGGAAGCTTGTAAATTAACTAATTTCTCTATCCAATGCTGTCACGTCACGTGACAAAAGAACGAATGATTCGAAAGACTCGAGAGATGAACTAATCAATTCTCTTTCCGGCTCAGACTGTACTGGTTAAAGCGTATGGTGTTGTCACGTGATGAACGAACGACTCAAACCTGAAGACTTGTCAGAGAAGAGGTGAGGTGAGCTAATCATAGACTGAAGACCCAGGTAATCAATGAATTAATCTTTTCTGTTTCTTATAGCAGTTTTGTATTGTTTGTAGTGTGATCGACGTTTGCGGTAGTAGTAGATGTGTTAGGGAAGTAACACGTAACATTTTAATTATATTTTGCTAAAATGAACGAAATGACTCGAAAAAAAGAAGATTCGTTCATTTTGCTGAACGAGACTCAAAGGTCCGAGTCAGTAAAATGATCCGAACTTCCCATCACTACGCCCTCTTTTTGTAAAACTAAAATATGGTCAACCTAATACAGGGCCTACACAAGAAATTCGTAGAAAACTTATTGACAGCTTCTGTAAATATTGCACGCGTGTTCACTTACGATTGACGTGACAATCTTATGCCTTTTAACCGATGTGTTTTTCAGTTCTTCAGTTAACTTAGGCCTACAGAAATGGAGCTAGACACAATACATTTACATGAAACATTCTGACATCTTCAACAGGCGGCCTAATAAAAAATATTATGAAAATAAAAATATTAGAAACATACACCTTTTCATTTTTTTTTTAAAATTAATCTCTGCATGAACAAATAATAACATTCTCACTTAACAATTACCTAAAATAGAATGAATAACTATCTTGCTCCAGATTATCAAAACGGACACAAGACACAAGTTACAAACACGAGACGGACAAAACCTAGACACACACAAAACATCGTATAAAACATATTGACAGCTTCTAAGAAAAATATTATGTAGCCTACTAGCTTTAAATTACTGGTTAGAAACGCGTAGGCCTACTTTTTTCACATTTCTACCTATCTTTAGTTACAAAAACGAAATGAAGCATATCGACAGCTTCTATAAGAAATATTATGCACACACGCTAAGCTACAATTTGGTTCAAATTAACGGCGCATTTCTGGCGTTTTTCCGTGGGTGCTCGAGCCCCGGATCGGCGCCTGTAAACAAAATAAAGAAAATAACTCACCTTTAATGCTTTGTGACCGGGTATTAGTGTAAAACAAAGTAGGTGAGCCGCTGACTGTATATCACGGATAAAACTGGGTAACTTCCTCACCTGTCATGTCATGCGTACGCCACTACCGTAATGAACCGAATATAGACGCATGATAAAGGATGGGTGGAGAAGGCGTCTCAGGTTTAGAGCAAGAAAATTCTCTCTTCACGTTATTTAACGTTTAACGTTATTTAACAAGGACTGTAAATGCAATGTATTTTGAAGGAAAACTGCAACAACTAGTAAATCCTGTAGTTTCTTTTTTAAGTCCAGTGACCAGCTTATGGATAGAGAGATGTTAGATATTTGCAAACTTTGTGTGATGCTTACACTTTACATTTTATAATACATTTTAATGTGGGGTGGGTGGACAAGGAGGCACTTAGCTGCGCTATCATGGAGGAATCTGGCCTTTGGGATGTTGGCAATTGTGATTATAGGTGTCATATGTGTGAAATCGACAACAAATAGAATGTATACCATGTTTGAACCAAATGAAAAATATAATTCAATATTCCACTATTAAGATTCTATTAACAAAATATGCAATATTATGTTTACGTAATAAAATTAACAATTAATTTTAAAACGAAATTGCAATCCATAATTGACATCATTTAAATGGAGTCATTTTGCTGAGGATTTGAAAGGAATAGTATAAAAGGGCCCAATTCCCCTTGTCTTGAGCAATATCATTGTAAACCATTTAATATGTGTCATGAGCAGGGTGGCTCTGATTGAAGGAGGCGTCTTCAGGCATGATGTTTTCTAAGCCTTCAAAGCCCACTACACACTCGTACGTTGTGTGGGAAGCATGTCTGAAAGAGCTCGATCTCAGAAAAGGAAAATTCACAACAACAAGCCCCTCAGATTTAAAGCAAGAAGACCCTCCTCTCTTCAGTCAGTTGTGTGATTTCAGTCTTGTGGACTTGTTGGGCAACCGACATTGCATCAGTTGGACTCCTCCATTAAACTGGTAAGAATTTGAATGTTATTTGAAAAAGCTGAGAATAATTGCAGTAAATATTCGAAAGAAAGAAAATAGGAACAGTGAACCACAAGTTGGCTTGAACTTATCCAGTAAAGAGACATATGAAATGGATGGCAATTACACACAATGCTACTTAATGTGTATTAGGATGGACCTAGGGCTGGACAATAATTCGATATCAATATGTATGGCGATATAATTTTTTTCAATAACGGTGATATGATTTTTAAACACATTTCCGATATTTCGATATACATTACCAGTTGTATCACTCTAAAAGCGCCGCCTGCTGGCAGAGAATGAGTTTTCATTTTGAATAAGCCCCTGTAAATGGCGCATCGTGCACGTGAGGTTATCTGACGGAGAGACGCAAAGCAGTTTAAAGCAGAGTCCTGCACGGGTGCTGTTAGGTAAACCTAGTTTGTTTACCATTATCTATCAAGGTTGAATGGGCAGGCCAACTTGTGAAAAATTGTTAAATTGAAAACAAAAATACTGTTCAAACTGCTGGGATTTTGCTTACGATTTCTATTAGTTTATGGCAAGAGACTGCAAAACCATTGTTTTATAAAGCTTTGGTCAAGTTTGCTCTTCCATTAAATGTCAGAGTAGTTGAATTACATTTACAGTATTTATTTTAATGCCCTTTTTTGTCCTGCACTGAGACAGAAATCTCCACTTCAGTAGTGTTTATATGCACCAAATTTTATAGTTTCCTTCCTATCAATATTCTGAAGATTTTTTTAGAGAGGTTTGTTCATGTAACATTCACCTTATTTATTCCTAAAACATGCTTATGATGACAGTAGTTTCTGATTTATGTGGTGATAAAACAGATGTTCAGAGATCTGACTGAATCAGGTATTCAGAAATCTGAATCTGACTTTATTCAATGTTCAAATTTCTGTTGTGGAAATGTATGCAAATTAGTGCTTTTTTAATGTGCCATTTGCATATTTAAACAAAACATTTCAGTGTTGAACTGTGATTAATTCATTGGGGATGTATGGTGCTAGGCTATATTAGTTACAGTAACTAAATAAATGTCATTTACAGATTGTGGAAAAGTTCACTGACGTTTTCCTTTTTATATCACAGATGGTGCTGTTAAAGCTGTTCCTCTGGGCGCTTCTGCTCCTTCAGTTTGCACTGCAGATGTTGGATGGAGCTGATCCACAGAACCTGAACTGTCCTACATATGGTGGAGTTCCTGGCACTCCTGGACACAACGGTCTGCCTGGCAGAGATGGGAGAGATGGTAAAGATGGAGCAATTGGGCCCAAAGGAGAGAAGGGAGAGTCAGGTCTGTGTGTGAGAGAGAGTGAAATGAATGAATGAAGTGAGGGATTCTGAGGTAGAGATTATTTCACTTCTACCTTATTTTCAATTTTGGTCCTACAGGAGTGAGTGTCCAGGGACCACCAGGTAAAGCGGGACCATCTGGGCCAGCTGGAGAAAAGGGGGAAAGGGGACCTCTAGGTCCACAAGGTATTAAACATTATAAGTTATTAAAGTGGTCATATGACGTTGCTAAAAAGAACATTATTTTGTGTATTTGGTGTAATGCAATGTGTTTATGCGGTTTAAGGTTCAAAAAACACATTATTTTCCACATACTGTACATTACATCCACCTTTCTATGCCCCACCTTTCTGATACAAAGCTCATCGTTCTGAAAAAGTGAGGTGTGCTCTGATTGGCCAGCTATCCAGTGCGTTGTGATTGGCCGAATGCCTCAAGTGTGACGGAAATGTTACACCCCTTAACATACTGTGGTGCCGTCTCCCAGCAGGACAAGACAAAACCAATAAAACCAATTATAAACTAGGCGTTTGTTGCATCCAGTTGGGACATAATTACTAATTATAATGACTTATACTGTCTTTTTACGCATTGCGTATCGCCTGCATTTGTGATCGGAGAAACGACAAACAACAAGCGCTACTCTACACTGCTCAAAACTCCAGTTTGAATCATCAGTGGCAAATTCTTTAAATATGAAAACGTACTTACAGGCTGTGAGTCAGAAGTGCCAGACTGTCCTTGCAAAGTTGGAACTGCCCCACTTTATAGAAACAGCCTTTGTGCCACAGACGCATTGTAGGCTACTGGTTCAGCAAACAGTCCTCATCCTCCATAAAATGCGCAGCAGGGCGTGTAGCAGATTGTGTAAAACTTTTTTTCATACTAATAGGACTTACACATTTGCGTATGAAATATGATACTGTAGGCTTTATAGGGTTAATATACACAAACAAATAATAACTGCTCTAAATTTTAAATCCCAACAATGTGTGCAGTTGATATTTACACATTTAAATTTGTAGATGGGAGGTTGGGACGGCTTTAAAGTGCAATGCACATGCATACACTGCGTGGGCAGCGTATCCTGAGAGGAAGATCAGTTTTTCAGAATATGAGATTCACAACAACAAGCCCCTCAGATTTAAAGTAAGAAGACCCTTCTCTCTTCAGTCAGTCTTGTGGACTTGTTGGGCAACAGACATTGGCTGTCACCCGGTCTCGTCCGTTAAACTTGTACGTTTCGAAATATTATTTGAGAACAGCTGAAAATAATTGTAATAAGTCTACAAAAGAAAGACAAACAAATCAGGAACAGTGAAAGCCAAAAGTGGCTTGAAATTATTGAAGAGACATATGATGGCAATAACACTATTTTATGTGTTAGTGCAATAATAATTTCCACTTTATCCAGATGTTAATGATTAATTAGTTAATGATTACAGACATCCCACCTCTCGAGGAAGCTCCGGGAGTCTCCCGCATATTAATAGTGGCTCCCTGACGCCCGCAAATTAGATATCCCGGAAATTGTGGAGGCAAGTATGGGAAGCGAAACAACCCAAATGTGGGACGAAACGGCGCGGTATTCAAGTGTTCGCGACCGACTCGACAGCGCAGAGAGGACGTGTTTACTATCGCCACCGAGCTGACAGCGCGGCGCGGATCAGTTACAAAAGCGCAGCGCGAACATTACTCTTCTTCTTCTTCATGTTTTAAGGCAGGTGGAATCCAACGTTAAGGTGCATTACTGCCACCTACTCCGCGCCGTTTCGTCCCACATTTGGGTTGTTTCGCTTCCCATAGGCAAGGGAGAGTACGAGCAAGAGGAAAGAGCGCCACTTAAAGGCACAATATGTAATTTTCGCCGCTGGAGGGCGCGTATTCAAAATAAACAAAGAGGCAAAGGCTTAGTTTGATGTGATTGAGTGTGTAATCATGGGAGTCGTCGTCTTCACCCACACAGCCGATGCAATCCGACCGGACTCGGCCAGAAATCATGTTTATGGATGAGCTAAAGATTTATTAACATAGTAGAATGAAGCAGGGTGAGGCTGAAAGCCGTAAAAGCAGTGGAGCCTTTATTATGCTACAGTCGACCGCTTCCGCTCCTTCCGGTTGTGCTTATGTGGGGGGGAAAAGCAGCGCTGTTTTATCATACTAGATACATTTGAAAGTTCTGTTATAATGCTACTCTGTGCGGTCGTCACCGGTCTAATAAAACGCAGGTGAATCGGCAATCGAGGGGTTATGACGTCATTAGCAGGCGACACAGTCACTAGTTAAAATTGCTTATTTCTCTTGATTTAAACTATCTTTGAAACATTTGGGATAGTGTAAGTACACAAGTCAGCAAAATATATAACACTGTTCTAGTGGTTTTTGGATATTTTCATTAAAAAAATCTTACATATTGTGCCTTTAAGCGAGAGAGAGACACATAACCGTAGCCAGCTATGAGCTCACCATATGAGTGTCTGCGTGCATGTATAATTCAGTTTAGACAGTTTGCCAGAAAGTTTAGCATCCGTGGTATGAAAATGATCGCTGTGAGACGCTGGCGGAGTGAACGAATCTTGAGGGCGCGGGTGCAGCCGTGTTGACAGATTCGTGTTGACTTGTCTTTTCAACGTAGTTTGACATTTTAGAAAGTTAATAGAGTGGGAAGTTGCAATTTATGGTCAGCGATATCCTTATCTTATTTGCAAACTATATTTTTTGCGGTTTTTATTTGTTTTAACAGCAATATCTGGTAACACTGGATCGCCGGCACTTAAACTGACAGTTATCAAAAGAGCCCATGGGCATGTTATTGCTGACAGGATAGCACATTCGGTAAGGGAAACGCAAAAAATATCATGATATTATTTAGTAGAAAAGTTATCAACGTTATCAAAAACAGTAGCATTTAAAGGGGTCATATGATGCGATTTAAATTTTTCCTTTCTCTTTTGAGTGTTACAAGCTCTTGGTGCATAAAGAAGATCTGTAAAGTTGCAAAGACTAAAGTCAAATCCAAAGAGATATTCTTTATAAAAGTTAAGACTTGTCCACGCCCTCCTAAAACGGCTCGTTCTAACACACCCCCACATGTTTACGTCACTATGTGGGAAGATTTGCATAACACCGCCCAAATGTTCACGCAAAGAAAGAAGTCGTAACTTTTATTTTCGCTGTAGTATTGTTGTTGCCGTGTGTTGTGAAAGCGAAACTACTTTGTTTGACCTTCCAAAAGAGGACCGTAAAAAAGACAGTATAAGTCATTATAATAACAAATGCCTCGTTTGTAATGGGTATTATTGGTTTTGTCTCGTCTCTCCGGCCGGGACAAGGCATCACAATACGGTAAGGGGCGTAACATTTCCGTCACACGCTTGAAGTATACGGCCAATCACAACGCTCTGGATAGCTGGCCAATCAGAGCACACCTCGCTTTTCAGACCGATGAGCTTTGTAAAAATCGACGCGTTTCAGAAAGGCGGGGCATAGAGGAGAAACAATAATGTTCAGTATGTGGGAAATAATGTGTTTTTTTAACCTTAAACCGCTAGACACATCGTCAACTCAATCAAAATCTTCGGTAATCCTCGGCAAACTTCGCCACGATTCATTCGGTTCTTGTTGAGTCCTCGGTAATCCTCGGCAAACTTCGACAGTTGGTTGAACCGGCTCAATCGGTTCTTTTTGAGTTGGACGTGGTACTACCTCCCTGAAATGAGTTTTTGCAGGGTGGGATGTCTGTGATTATAAATAAATATTTAAAGATATTGTGCAAGATACTGCAAATGTCACAGACATACCAACTCACTAACCACCTACACCAGATTACTGATTACGGACACCTGATTCCACTTACCATACCCTTTATCAAACCTCTCACCTCATTCCCTCGTTGACTGGTCTCAAGGTTGCACACCTTCTCCACTCTCTCCACTTATCTGTATGGATTAGTGATGCAAAGTCCGATTCATTTCTGCGAACCGGTTCTTTTCGATATGAGAAGTGAGGGTGCAATCTCCATTCTCCAGCCTCCAAACTCTGTCTCAAGATTAAGTCCACTCCTGAGTTCAGGTGACCCAGGACATGAACTGCTCTGATTGACAGGAACCTGGTATGCGTCCAAAGAAGAACACATCTCACCAACCTGCACAGGGGGCGAGAGCATAATCCTCTCTGACAATCCACGTATGAGACCACAGCCATGTTGTCAGTCCTTGACCTAATGTGACAACCACTCAATTGGGTAAGAACCGTTGGAGTGCCAGAAAACGCTGCTCCAAACAGTTTGTGTGATTGAGCTAATATCAGCCAATCGTCAAGGTAACTCAAAACTCAGACACCCCGTCACAACACGGCCAAGACGCATCCATTCACCTTGTGTTCGAGGCCAGTTCAATGAAAGAATACAGTATTGGCAAGCTTTATTCCAAAAGCAAAAGTCTCTTGATGATCTGGATGCAGAAGTACGCATCCTTAGATCAATGGTCACAAACCAATCTCGGGTTCAGATAGAGACAGGATGAACTTGTGCGTCAGCATCTTGAAATTGCTTACTCCAAGCACAAGGTTAGGTGACGCAAACCCAATCAACCCATAGAAGCTGGATGGTGTAACCATACGACACCTGAGTTGCGGCAAAAACCTCTGAAACAGAAACCGATACTAAAATCAGGCATGCCAGCACCAACCACAGAGTGGGGACTTGGATGTCAACATAGACCCTGCACCAGTGGCTTTAGGGCTATCCTCTCGATCTCCAAAGCGATGGCGCAAAGAACGGTCAAAATCAGTCCGAAACGCAACAAGTGGTGGAACAGCTGACAGAGAGGCAAACACACTTGTAGGTTGCCCTCATTCATACACAGTTCAAGCTCAATGCAACAGCGGAGCTGAAAAGAACAGAGTAATTAGTCATGCAAACCACTGTTTGGTAGCATGAAGCACCCAACATCTCTAGTGCATAATGTATGCTGCAGTCACATAATCCAGCCAGTCATGTGAAGTGAGTGTTGGTAGCTAAAGCGCCGCATCAATCACATGAAGTAGACTGACCATGGTGAGCATTAATAGCTTGCCATAAGAGATACTCTTACACGTGAACTCATTCACACAGTAGCTCAGCTCAGTGCATCTCAATTGGGATGAGAAGAATAATGATTAGTTATGCAAATAGTGTTGGTAGCCTGAAGTGCCAAAAACCATGTTGCACGACAAATGTGTGTTGCAAAACTCCACAGAGCCAGCTCATAGCACAGAGTCCACTATTTGTTCCAGCTCAAAACAGCAGTGGAGCTGAAAGAATAATAATTATTAGCCAGGCAGACTAGTGTTTGGTTGCATAAAGCGCCAAAAACCATAGCGCACGGCAAATGTCAGCTGTGGAGTCCGTGCTTAAAAACTCAATGTACGTGCCTTAATTAATGCAGTGCAGGAGTAGAGACAGGAAAAACCCTGCTCACTCTGCAGCCAGAGTCACTATGGCATTAGGTGTAAAACAGCTTGCCATAAGAATTTACTCTAGATATGTGAGCATGCCCACTGATTTGTTCCAGCTCAAAGCATCAGCGGAGCTGAAAGAAAAATTAACAGCCAGGCAGATTAAGACTTGGTAGCATGAAGCGCCAAGACCATAATGCATGACAAAATATCTGCTGCAGGACTCCTCAGAGTCTGCATCTAAAAAGTACACGAACAAGAGTTGGACGCGTAAGCGCCAAATCAAATGAATGTGACTGCGTCAGTGCAGCGCAGCAGGTAATGTAAGAGAGAGAGGGGGGAAATTGCCAGCTCACTGTTATAGCTTGCTATAAGAAAACTCTGAAACACGTGAGCTCTTCCACTTGTTTCAGCTCGACGCAGCAACGGAGCTGAGAGAAGTAGTCGGGCAACTAATGCTTGGTAGCTTGAAGTGCCAAATCATAGTGCACAACAAACATCTGCTGCAGGACTCCTCAGAGTCTGCGTCTAAAAAGAGTACACGAAACAAAAGCTGTGTCCCAATTCATAGGCTACATCCTTCGAAGGACCCATTTGAAGGCCGATTACGTTATGGCAGCGCGATGAAGACTGTCCCAATTCAAACACCGCGTCCTACGAAGGCTGCATTTGAAGGCCGGTTGCGTCACGGTGGCGCAAAGAGGGCCGTCCCAATTCTGGATGCATCCTCCGGAGGCTGCATTTGAAGGCTGATTGCGTCACTGCGGCGCAACTAAGGCTGCCGCAATTCGATTGCAACTTCAAATGCGTCCTCCATTTCTCCACAAATGAAGGATACATCCAATAGATCCTTCGCAGCCTACCCTATCCCAGAATTCATAGCGCGCCAGTGAAGACGGGGTTTTTATTCAAACAAAGTGGATGACGATTTTGTGGCGGCCGACAAATACACTTAGTTCTATAAATGTAAGTGTGTTTGAATGTACTGAAATAGCTTGTATTTTTTTTTCACTTGTATTTTTATTTTATTATTATTGTTGTTGTTGTTATTATTTTAGCGCTGTCCGCAAACTTTCTAAGCATACTTGATGATCCAGAAATATGATTTCTGGAGTATTTTGTATGCATGTCCTACTGTGTCATATTTTGCGGTCCTGTCTTAATAATTTTCATAACTCTTTCCTTTTGTCTTGTTTTAGGACAGTTCTGGAGAAAATGGGGCTGCTGGGAAACTTAAAAAAGAAATGAAAGTTGTTCTGTACATTACTTTTGTAATTTGATTAGTTATTTGTAAATGAAGTAATTTTATCATCTGGGATGGTCTCCAGAGTGTTTGAGTGCATATTTCCACTGTCCTAACATCCTCTGCCGGCTGGTCGCTCCCGCTTCACAGTAAGCGTTGCTTGAAATAACGCTAATACAGTCTGTGTTTTGACTTCAGTAAATCAGTTTTGGCAAATACAAACAACGTGATTATTTTTCACGAGTCCCAACATCCAGCCGCGCAAGAAAACATGCAATCTACCTGAGACGTGATCAATAAGGGAAGCCGTCTTTTACTATTGCAAAATAGAGAAAAAAAAATTTTACATTTAAATAACTAATAGCTTCTTAACCTTGGACCTAATTCTTGAAACACCAAATGACAAATAAAAAAAAGTGTCAAACATTTTTATATATATATAGGCCTACTTTTCTGAACTTGGGATCCCTAAGTTACCTGCATGGTCTTGGCTAAGCCTGAAATACACCACCTGGCGGTGCCGGGGGTGAACCATCACCAACATTTCCTCCAGTATAAGGTATAATAAATACAGTCAAAAACTAACAATTCAGGCTCCATAGTTATTTTCAGTTTCATTAACAAATCTCAGGATGGCAGCTCTCTTCTCGCACCGTTGCCACGTGACAGGAGCATTAATCGGGAACAGCTGCTGGCGCAATCAGGAAATCCTGCGAAGGCTAGACTCGGAGCGTCCTTCGAAGGCCGTGTCGGCCGCATCATTCGAATTTGACATAGGGAAAGAGTTGCAAGCATAAGCGCCAAATCAAATGAACGTGTCTGCATGAGTACAGTGCAGCTGGTAACTAAAGAGAGAGGGGGAAACCCGCCTACTCACTGTTATAGCTTGCTATTAGAAATACTCTGAAACACAGTGATCTCTTCCACTTATTTATTTCAGCTCAATGCAGCAGCGGAGCTGAAAGAAAGTAATTAGTTGGGCAGACTAATGCTTGGTAGCTCGAAGCGCCAAAAACATAGTGCACAAATAACTTCTGCTGCATGACTCCTCAGAGTCTGCGTCTAAAAACAGTACACGAACAAGAGTTGGAAGCATAAGTGCCAAATCATATGAACGTGTCTGCATTAGTACACCGCAGCAGTAGAGAGAGAGAGGGGAAAAACCGCCTGCTCACTGTTATAGCTTGCTATAAGAAATACAATGAAACACAGTGAGCTCTTCCACTTATTTGTTTCAGCTCAATGCAGCAGCGGAGCTAAAAGAAATAGTAATTAGTCGGGCAAACTAATGCTTGCTAGCTTGAAGCACCAAAAACCATTGTGCACGACTTAAATGGATAATTCACCCAAAAATGAAAAATGGATGTTTATCTGCTTACCCCCAGAGTATCCAAGATGTAGGTGACTTTGTTTCTTCAGTAGAACACAAAGATTTTGAACTCCAGCCGTTGCAGTCTATCAGTCTTATAATGCATGGCAATGGTAACAAAATCTATGAGAGTAAAAAAAACATGCACAGACAAATCCAAATTAAACCCTGCGGCTCGTGACGACACATTGATGTCCTAAGACACTAAACGATCAGTTTGTGCGAGAAACCGAACAGTATTTATATCATATTAGGTAAACTACACTCTTAAAAATAAAGGTGCTTCAAAAGGTTCTTCAAGCGATCCCATAGAAGACCCATTTTTGGTTCCACAAAGAACCATTCAGTCAAAGGTTCTTTAAAGAACCATCTCTTTCTTACCTTTTTATAATCTGAAGAACCTTCTTTCACCACAAAGAATCTTTTGTGAAACAGAAAGGTTCTTCAGGTGTTAAAGGTTCTTTATGGAACCTTTTAGACAAAAGGTTCTTCTATGGCATCGTGAAGCACCTTTATTTTTAAGAGTGTAAGTTCTCATTCACACACAAGTTTATGTTAAAAACACACGAGTTACAAAAACAGTCGGTTATGTCTGTGAAGGTAAACAGCTGGGAAATAAATCACTTGTTTATTTTAGATCTGTGTGGCAGAAGCGATATACAGTAGCCGAAATAAATCAATAAATCACTGCTGTCTTGTCTCCCCTGAGGCTGGGACTCTAAACAGTGTTCTGTGCTCGTCTGTGCAGCCAAAGACAGAACAGTTAGCATGTTTTGCTCAAACTTTCACCATGGCATTAGAGCTGGTACACCGTTTTCGCTTGCGAAATCAAAATGACGGTGCCTTTGAGTGGAAGTTTACAGATTAAGGGGCAGTAATATTATAATGAGATCCCTTTGCCACGTCACCAAGGGAGTGAAATCAGATGCTTAGTTTTCTCAGAGGCTTGCAGAAAAAGGCTTACCTAAACAAAGGGATTGGGTTAATCTTTTTCACGTTTCCTTGGTTGGTAGATGCACCAGGGACCTGATTATAGCACTTAAAACCTGGAAAAGTCAGATTTTCATGATATGTCACCTTTAAGGATCTTCTGCTCTTTCAGTTTGCACTGCAGATGTTGGATGGAGCTGAACCTCAGAACCTGAACTGTCCTACATATGGTGGAGTTCTTGGCACTCCTGGACACAACGGTCTACCTGGCAGAGATGGGAGAGATGGTAAAGATGGAGCAATTGGACCCAAAGTAGAGAAGGGAGAGTCAGGTCTGTGAAAGAGAGTGAGTGAGTGAGTGAGTGAGTGAGTGAGTGAGTGAATGAGTGAGTTAGTGGTTCACCAACTGTGTAATGAAGGGAGATGAGATTTCACACCTACTATACTGTCTTAGGAGTGAATGTGCAGGGGCCGCCGGGTAAAGTAGGTCCACCTGGGCCAGCTGGAGAGAAGGGGGAAAAAGGACTCCAAGGTCTACCAGGTATTAAACATTACATGCTTTTATTTAGCTTTTTGAAAATTCCTTGTCTGAAATTACAGTTTCAGGCAATATGAAAATGATAATTTTTTTTATCTCAAAAAACATTTTTGTTAACATTTTATATTTAATAATTTATTTTCATCCATGTAGGAATGTACCTAAGTGTAATTATTATATTTCCAGGATTTCCTGGTCATGACAGCATATCTGACTCCCTAAAATCTGAAATGCAGCCAGCAACTTAATGCCAAGATTGCCATGATTGAGAAGGTTGTTGAGTTTTAACCAGTCTATGGTTTTTAAGATATTCAGAAAAGTTGGACAGAAATACTATGTCACTGATGGTCAGAGGCGGACTTAACCATTAGGCAAAGGTAGGCGACCGCCTTGGGCCCCCCAAAAGCCAAGGGCCCCCTAAAATGCTTTTTATATGCGAGATGCGCGTTCAGTGCGGACACACAAGTGGTTGCTGTGGTTTTCATTAGCACGACAACCGTCTGTGCGTCCGCGTTGAACGTGCTTCTTCGCAAAAGTAGGGCGATGTAGAAAATGGGGACGGAATCCCGGAATCTATTCATAAAAACGGAGTTTACTGTGTAACGCGGAATGTGACGGAATGAACGGCGCAGACGCCCGTTTCGTTTGCTAGTTTGCTATTTAAGCACCTGCAACGCTCGGGGTTGTCGTCTGTAGTAGCTAAACAGTATTTTTGCCATTTAATATTCACATACACTAGTCCATATCGCGGTTTGATTGAAGTGTACTGAATTGCATTTGATTTATTCATTCAGTATTTGACGAATTCCGTGACATTGCCCGTTACACAGTAAACTTGTGGAGCATTTTGAATGTACAAAAATTAAAGGGTTTGTTTAATTTCCATTGGCATAAAAGCTAGATTAATGTTTTCGCCTTCATTTGATTACCAGAAAAATGAAAATACACAACACAGAATTTGTAAAAAAAATAAGTAAATAAAATAAAAATTTCATAGGGCCCTATTATTGTATACAAAAATTAATAAATTAAGTTGTTTTTATAAATTCAATTAATTAGATATGTTTTTGATTAAACCATTAAAATGGAATGCAGGAAAAAAAAGAAAGTGCAGAATTTGGGCCCTAAGAATGTAATTTTTGTTAAACTTTTAATAGGCCTAAATTGCTGTTAAATTAAACAAGTTTCATGATTTTAATTAATTAGACATGTTTTTTGTTTAAATGTAATATAATCATCCAGAAAAAAAGGGAAAAAAACTGAATCCAGTCCAATTAAAACAGAAAAAAGGATTTTGGAAAAAATAAAACGTAGGCTAATTTGGGAAAAATAAAACGGATTTCATAGGGCCCTACAAATATCATGCATCTGAAGCTATAATTTTAATACTAAGCAACAGTGCATATTATATAGGGCCTATTTTATTTTTTTTAAATGGCCCTCACTCGTTTTTGTGAAAGACCCAAGAAGGACCATGCACAGTCACTTTCCACACAGGCACACTTCATGTTTGGTTGAAGTAATCCTTAAGCATGTACATTTATAATTTCCTTCAGTTTAATTTAAATGTGCAATTAAAATGAATAAAAATAAATGTATATTTTAAAGTTTAGAATTAGACGGCCTTGCGTTGTGTAGACAGTTGCATAGTGAAAATTACCCCAACGCACCACCTAGTGTCCAACCTACTCTAATACTATTATAACCTGTTTAAATGTGAACAAGGGATTTACAACATTAAAGAAATCCTTTATTTATAACATGTACATGAAAAATCTAAAAGATTGGACACAACTATGGGACACGATCGTGCAGCAGCGAGCAACACTGAAAGGAACCTCAAGGTTGTAGATGTGTGAAATTGTATAGGGCCCCATTCCTGTATTTTGCCTGGGGCACCCAAATCACTAAATCCGGCCCTGCTGATGGGTTTGAGGCAGCTTTTGATGCAGTACTGTTAGGACGTTGGTGGAAGAATAGTTTTGCCAAGAGCTTCTATACAGAGAACAATGCAATATTGAAATTAGTAGTATCCAGTGGTTTAGGTAGTAAGAAGCCATATATTCGTGTCACAGACAGAGAAACAGAGGGACGGTTTGTGGACACTGAGGGGAAGCAATTGGCATTTACCAACTGGGGTCCTGGTCAGCCTGATGACTATAAGGGACTACAAGACTGTGGTGTTATAGAGGACTCTGGCCTTTGAGATGATGTCGGTTGTAATGGTCTACATCCCATCATATGTGAAATAGAAATCTGATAGAATGTATACCACATTAAAAAGTATGCATATCTGCAATATTAATATGTTATTAACAGTGCACACAGAATGCACAGTTTAAATCACATTGTCAAATGTATCCTTTAAAGAAAATTACAGTGCATGAAATATACAAAAATAATTGCCATAAATGTTTTTTTAACACATTAATAAATGCATTTTTACGATTATTTGTCATAAATCAAAGTGTCTCTTTTATTTCATTGCAAATCTGACATCAATTGCATAACTAACAGAACTAAAAACCACAGAAATTTACGAAAACTAAAAATTGATAAGATACCAAAATTGCAATTCACAACCACTAAGTAACAAATATGAATTACTTTCAGTCAATTACATATGAGCCCTGCATAAGGTTTACTGAAAAGTGCGTCAGCTGAAAATGTGTAGGGTAATCTACAGATGGTATTAAATCGATTAGTAGGTAAAAGTTTCTTGCAGGAGCTCAAGCGTTTGATGTCCTGGCGTTTTTTTTTTTAACTGTTCAAACAAAGTGAATTTGCACCAGACAAACACAACAGACAAACAGATAGAGGGGAAATTTGTAGATACGCACAACCAACCTCTAACTTTTACTAAATGGATGAAAAATGAACCTAATGATTATTGTGGGAATGAGGATTGTGTTGCCATACACAGATGGTGAATGGAATGACATTCCATAAAAACATAGAGTGCATTTGAAGCAATTATTTAGTTTCAAACATAAATTGTGAGTAAAAATGTTCTGGTTTGGCTACAATCATTGCCTTCTGAAAAAGGGGAAAAGGGAGATCCAGGTTTATGCTTTTAGTTGTTGGTGTATTATGTTTAAGTTAAGTCATGAAGTTTGATGTAGAACATAATGCAGACAAGGTAAGGTGACTGCAGATCTGAGAAATTAGATTTAATCATCAATCTTACTCTGCAGGAGTTGGTGCACAGGGACCCCCAGGGAAAATAGGACCACCTGGTGTTGCTGCCCCTAAAGGAGACAAAGGGAATCCAGGTACACCAGGTAAAATTAAAGCACAGTGAATAGTTTCTTTTATTATTCATGTTTTATTTTATTAAACAGAAAATCATTTATTCAAGCTTGGTGTCTATCTTTTTTCTTCTGAAAACAATGCAAGAATAAAAATAAAAAATCAGTCAAACAATCAATAAACAATGAGATTATATACTGCGATCAAGTATTTTCCTTTAACCATATCTTAATTGAGTTTATAGTTACATATAGACAGAATATAGCTACTTGGTATTTTCTGCTTCTGATATTCACTCTGCTATGCTTTTACAGGCACTGGTGTTCAAAGCGCATTACAACTTAAATCAGATGTCAAATACCTAACAGACAGACTCACTATAGTTGAGAAAGGTAGAATTTTCCAATAAAAAATGTTTGCACTATACATGTTTTGTTTATTCATGTAAGATGTTTATAAGATCATTTCTTTAAATTTTTTTTTTTTTTTTAATGTTTAGTCCTAGGATTTCGCATGTTCAGGAAAGTGGGACAGAAGTATTACGTGTCTGATGGTCTGGTGAAAAATTTTGAAAAGGCACAGAAGTTCTGCTCTGACGCTGGGGCTAAAATTGTCCTGCCAAGAAGTGAAGATGAGAATAACGTGCTAACTTCAATGCAGGCTGCCCTTGAGTCTACTTACGTATATGTTGGTGCAACAGACAGAAAGAAAGAAGGGCATTTTGTGGATATGAGTGACCAACCATTAATTTTCACCAACTGGAAGGAAAAAGAGCCGAATGATTATAATGGAGCAGAGGACTGTACAGCTATTTACAAAAGTGGTGTGTGGAATGACATTAACTGTAATTCAGATTGGCATGTGGTGTGTGAACTGTGAAACAGATTATGAATTTTTACTGCTCTGATGTTTGAATGAAGAAGGAATAAAAGAAATCTTATAAAAACAGTGTGTTTTAGCCTCATGAAAAACATCCATTAATATTCTACTAGCTTACTATCAGGTACAGTTCAGCAATGGTTTGAAGTTAAAATGTCTTAATAAATTTGTTTAAACATGCAGCTTTTTGTTTCACAAAACATTAACTGATGGACTGGAGTTGTGTGAATTACTTGAGGATTATTATGATGTTTTTATCAACTCTTTGGACTCTCGTTCTGCGGACACCCGTTCACTGCAGATGATCAATTGGTGAGCAAGTGATGTAATGCTAGATTTCTCCAAAACTGTTCAGATAAAGAAACAAACTCATCCACATCTTAGACGTCCTGAGGGTGAGTAAATTCTCAGCACATATTCATTTTTGGGTGAACTATTCCTTTAGTGAAATGCAATCAAGACTTGTAAAATAATGACACACTGATTTTTTTTGTGGCTGTTAAAAATGTATTGCATACTGGAAAATTGATACATTCATTTCGATATGAAATCCATATGGTTACCTAAGTTAAAAACACAAGAAAAGTATAATACAATGTTCTCTTTCTTTGAGGCAAATATCACACAAATATCTTTACAACACTAGTGGCATAAACATATTTTCAATCCAATTCTGGATTCTGTGGACGCTCAAAAGGGGAAAAGCAGAAAACCGCTGAAACTGGTGTAGCTGTTTTCATCATCAAAAACCCAGCTGTTCTCCCTCAGCTGTGTGTACACTTCATCACCCTTCTGCAGTGAGAGAACAACACCATTGCTGCCATTAGCATTGGTCTCAGGATTCAGAAGAAATACAGAGCATTGGATCTGATTATTTTTGTGGAGACTGACTGCCATTTGGTTAGAAGGGTGAGCGTGAGCATAAAATCTGAAGAAATAGACTCCATTCACTGGTGCGGTGAATGTACCTTTGAGATACATAAACATATGAATTTAGGAACTGTAAAGAAAGGCCTTTTATTACTTGAATATCCATACTCGCAATGGACAATTAACATAATAAAGAAATATGAATAGCACAGTTTACCAGTGTTGGGGTCATATGCGTTTCCAGTGTTAATGAAGTTTTTTTGGTACACCAGAATTTTCCGAGTATCAAAGGGTCCAAAATGTTGTGATCCAGATGCCAAAAGTCCAGCTGAAAAGGCAACCTTTTTGGCTGTAAAGTTAAGGGAATTTTTTTTTTTTGGTCATCATTTCACTTGGTTTTATATCTAACATAACAGAATAAATATTTTCATTTACCTTTATTTTCTGCCTGGATAGATTCAAGTTTATCACTTGATGCTTTTGTGAAAATCCTTAAAGCTGTTCAATGAACATTGAAGAATTTTGTTATTGTGTTTTGGGATGGAAATGATTCATCAGATCAATGTATTTTGTGAAGGTGAAAATGGATCAAACTAAATAGATGAGATGTAGATATGGAAAACTCATGCAAGATATTTACCTTCATTCTCTTTCTTCAGTTCTGTAAGTGTTTCCTCAGTGGCTCTAAGCCTTTCCTCAATGTTCTTTAGCTGTGCTGATGTAATGAAATCATGCGCCAGTGAGACCCCAACAAAAAGCAACAAGAGTGTCTTTTGAGCTGCCAACATCTTCTGGCTAAAGTTTTTATGGTGCATGTTGAATTTTGCACAGTTTGGGGCAATATGAAACCACGATACAGTAAAAGTAAACATGACCTTTGTCTTGTTTGGACTTGCATCACTGACTCCGACTAATCTGCAGTAATAATAACACTTCAGATTTGTTTTGGGAATATTCTATTCTTCTAATATAATTTTACAACTAATACTAAGTGCATTGATATGAAACTAATCAGCATAGAAATATATTGAATGTATTTGAAAAGCGTTTACTGTTGTCTCCCAATATAAAGATGAATTAAATAAGTCAAATGTTTAGTCTTTTGTCACTTTGAAAGAGGAAAAGCCTGTATAGTGACGTTTTTATTGCCAATTTATATATATATACATAAAAAACAAGCATGAATGAACAACAAATGCAAATTTATAGACTTAATATATATTTTATATATGTTAATTTAGATTTGTTTATAAAAAAATATGCTTAATATAATATTAAAATATAAATAACTGTATTTTTAAATACATTGAATTATTGAACACCTACACATTTTTGAAGATTACAATTTAAGTTTTTTTTTAATATAGCTAGTAAGCTAGTAATACTACACATTCTCAACAATTATGCTTTAAGCAGTGTATTAGTAGTTAGTTAGTATGCTACACTTTAAGAAAAGTCTGTAAAAATAGGGCACAATCTATGCTAATATGAAACAATTTTCTGTATTGGTTTTTTACCTGCATTTTAAATGACAGATTGTGTTTTCGGGTTACAATGGATAATGACTTAATGGTTTACAAGAATCTTTTCCATTTTTCTTACAGTGTACTAACTGATCAACAATCGCAAGTACAAGCTACTAACAAGGTGTATCATAAATGAACAATTATTAAATTATTATTATTATTAAATTGAACAACTGCAAATAGCAGCTAACTCAGTTCACGTGATGTGTGTACTGCCAGGCATCTTTGGTTTCCTCTTTTTTTGTGTAATTTGGATGGAAAATGTGTATCTTTTTATTGTCTGAGTCACTTATCAAAAGTTGCTGAAAGTTGCCAAATAATTTTTAAAAATGGCTAAATTTGTTGCTGGGTGCTTTTGGAAGAAAAATTTGCGAGGGTAGCCTGAAAAGTTGCTAAATTTAGCAACAAAATTGCTAAATTGGCAACACTGACCGAACATAATGTTAATTCTCACGAAACAAAATCACATACTTTTCAAACATTCATGTGCCTGCTCTATGATTGGATAAAAAGTTAATTTAGGGCGTGACGTCACACTGTCGGTTGAACGAAGAAGGAAAGAGGCCAACTTCCGGTATGATGCGCTGAACAGGGACCAAAGAACATAACTGCAAGGAAAATGCGGTAGGCTGTTGTCATAACTGAAAGAGAAATAGAAACACAGCACATCTCAGTGCTAACTTTACGACTTTTAAATAAATGTGGCATATGGTTAAGTTATATGGCCTAAGGGCTTTGTGACGGAAGCAATCGGGTTCGCTGATCAGTCATCGATCGATCGATCGGTATTAGGGAGTGCGCGAGCTCTGCGCGCGGTTGAACATGGGGACGAGATCGAGCCGTTTACACGAGGAGGCTGCTTCGACACCTTTTGATAAAGATGGCATCAAGAGAGAGTCCTGTCGACGAATCCGAAGCACCAGGCCCACTAGCCTCATGGTGGAGTTCTCCGGGAGTTTCGACCATGACTCGGAGACGAACCGCAGCCGGTCGGAAGAGGGCAGCGACTCGGATACCGGGCAGCAGGCGAGCAGCGACGGCAGCCCCGCCGACAGCCACATGTCCCCGTCTCTGAGCAGCCAGGCCACGCCGACGGACGAGAACGGGGCCGAGGAGGATGGCAGTCCAGGAGGCCCTGTGAGCAGGGGGGAAATAGGCCGTGCACCGCAGCGCACTTTCTCGGAGCGTTTGCCCGGTGGTCGCCATTCTTCCGCCAGCGGCGTCACAGGCAGGTCCGCCCGGGTGAGGGGGACTCACGCTCGGCCAGTGTCTGAGGCGTGGATCGGCCTCTACAGGGTCAACAACCGCCACGGTGGTAAGTTGAAAGACTCGCCGTTCCTTTCCCGCAGTAGTCATTTCAGACGTTACACCCTATTCAGCTCCAGTTCTGTCATTTAAACCTGCACTGTTTACATTGAGAAAAAAATAATAATAATATATATATATATATATATATATATATACACACACACACACACACACACACACGTATAAACCAAAATAATCTTATATGGTATTCAAAGAGAGCGTTCACCCCAAAATTTAAATTGTCATCGTTTATTCTCCTTATGTTGTTTCAGATCTATATTAGTTTCATTAAAATGTCAGACAGCCCTCTTCACCATTAACTTTCATTGAAAGTGACTGCATCTGCCAGTCACTAATATTCATCTCATTTGGTTTTCCACATGCAAGCAAATGTCAATCCAAAAACGTTCATTAATCTAGTTAGCTTAATGAAAGTTTGGTGACACTTTATTGTAAGGTTCCATTTGTTAACATTCATTAACAAGGACTAGCAATAATATTTGAAAGCATTTATTAAGTTTTGTTAATGTTAACTTCAACATTTATTAATATATTATTAGAATAAAAAACTGTTTATAATATTTAGTTGTCCTGAGCGAACATGAACCAACAAAGAATAAATACTGTAATGTATTGGTCATTGTTAATGCTTTAACTAATGGGATCTTATTGTAAAGTGTTACAAAAAAGTGTTACTTTTTATTTTATTATAAAAAGTTTATATACATAAAGTAGACAACAAGCCCATTTTGACTAATGTGAGTTAATTTTCAGTATTATCTGTTTTAAACCAAATAAAACATGGAAGGTGATTAAAAAAAGATTGAGTCTATACGAGACTAATGAGCTTGTGATGTAATTAGGCTTTTTAGACATTTCAAGCATTTCTGACATGATCTATGATGGATTGAAACGCAAAGACCAGAGGTAAACCCAGTTCACTTGATGATCTTTGTGTATTTTTTTTTACACACTATATTGGTCCGTTGGCTGTAGTCCAGCCAGAAGGTTCAGAAAAGTGGGCCACATGGGCGCATACTCCCCCGTCTATTACTGTGACTGGCCTGCATATCACAAAACCCTTTCTACATCTCAATTTTACAATGCTAGACAACTTGCTTGATTGTTTTCCCCTCCTTTCCAGCTATTCGGTGTCCCTTCTGCACCAAGCCGTTCCCTGGAGGGCGAATCGAGGACCATCTTCTAAGTTGTCTGACTTCTCCACCTCTCCCTTATAACAGTAAGCATCCCATTTGTTTTTATTGTTGATTTTCTTTCATCTGCTAATAACTTGGTTGTTAATTCTCTTATCTTGTCCAACAGCTGATGTGCTAGCTAAGGACAGTGGAGAGTGTTCAATCTGTCTCGAAGACCTGCTACAAGGGGAAACTATTGCTCGACTGGCCTGCCTGTGTGTCTACCATAAGAGGTAACCATAACCATCCTAAATCCAAATAATAGTCAGGATTTACATTTAGACATTTAGCAGACACTTTTATCCAAAGCAACTTACAAAGTGAGGACAATGGAAGCAATCAAAATCAACAAAAGAGCAATGATATGCAAATATCATATATAATATATATACTGTACATATGCTATACAAATGCTTTCAAATATGTAATGGCTGATATTTCTCTAAATAGCTGCATTGACACATGGAGCAAAGTGAAGCCATGCTGCCCTGAGCATCCTTTTGATTGATTCATGTCTTCACGTGCAATGACACTTTGACTCAGGTGAGTTTGGTTATTCAAGTAGTTTTCTTTGTTAAAAATGTTAAAATAAGTTACATTTATTAAAATGTCATGTCACTCACCTTTATATTGTTCCAAACCTGTATGACCTTTTAATCTGTGGTAAAGAAAATATTTTGAACAACGTTTCAACAGTTTTTAACCCTAAACCCCATTGACTATGATTGTATGCACACTAAAATATTTCAAAATATCATATTTTGTGTTCCACAGAAGAAATCCATACAAGTTTTTGAAAAATTGAGTGAATGATTCCTTAAAAGGAATTTGCTGAAAATGTCCTCAACTTTAGGCCATCCAAGATGTAGAGGAGTTTGTATTTCCATCTGAAAAGATTGAGAAATTTAGCATTACATCACTTGCTCACCAATGGATCTTCTGCAGTGAATGGGTGCCGTGAGAATTAGTCTACATCACAATAATCCACAAGTAATCCACACGACTCCAGTCAATCAGTTAACTCATTCCCATTCACTGCAGAGGATCCATTGGTAAGCAAGTGATGTAATGCCAAATTTCTTGAAATTCATTCTTATGAAACAAACTCGTCTATGTCTTGGATGACCTGAGGGTGAGTAACTTAATATTTTAAGTGTATATTTTTTCTGCTTCATGTTTTAGGAGACAATACCCCCTTGCAGGAGCATATATTTTCTGATGAGAGGATTGAGAGAAAGACACAAAGGAACAAAAACAAATAACAAGCATCAACACTTGTGGTCAGATTAATCAGTCTGGCCTTGAGTGAGCCTGGCTTTAACTATCTGATGTGATTCTTGAGACTTGGCTTTTCTCTGCTCTACAGCACCTGCGTGAATGGCGGGTTTGCTCTGCTTGCCTTTCCTCGCAACTCTTTTCTTTAAAGCTCAGAGTGAAACTTGTAAACTGAACAGAACTTTGTAAAAGAAACATGTAGTTGGTGAGAAGTTACACATGGATCACCTCTCTTCATGGACATCTTGATCTCCCGGAGGGATGGTGTTCTTCTTACCATGGAAACGTGGCGATCTGTAATTTATGCCAGGCTTAGCGTTTGGTTTTGTGCAGCCTGCTGGGGTTGCGTTGGCTTGAATGAACTACTTGATTTTGTAGAGTGTGTTGGGAAGATCCCGGATGGAAAGCAAATGAGTTGTACATGCGTAAATATTGCACAGGATTACATATGATTGAAGGCATGATGATTTATATTTTGGGGGAGAACTTTCGGTTGATTAACCCAAAACCTTGCTTACTCGAGGTATGGGGTTCCAAAAACGTGTCCAGGAGTAAGTTTACTCAACCCAGAATATATTCCTGGTTAAGACTCAAGACATTCTCAACAGAGCGACGAATCGATGAGTCACTATGGAAACGGACGCTAAGAAAAAGCGTGCCATGCTGTTTCTTTCTTCTTCTTTTGTTCAATGGTCATTTACATGCTTAGTGCATATCGCCACCTAATTGATGGTTGTGTAATCATTTTTTTTTTTTTCGTTTAAAGGGGTGCGATTAAAGATGCAATCAATTTTTCCTTTCTCTTTGGAGTGTTACAAGCTCTTGGTGCATAAAGAAGATCTGTAAAGTTGCAAAGACTAAAGTCTCAAATCCAAAGAGATATTCTTTATAAAAGTTAAGAGTCAGCCACACCTACCTAAAACTGCTCGTTCTAACACGCCCTCACATATCTATGTCACGATGTGGGAAAATGTGCATAACGCCGCCCAAATGTTCACGCAAAGAAAGAAGGCGTAACTTCTATTCTCGCTGTAGTATTGTTGTTGCCGCCGCCATGTCGTGAAGGCCCTGTGTGTTTCATTGTGAAAGCGAAACTACTTTGTTTGGCCTTCCAAAAGAGCCCTCCGGCCATTCCTCACGCTAGCCCCCGGCCTCTGCTCACTCTAGGCCTCCGCCGCTCACTCAAGGCCATCGTGTGTGACTCTGTGTTTCATTGTGAAAGCGAAACTACTTTGTTTGGTCTTCCAAAAGAGGACACAACTAATGTAATATATATATATATATATATATATATATATATATAATATTATAAGTTCAAGTTCAAGTTAATTTGACTTGTATAGCACATCTACAGCAGCCGCTAGGCTGACCAAAGTGCTTTACAGAAGAGAAATTTATAAAAACATACACAGAAAACAAGCCAAATAAAAATATGAACAACCCATTAAAAAATTACAGAATAACAGTAATCAATACACTAAGGAAAACAGATAGGTTTTTAGCAGGGACTTAAAGACAGGCAGAGAAGGGGCCATTCTAATTTCTAAAGGCAGGGTATTCCAAAGCTGTGGCCCTGCCATCGCAAATAATAAATTAAACATTACATTGTCATAATAGTGTTTTATAATTTATACAGATAACTGTTATATAGGCTATATATATATATAGTAGGCTATATTACATTATTGTAATAATATATAATATTGTGCGCAATCTGTCACGCCCACTGAAGGCTCGTCAGTAGATCACATGTGCGCTGATAGCGCTGAAATGAACTAACCCTGAAACAGGTTATCTTCACAGAGCAAGTTGCTATGGCTACTTACATACCCTGAAAGTTACTTCCGATTTTGGAACCGAAAGCTGAGGTTATTCGCTCGCTTATCCTCAAACATACCCGGGTATGTCACATAACCTGCTTTCTGGAATACCCCCCTGATGATTGTGTCATCATTTGAAGATGATACAGTTCGGAAAGCATTTATCAGAAAGGTTGTAACAGTGGTGGCCCTAAGAGTAAATAAAAAAAACGTAATCAATACTTTTGTTCAGGCGCCAGACCGGGTGTTTTAAACCGGTCAATAAATAAACTCTGGATAACTCATTAAAACCACCAAAGTACATATGAAGATCGTGAAGAGGAAATGAATCAGATTAAACATACAATACTTTGCATATGCAAATTTATTACCGAGCATTAGGAGTACAGGTGGACAACAAGAGCTTCGTTCACAGCACAGACTAGAAGACCGGTAATATGGCATGCTCCAGGGCACGCACCTCCCTTCATTCCACTGTTCGCGTCGATCACCTCACTCCCCTACTTCCAAACAGACTCACTTTTCACACCGTAGCACGCGCTACTCCCACCTCATCACATCTCCGCAGCAGCGAGATTTCGCGCACTTCCGACATGCATGAACCAAGTCATAATCCTCTTTAAATAGTGTGTCCCTAATTATCCGTTTGTTCTGATTTGTCAACAACGTAATCAATCGCGTGGCGACTGGTTTTCGTTCCACCACACTCCCCCCTCCATGAAAAAAAACAACTCCGTTGTTAACCGTTTTGTGGTATATTAAAATCCCAAGAATTCTTCTTCCTCATCAGAGGTGTCCTGGAAGATCTCCTGTAGTTTTTTCCGGCTGCGAGATTCTAATTCCTCCGCAGTAGGGAAACAAGGTTTCAAATTAAATACATGTACATTATGTACATCCTCTCCTGTGGACTCTAGGGCAACTCTATAGTTTATTGGACCCAACTGTTGGATAATACGATACGGACCTTTCCACTTTGGGGTTAACTTGGCACTGAAATGGTGTTGAGCATTTGACTGTGGAAAATTTCGGACCCAGACTCGATCTTTCTCATTAAGAAATACGTCTCGTCTGTTTTTGTTGTAATTTCTTAACTGTCTGGTCTGTGCTTTCTTGCAGTTCTCCTTGGCCTTCCTTTGAAGTGCTGACAACTGGTACACAACGTCATATGAAGGACCAGAGGGGGCAAGGTTGCATCCATGCAATATTTTATCTAATGGGCTGTGGATTTTCCTGCCCAGATGAAGCTCAGCAGGTGACATACCAATGGATTCCTGAACTGCGGTATTGATGGCAAAACGCAGTTCTGGTAAGTAATGATCCCAACTCCTATGATTGTCTTCCACATATGCAGATACCATTGACTTCAAAGTTCTGTTTACTCTTTCTGTCATGTTGGTCTGGGGATGGTAAGCTGTGGTTAGTTTAGGGGTCATACTCCATTGGCTACACAGTTCAGTGAAGATGGATGAGATGAATTGTGTTCCTCGGTCTGACAAAATGTAGTCAGGCACACCCCATCTGGTAAGTATTTCTTTCCTCAGGATTTCAGCAATGGCTGGTGCTGTGGCACGTCTCAGGGGAAACAGCTCTACCCATCGGGTAAAGTAGTCTACAAAGACGAGCAGGTATTCATGTTGTTTGGAACTTTTGGGTAATGGCCCCATGATATCTACTCCAAGCATCTCACTCGGTCGTGAAGTGATGATGGGTTGCATTTTACCGGCAGGCTTCCTATTGTCACTCTTAAGAGTTTGACATTTGATGCAGTTCCTGACATATCCTTTTACGTCAGTCCACATACCTGGCCAATATCAACGGATTGGAATGGTAATATTGAAGGAGGGTGGATACCAGACTCGGAGGAATAACTACCCGGTACTGGATCTTACCCTCTGACAGGTGAGTGATGTGATATAATTTGTCTTCAAACACGGCGTACTGTTCATTTTCAGGTGTTTGGTGCTCTGCCAAAAGCTGAAAAATCTTAGGGATTTCAGGATCATTATGTTGTTCACTCCAGATAGTTTCAGGAGAAATTGGGAACTCTGAATCCGCTTTTTTACTAGTGTACATATTACACTCAGCTAAGTGATGTACTCGAGAAAGAGCATCAGGGGCAACATTCAACATTCCCTTCCGATATTCCAACACAAAATCAAATCTTTGTAGTCGAAGTGCCCATCGAATGAGCCTACTGGTCGTTTTGTTGGAATTGATTACCCACTGCAGAGAAGAATGATCTGTGATGACGGTGAACAGTCGATGTTCCAGATAGGGTTGCCACTTCTCAAGAGCCCACACTACGGCAAGGCACTCTTTCTCTGTAGTGGAGTAATTTATTTCTGCTTTGTTCAAGCTACGACTGGCATAAGCAATCACCTGTTCACTGCCTTGTTCTTTTCGTTGAGTCAGGACAGCGCCTAATCCGGTGTCACTTGCATCGGTATATACAGTGAATAGCAACTGCAACTGTGGATGCCCCAGAACTGGTGGTGATGAAAGACAAGCTTTCAAGTGATCAAAGGCTTGTTGACATAGATGTGTCTACTGAAATGACTTGTTTTTCTTCTTCAGAGCATTGAGCAATTTGGCACGAAACAATGATACCATCCGGCTAATCCCAGGAATCGTTGGACTTCCTTAAGATTTTTTGGGACTGGATAAGCATGAATGGCCTCTACCTTGCTTGGATCAGCAGTCACTCCTTGACTGTTGACAACATGACCCAGGAAGGAAATCTCACGAAGACAGAGTTTGCACTTTTTTAGGTTCAGAGTTACACCAGCTGATTGCAACTTTTGCAAGATGGTCTGAATGTCCATAAAGTGTTGTTCCCTCGTGGGAGAATAAATAATGATATCGTCTATGTAGACAAAACATATGACTCCAAGCAATTCCCTTAAGACAATTTCCATGAGTCTTTGGAACGTTGCTGGTGCATTTTTAAGTCCAAAAGGCATAACATTAAATTGGTATAGCCCACCTGACGTGATGAAAGCGGTCTTCTGTTTGCTTGCCGGTTCCATCGGGACTTGCCAATACCCACTATTGAGATCCAAAGTTGAAAATATTGTTGCACCAGAGAGGGACTCAAGAATTTCTGTGATGTTTGGTAGTGGATAAGCATCACTTTCAGTAATAGCATTGACTTTTCGATAGTCAACACAGAACCTGAGACTTCCGTCCTTTTTAGGTACTAGGACGACTGGTGATGCCCATGCAGAATGTGAAGGTTCAATAATACCAGCATTCAACATGTCTTGAATTTGCTCTTTAACTATGGTTTGCTTGATTGGTGAGAGTCTATATGGACGCTGTTTAATGGGAACTTGCTGATGGATGTACAGACAATGTTCCAGAACATTAGTTTGTCCTGGCCGACGAGTGCATACAGTGGGGTGGGATTCCATGATCTGTTGAAGCTGGTTGTCTTCGTTGAGCGGTAAGTTAGCTTCTTTGACCAATTTGTCAATCAAAACTTGATCCTCAACAAGCGTGGAAACAATGTCGCTTGACACTATTATAGGTAAGGGTGGTGGAACAGCACTTAGAAGGGTCAGATTCTGGTGAGATCTGGTTAACTGCTTGGTGCTTGATGAGTTCAGAGAATAATGTGTTCCGCTTGCAGGAATACTAGCAGGTCCTGGTTGGAAATAATAGTCAGTTCCAGGAGCACTCTTAAAAAAATATTTTCCCTCGGCAATATTAAGTTGAATTCCACTCAGGAAAATAAAATCCAGACCTAAGACAGCTGCATAGGTCATGCACTTTTTTAGGTTCAGAGTTAAACCAACTTGCAACTTTTGCAAGATGGTCTGAATGTCCGTAAAGTGTTGTTCCCTCGTGGGAGAATAAATAATGATATCGTCTATGTAGACAAAACATATGACTCCAAGCAATTCCCTTAAGACAATTTCCATGAGTCTTTGGAACGTTGCTGGTGCATTTTTAAGTCCAAAATGCATAACATTAAATTGGTATAGCCCACCTGACTTGATGAAAGTGGTGTTCTGTTTGCTTGCCGGTTCTATCGGGACTTGCCAATAGCCACTATTGAGATCCAAAGTTGAAAATATTGTTGCACCAGAGAGGGACTCAAGAATTTCTGTGATGTTTGGTAGTGGATTAGCATCACTTTCAGTGATAGCATTGACTTTCCGATAGTCAACACAGAACCTTAGACTTCCGTCCTTTTTAGGTACTAGGACGACTGGTGATGCCCATGCAGAATGTGAAGGTTCAATAATACCAGCATTCAACATGTCTTGAATTTGCTCTTTAACTATGGTTTGCTTGATTGGTGAGAGTCGATATGGACGCTGTTTAATGGGAACTTGCTGCTGGATGTACAGACAATGTTCCAGAACATTAGTTTGTCCTGGCCGACGAGTGCATACAGTGGGGTGGGATTCCATGATCTGTTGAAGCTGGTTGTCTTCGTTGATCGGTAAGTTAGCTTCTTTGACCAATTTGTCAATCAAAACTTGATCCTCAACGAGCGTGGAAACTATTTCGCTTGACACTATTGTAGGTAAGGGTGGTGGAACAGCACTTAGAAGTGTCAGATTCTGTTGAGATCTGGTTAACTGCCTGGTGCTTGATGAGTTCAGAGAATAATGTGTTCTGCTTGCAGGAATACTAGCAGGTCCTGGTTGGAAATAATATTCAGTTCCAGGAGCACTCTTAAAAAATTATTTTCCCTCTGCAATATTAATCTACACAGGAAAATAGAAACCAAAACTAAGACAGCTGCATAGGTCAAAGATGTTGATGTGAGTACTACTGCATGTGTTGGAAAACTCTGATCATGCAGTGTTATCAAAAGGTTGATCCATCCCAGGGGAACTTCAGCTTGACCATTTGCCAAGTAGAGGTGTTCAGAAGTCCATGGTTGAAGACTTTCTGGTGGGAAAAATTCCTTCCACAAACTCTCATGTAGGAGGGTGTAACTGGCTCCCGTGTCAAGAATGGCTTTTCCTTTCCAGGCACCTAGGTTGATTGGAATGACCAGTTGTTTGGGTATTGTGCCTTCAGTGCTATTGGTGGCATGTTTCTTTTTCAAGGAAGATGCAGTCTTTGTAGCTGAGACGGCATTGCTGGTGGGTAAACCTGCAGAATTGTGATTCGGTGGATGTGGTTGAGATCTCTTACTTTGAGAAGATTGCGTTTGTGGAAATGATTGGTTGGGGGATGAGGTGAACCGTGGACACCTGGGGGATGATGACCTTTACAACACCAGCACTGAACTGAAGCCTTGTCCCTTTGCCGGTTTACAAGTGCTTGTGGTGACACAGTTTGCGGTTTATGAGGTAAACTACTTTCATACCGTTGTTGCTGTTCATAGTCCTTCTCCAATTGATGTCCTAGCTTCACCAACTCCTCTACAGTGAATACTCTGCTACGGAGCTGACTGGCAAGGTGAGGTTTAATGTTTTTCAGAATCATCTTTACTATTTCACTTTCAGTCAAGTTTGATTTCCATCTTTTGCACAAAGCTCTATAGCAAAAAGCGAAGTCTCTAGAATAACCCTTCCTGATTGTCCTCCATTTTAGCTACTGCAGTTGACATTTGAGTTGAATGTTGAACAAACTTATCTTTTACCTCTTGGGTGAGTTCGGAAACTGTGGTCTCCTGTTGCTGGATAAATTGCTTTAACGTGTCCAAGTCTCCCTGTACTTGTTTGATCAGTTGTTGAGTTCCTTTGCCAGGTGTTTGTAATTCACATGGTAACTCCTGTTGTCCCACAGATGAGGACGACTCAGGGGGTGGTACAAATCTGCTTGGAATTTACATTCGGATCCCAGGTGAGGTTTTGCACTGGAGTGCTGCTTGTGTTCCAGTTGCGATGTTTGATTGTAATTGGGGGTATATTCATGTGAGATGATAGGGACTGATGGCTGCCAGCTGGGAGTTTCCACTTCAGGTACTATAGGTACTTCCATCTCTACAAATGTTGATGGGGAAGGTGTAGTAGTGGCCATATCAGTATGTCAGTATGTAAAATGAAAAATGAAAATCAGTAAATAGTAAAGGGTCTTGGTGTCTTTTGTTTTTTAGGGTCAAAATAACAAATTGGGCCAAAAAAAATTATAAACGTGGGCAAATCAAACAAGTGGTAAATCACCCTCAAATTTAGCAGTTCAATTTACAAAAGCACAACATACACATTAAACCACTTTGAAGCATTTTTGTTGGCATTGAAACTCAGTTGCACAATTTTAACTGCAGAGTTCAGATTCACAGTAGACACAGTTCAAAAGTTCATACCAATTCCCAGATTCACAGTTCATTTGGCAGATCAAAACAGTGCAGATGACAGAAAGAAAATATATTGTCCACACTTCAAATTCAATTCACAGGTTAAATTTACAAAGCTCAATTTGATTCACTCCCCTCAGACTTCAAAATAACAAACTATCACTTCTTTTAATGTCACTTACTTAAGGTGTCTGCTTAATTTGCTTACTACTTTTTAAAGAGCACACGTTTATAACAAATTTACACATACAGTCAAAACAAAAGAAAACGAATCTTGAGGATGTTGTAGAGTCTGTGTGCTGTCTGTTTATGTCATTTGTCTGCTGTTACTGTCATTCTCTACAGTATGTTGTCACTTTGTCTTTGTTGTCACTGTCTGTCTGTTGGGTTTTTCCTACCTCTACCATACTCCTCCCTGTCTCTGCTTGGCCTACTGTAGCATCCTTCCTCACAGCACTGGTGTTGAAAGACCAGGGGTCTCTGGCTGTACTGATTCCAGCAACATCCTAGTGTGTGAGTGTGATTCTCTCTCTCTTTCTGTGTGTGTGTGTGTGTGTGTGTGTGTGTGTGTGTGTGTGTGTGTGTGTAACACAGGCACAGGTTCCTCCTATCCTAAAAGTGAATTAATAGTTATTTAGAGCCACATTATTAAGAAACTGGCAGCATCTGTATCAGGGTGTGTCTCTCTCATTGTGTCTTCCTACCTCCATGACACTTGACTCTGCAGTCCACCCTACCTAAGGATTAATTGCATACTGTAAACTTATGTACTGTATGCGTGCTCAATGTTTTATTTTAATATATGACTATCTACATATTCAAGGTAAACGTCTATAGTTCTGTGGCTATTGCTATAGGTTTTTGATGTGTTAGACTACATTGCAAGTAGCCTACATCAGTTTTTACCCTAAATCCCACTTTATCTGCTGATATTTCAGTCATGCAATTCAGTAACGAGTGTTTCCTCATTAACACTTAAGTTAACCTATTATCACGAAGCAATGACATTTTAAAATATACTGGGGTTCTACGGTAAGCTTACAACTGTTTAATACAATGTAGGCTACTGTCAAAAAAAAAAACACGAGCTAACTGGCAGAAGTAGTGTGAAAATTATTTGTGCTAGCTGTATTTTTCTGTTTTCTTCTTACCTCTGCGGCACTAACTGTCCTCAGCTGCAGCAGCCAAATTTAAACCTTTTGAAAAGAGTTCGGTTAATTTTAAGCATTTAGCAGCGTCGGAACTAAGCCCTTTTTTTAGGCCGTTGCCGACTGTGCCAAATGCTTAACATTTATTTATTACTAACATTATTATTACTATAACCATAGAGAAATTGTGCAAGTGATAAAAACCCATCCTATGCGCTGTATATATTTTATTTATATATATTTAGAAAAAATCTGACCGGCCCGTATTAAAGAAAATGGTCCGGCCCCTTGAGAAGGGTATAACTGCAGCCCGGAGATCTCCAAATGGGGGCGGGAACTCCAAAACGGGGTGGGAGCTCCAAAATAGGACGTGGCTTCCTCCCATTGACAAACAGACACATGACACGCATGCGCAATTTTTCCCCCAATCCACTTCAGTGCAAACTCCGCCCCACAGCTGATTCTAAAGATTTTATTGGTTGTGTCAATTAAAGTGTTGATTTCCTACACTATGCTACAAAAATGCTAACCCCTAAACCAAGCCCACACCTGACCCTAACCTTAACCAGTGAAATTGACTGCACTGCAGGATTGGCGCTGAATAGCATGGTAAAGAAAGTGGCAGTTCAGGAGATAAACAGTTATTAAGATTATGCGATATGAGATCATTCCGTAACTCCCCAACCGGACCTCACCGAACAATGGCATCTTTTTAGTTACACCCAGCATCACTACCCCCTCCTACCCTAAGAATTTCGAGCCCCGGTATGCCCCCGTTGCTTAGAAAAAAGCCATAGAGTAAAATCTTTCCCCTGCACTGTGCCGGGACGGCTGGCGGGAGAGCTCGTGGGTGATTCCCGTTTATATCATGAAGCAGAGTTTCAAACTCCAGTCTGAACACCACTGGCCAAGAGCTTTGGGCTCTGCTCTCACGGAGAATATTTATTTATATAGCATATTTTATTTTAGATCAACTAGAAACAATGTTACATTTATAAAGTTTTATTTTGAAATGTAAGTCAGTAACAATTGGCTGGAGCCAGAGACAATAGTGAAAGTCTTTGCACGAGGAGACCCCACCCCATTTTGGAGGTTCTGCCCACTTTTGGAGTTCACGCCCCATTTTGGAGATCTCCGGTCTGCAGTTATTCCTACTTGGGCCCCTCTGGCATTTGCCAGAATTGCCAGATGGCCAATCCGCCCCTGCTAGAAACTGTAAAAAAAAAAAAAAAAAAGTAAAATAATAGTATGTGAGACAGTGGTAATATAATTGTGTTCCTATTGGTCAGTAGAGGAGCTTAGCTTAGCCTTACAGTTAGCCTGCTTTAGACCAGGTTAGTTTCCCAGCATAAGTTGCCACAGTGACTAGCTTGATCTAGGCCTATGTTAAATTTGCTTTATGGAACCAAACCATTTGACAATGAGTCAGACTAACTGAAATAAGCCTGGCATATAAAAGCTGGTTTGCCAACCGCCATTAAACATCATAATAAGAAGAAGAAGCCTGGCATATTTGGTTAACTTGTTTTATGAAACAGGCCTCGAGGCATTAAAAGTGATCATATTTTCTCCATTGAATCGAAATCGCATCGCACTGCATCATATCGTAACGCATCGCTAGCTGCTTCATATGAGTCTTTAATGTATCATATCGTTGGCTATGCGTCGAGATGCGTATCGTATCGGCCTCAGTCATGAGATGCACATCCCTACACCTACTATGGCAAGCCGTTTTAACATTAAATACTCCTTGCTGTACTAGTCATAATTTAGTTTTGACTAGTCAAAATTCCAATTCCAGATATCTATTCTGCAATTTTGACTCGTCGTAATTGGAATTAAGATATCTACAATGTGATTATGAATATCTTTAATTCATGATTTCTTAAAGATATCCAAAATACATTTGTAGATATCTGCAAGTTATTTATTACTAGTCAAATTACAGTTGTAGATATCTTGAATTGGATTTTTGACTGGGCAAAACTTAATAAGAGATATCGTGAATTGGAATTCTTCCTAGTCAAAACTAATTTAAAGATATCTGCAATTTAATTATGGATATCTCAATCTGATTTTTGACTAGGAAGATCTTTCTTTGGAGATATCTGCATATAGCTTTGTGACTAGGAAGAATTTCAATGTAGATATTTGGAGTTAACAATGTGACTAGTCAAAATTCCTTTATAGATATCTAAAATGTGCATGCAAATGCACCTTTGCTTAGCCCCACCTTAAACATTTTATTAACCAATCCTACCTTGGAAACTGTTGTCATCCGCCATTTTGTCTAAGAGTTGTATAATAAAGGTC
>NW_015505200.1:5210384-5215867 GCF_001515645.1 Sinocyclocheilus grahami | reverse complement strand
AACAGTAAAAAACAGTACGTACAAAACATACAAAATACCAATCAATAATAAACTACTGGAGGATTAATAGATAAAACATCACAGAAAAAACTATATAATATAAAAACTCTTAAGAAAAGGACAGAAGAAAATAAATAAATAAAAGGCACACAAATAGGAACACAAGTATATTAGGGAAAAATCTTAAACATGGCACAAATTCTAGATGTTTTTATAGCTTTCTTGTTAACAGACGTTGAAATTGTATTTAAATACAACTTCAGTTCTTGTCTGAAGATGTTAAAGTGGGGTTTACATTTAGTATATTTACATTTATGGACATAAAACTTTCCAATAAATAACAGGAGGTTTATACAAAAACTTCAAAAATCTTTAGCATAAACCCCCAAAAAATGTGTTTATAACACAAAGAGAAAATCTGTGGGCATTTTACAACTGCTTTACCTGATTTGCTCTCACCCACTGTGGCTAGGTTTTTGGGATGGGGTTAAGGGGTGGACCTTCATGATTTTATCCAGTCGGATAAGCGGTTAATAAATGCCTACTGATTGGGAAGCACCCCTTTAGTTCTGCAGAGAATCATAGGTCAACCTTATTCCAGAGAAAGGACTTTTCTTCTTGGCAACCAATCTTCAGTTACCTTAAGTCAACTTTCTCGTTACTTAAAATGCTTACTTAAAATTTAAAACAACAACAACAAAAACGCTTATTTCAGCTAGTTGTCAAGGAAATATTTCTCCTATTTAGTTTAACTCAATGTGCTAAATAACTAAACCTGAACTAAAAATTAACAAAACGAATAAAACTGACACAAAACAACAAAATGACTAAAATAAAAATGAAAATAAAAAATAATAGAAATTTTTTAATAAATCTAATCAGTGATACTAAAATAAAACGGCCCTCCAATCACCTGCAATATAGATACCATCCAATCCATTTCTGTCATAAATATAAATATGTCACATTGTGGAAGTAAAGTTGATCACAAATGTTGTTGACATGAGTAATTGTAGAATTTACATTCTATCTTACTGATTTTAAAGTGTCAGAGCTCTGCGGCACCTCTGGAACAGGCCGACTTCTTAAAAGGTGCTCCTCATAGAAAGCACCCAGGTGTGACAAACCTCAAAACAGTGCACCTGCCAGAGCAACTGCAGGGAGCAGCTCAATCTGTCTTAAAAAGTGAGTTAACATTGATCCACCAGTCTAAAGTTTTAGTGTTTCGAGCATTCAAATCGGTCTGTGTTCTGAAATGCACATATCAGTCTCTGTAGTGATATAGTGTGTAAATGCTCTTTATATGCCTTTATTTGATATGTAGGTGCAGAGGTAAAAAGTCTGAGTGAAAGGGCACATAAGCTGTCCAACTTCCTTTGGAGCAGGAAACGGGCGATAGAAAGCTCTCAACTCAGGGAGAAAGCCATCCTTCTTGAGAAGACATTTTTGGAGCAAGAGAGGGATATCCATACAGGTGAGTTAAAGATGGAGGAGAGATGTTATAAAAAGGTCAAACACAGTGACTGTGCACTGAAGACTGTAAATAAAACAGCAATTAAATGTTTCCTTTAGATGCCATTGACCACAAACTAGAGGCTCGTATAAGTAAGAGAGTATTATCTGAACTGAGAAGAACAACATACCACAGGACTCCCCTTAGGTACAAATGCATTATCGGTTTAAAATATTTTTCATAGAATGGGAATGTGAGGTTTTGTGTATTACTTGATAACTTAACATTGATTTCTCTGCTGTGCTGTCATGTTTCAAGGTACGATGAAGATCTTGGGTTGGTGTATATGGCTGCTAGGCTAGCAGGTGGTTATGCAGCTGCACTCAGAGCATTAAATGAGGTATTTAATACACATCATCAAACGTTTCTCTTTGCAATTGTTCAAAAACATATACAATCTCTTTGATATACATCTTAGATAAAGAAGAGAGATCCTTTGTTTGTACCATATTCTCTCCTGGACTTTGGATCAGGACTTGGAACATGTACTTGGTAAGTATGACTTAGATATGAATATTTTCAATATTATTAAGTGAAACGAACACAAAGGGTTATAAATAGTGAAGATATTGATTGATTTTAGTGGCATTAATTAACTTGCTTTCAAAGATGCATGTTTCAAGATTAGTGAATTTATACTATATTTGATTCTTTAACTCAGGGCATCACACACACTCTGGGGAGACTCTCTGAAGGAGTATGTTTGTGTAGACAGCTCTGGAGACATGAACACCTTGGCAGAACAGCTTCTTGGTGGTAAAAACATTCAGTAGAACTTTTAAACACAGTGTTATACAAACAGATCTACTGACAAAAATGTGTATTTGTATAAAACAGGGGGCAGTGAGGTGGATAATCCAGTGATCAAACAAGTATATTTCCGCCAGTTCCTCCCTGTTTCTCCTACGGTATCTTCAGCTGCCATCCTTAATTGTTTTTATTTGCCCAACTTATACATTGCTTTTAACACAACTGAAAAAAAGTATATATATTTTTTCCCACAGGTGCAGTTTGATCTTGTGATAGCCGCTTTCTCTTTGTCAGAACTGGCCACTTTGGATGAGCGGTTGAACGTTATTTTCACACTTTGGAGGAAAACCAACTCCTACCTTGTGAGTGATGATGCTTGATTTATTAACGATTAAACTAATATCTTAAATCATAGGATTGTGATCTTAAAAGTAGATTTTCATACACAACATCTTGCTGTGTTGTTATTGTTAAAGGGGATAGTTCACCCAAAAATGAAAATGTTGTCATCATTTACTCACCCTTAAGCTGTTCCAAATCTGTATGTTAACACAAAAGAAGATATTTTGAAGAAAATGTTGGTAACCAAACAGTTGTTGGTAGCCATTGACTTCATAGTATGGAGGGAAAAAAATACTATGGAAGTAAATGGCTACCATCAACTGTTTTGTTCAAAATATCTTCTTTTGAGTTCAGCTGAAGAAAGAAATTTATGCAGGTCTGGAACAACTTAATGGTTAGTAAATGATAATTTTTTTGGGGATGAACTATCCCTTTAACTAAAACTATTTCAAAAGAAAATAAAGCTTAAATCTAATAAAAATATATGTTTTAGATGAAAATAAAATAAGTATTAGATAAAATACCTAAACTTAAAAAAACTTAAACCAAAATTAGAAATGTTGCCTTGACAACTAAATTAAAATAAGTTGAAGTACTAAAATTAAAAAAACTAAAACGGAAATAAAAATTAAAAGCAAAATAAAAATAAAATAAAAATGCCAAAAGCACATAACAAAATTACTAAAACTTTAATAATATCTACTTTAATAATAATAATCATAACTATAATATTATATAAATAACACTACTATCTGGGAGAATGACTGTTTCCTAATGCAGTTGTTGGTACTTTGTAAAGGTATTGGTGGAGAATGGAACCAAGGATGGCCATCAAATCCTTATGGAGGCCAGAGACATTATACTAAAGGTTTGATTTGAGATTTGTTTTCACTCAAATATTGCTGACATGACTTTCTGTTTGAAGTTGTAGTGGTAGAACATCTTTCAGAAATTTCTCACAAACCTTTTCTCTATGACTATAGAGAGAAGAGGAGGTAAAACATGACTTGAGGAGACCATCTATGTTTGCCCCTGTGCGTTAGAAAATCATCACTAAAACCATCTTTATTTATTCCATTAATATGATAGATTCATTTTTGATGTCTTAAACTGACATCATCATCTGCTCTGTTTCATTTTGGACAGTGCACTCATGAGCTGCCTTGTCCCAAGCTGATCAAGCAACCTGTAGTACCTTGTAACTTCACCCAGTTCTACTATTCTCTGCCCTTAACTAGGGTAAGTTCACAACAAGTGTTCAAACAGTTGACTTTCGAATCATGACATTCACCAGGAATAAGTCAATTTCTGTACTGTAGTTGTCATGACAATCCATCATATATATTTCTCTCCCCATGAATCAATCATTACAGAGCCAAGAAAGGCAGCAGGAGAAGTTCAGTTACCTGATTATATCCAGGTCTGCTGAGGAGAAGGCGCAGAAGTCTGAGCACTGGGACATGACCAGACTGATCGCACAAGTCCATCGCCGACCCAGACATGTGCAGTGTCAGCTCTGTTGCGCCAATGGAGAACTCAAACAGCTTGCTGTAACGGCCCGTCGTCATGGAAAGTATGTAATGCTTTTATTTAATAGATCTCTATTTGCATTTTCAGTGAATAACCTCTACTTGTATTACCACTAATAGGCTATGCATTCACAGATCAAACTGGTTTTAACAATAATTTCATTGTCTGTTTTAACAGGGACATGTACAGATGTGCTCGTAGTAGTGACTGGGGAGATCTGCTGCCTATGTTTCATGCAGAAGACGACACTAAAAATGATGAGATGCAATGAGACCTACTACAATAATCTGTTAATGCCGTGTTTGTGGATAACAGTTGGATTTTTGTAATGTGTATTTCCAAATACAGCAGTTCATCTATGCAACCTGATTGTGTTTTGCTATTTCACTCAACCCAATGCTCTTTATTCACCAATATCAAAGCCCAAAATCCAAATCTGGTAAAGGTTAATATAGTTCTAAATACATTCTATTAAAAAAAAACATTCTATTATTTTTGGTAACACTTGACAATAAGGTTCTGTAAGGATTAAAGAAACTCAGATACTTTAATCTCCTGAGAAACAGACAATACAAACATACACAGGCATCTTCGAGACACCCCACAGAGTGGAGGTGCAGGAAACGCCTCTCTCACATATGCATCAGTTCCTTTTCATCCCCTTCCTTCCCCTTACCCATCCTCCCTCCACTTGGTTCACTCAGAATGGTCAATAATATATAATGTTCTACATCAATGCAAATTATATTTACAGTCATGTTTGGTATCATTTGAATAGTCTCGGGGGGAGTGGTACAATGGTCTCAATCTTACAAAAGTAGACTAAAAGATAATACAGATCCTAAGAGTTAAGAGATATTTTGCTTACTGTAATGGGAGTGCCCTCTCCCAGGGTCTTCCATGTAAATTACCTTCTGTTCCCATTGAGGTGTGAACTACCCAGGTCTGGGACCTGGGTTAATGCAAATTCCAATTGTTTGTACATGCCTCCATTTGGGTGATGTTTTATCTTGGTTTTGTATTTAAAGGATTGCAGCAAAAGGGTCGGGGCGATTCTGTAGCCAGAAAGCCTGTAGTATGAAGTGTGTCCATGTATTTTTCTTAAAGTCAGGGATGCATCTTACTCTTAGATTCGTCTTTGAGAATTTGATGTTTTGTTTTGATATCTTTGAATTGGCTATGTAATTGGCATAATACATAATTACCTGACTGATAATAAATTGTTACATTTGATTTATTCTGACTTACTCTGAAATTATTTTCTCAAGTAGATTAAGTGAAGGTGTATGTTTCTGCAAATCTGCGTCCAGGGTTAAGTGCATACTAGATCTCAGGTTAGATGGAGCAT
>NW_015505200.1:5180229-5209299 GCF_001515645.1 Sinocyclocheilus grahami | reverse complement strand
CTTTAGTTAAGTTGTACTCAGTTGCGTTAACTATGGGGGGCTAGTCATAGTACTGGTCATAACCGCTGGTTATTGTCTCAGCTTTAATTAAGTTGTACCGGGGGCTAGGCAAATAGTACTAGCATAACCGCTGATTATGGTTTGAGCTTTATTCAATTGTACATAGTTAATTTAACTATCGGGGGGCTAGATAAAAATACTATCGAAATATTAACATATTTCATAGTACTAGCATAACCGCTGATTATTGTCTCAGCTTTAGTTAAGTTGTACACAGTTATATAACTATCGGGGGCTAGACGAATAGTACTAGCATAACCGCTGATTATTGTTTTGAGCTTTAACTAAGTTGTACATGGGTAACTGACGGGGGCTAAACAGAACTACTATTTAAAGAATGGTAAGCATGGGCGACCTATTAAATAGTATTAGTCATAACCTCTGGCTAATGATCAGACTGGTGAGTTTGTGATCGTGGGGCCCATGTAGAGGCACCCTGAGCGACATAGATTCCAAATGAACGAGTAAATATAAAGTAAAGAGTTAACTAGAATAACCAAATGTCAGAATAATAGCAATAATTAGAGACTTTGCCTTTCAACCTAAATTCGAGGTCATACTAAAATGGAGTCAGATTAGAATTAAAATTGAATAACTTTGCGCGCTGAAAAGACCGAGCACACAAGAAACCTTCATCCACCACTGAATACCTTCCTTGGGCCAAGTGCGTGGACCTTAGTTAACTGCATTAGTTAACATGAACACACAATAAAAATAATAATAAAAAAAAACTTCTAAAGCATTTATACGTTTATGTTCTTAGTTTATGTTCATTTCAACATTCACTAGCGCATTATTAAAAATACAAATAAGTTGTATCAGTTAATATTATTTAATGGAATTGAGCTACCAATGAACAGTTGTATTTTTACTAACTAACGTACAGATTAATAAATATGGTAACAAATGTATTTCTCATTGGTATTTAATGTTAGTTATTAAATTAACCAATGTTAACTAATAATCCTTATTGTAAGGTGTTACCATTCAATTTCACCAGCAATTACATTTTGGAATATATTACATTATGCAGTTATGTATTTTATTAGGAAAATACCCATTATAATACCAAGACAAAAAGACAATACCAGTCTGTCCTCTGCATCAGTAACTGTCTGATTTGGCTCAGCTACCAAATCAGACATCAGAAGTCTCCAAAGGACAGTTCAGACTGCTGAGAGGACTATTGATGCTCCACTGCCCACCCTTCAAGAACTGTATACATCTAGAGTGAGAAAAAAGGCTCAGAAAATTACTCTGAACCTCTCACATCCACAGGAGCAATGCTATGGTTTCTGGGCTCCTTAAACAGCATATTGAATTGGGCCCCCTCAAATCACATTCTCTCAGGGTCCTTTGAATCGTCCTAAACTCCCCTCCTACCGTCCACCCCCAAGCCACCTTCTCTTTAAAATTTTGCTATCTGGTCAGCATTACAGAGCTTTGGCCACCAAAACAGCCAAAAACAAGAAAAGGTTTCTTCACCCAAACAATTTCATGACCAGTTAAATGCCCCAGGTTCTCCCAACTGTGCAATAAAATACCCTACTTCTTATTCCATTCCCTGTTAATTCTGTTTGTATATAGCACACTTCTACATACAAATTGGACTATTTTGTTTATTTGTATATATACATATACAGTGCATATATTCATACCCCTTCATTTTTTCACATTTTGTTATGTTGCTGCCTTATGTTAAACTGCTTTAAATTACTTTTTTCCCATATCAATCTACACTCCATACACCATAATGGTAAAGCAAAAAAATGTTTTTTAACATCTTTGCAAATTTATTAAAAATAAAAAACTTAAATGATTCCATTGCATAAGTACTCATACCCTTATCTGGGACAGTTGAAATTTAGCTCAGGAGCATTCATATTGCTTGTAGATGTCACTACACTTCAAGTGAAGTTAACCTGTGGCAAATTCAATTGAATGGGTATAATTTGGAAAGGCACACACGTCTTAATTAAAGGTCTAACAGCGGATAATGCATATCAGAGCAAAAATCAAGCCCTGAGGTCAAAAGAACTACCTGTAGAGTTCAGATCAAGAAGCTTATGGTCACTCTAGCTGAGCTCCATGATCATATGTATGCAGATGGGAAAAATCTACAGAAGGACAAACATCACTGCAACACTCCCCCGATCTGTGCTTTAGGACCACAGGACTCACAGGACCCTCAGACTGTGAGAAACGATATTATCTGGTCTGATGAACCTCAATTCCAAGCATTATGTTTGAAGGAAACCAGCTCTGCTCATCACCTGCAGAGTAGCATCCCAAAAGTAAAGTGTGCTGGTAGCAGCCTCATGCTGTGGGGCTGTTTTTCAGCGGCAGGGACTGAGAGACTCATCAGAGTAGAAGAAAAACTCAATGCACCAAAATATTGAGATAGCCTTAATGAAAACTCAGTACAGAGCATTCAGAAGCTCAGACTGGGCAGAAGGTTCACCTTCCAACAGGACAATGACCCTAAGCACACAGCAAGAGTCAATTATAGACAACTGTGTGAATGTCCTTGAGTGGCCCAGCCAGAGCCAGAACTTGAACCCAATCAAATATTTCTGGAGAAACCTGAAAATGTGCATCTGCCCCCATCCAAGCTGACAGAGCTCGAGAGGGGAAGAGACGAGTTGAAGAATGGCAGATTATTGCCAAATGCTGATGAGAAAAGCTTGTCGCTTTCATGGTGTATGGAGTGTAGATTGATGTGGAAAAAAGTAATTTAAAGCAGTTTAACATAAGGCAGCAACATAACAAAACGTGAAAAAACATTAAGGCACTGTATGTATCTTATTTACTTTTTATTTGACTGTGTACTGTTGCTCTCTTGCTGTGCACTGGAAGTTTCTTCATTCACCAAGACAAATGACTTGTGTCTGTGAACATACTTGGCAATACATTTCTTTCTGATTTCTTACATTTTCTAAATGATTTAAAATAATACTTAAACATTTTGGAACAAACAAAACCACTGAAAGCATGTAATGTTATAACATCTTTTTGAAATTTATGGAAGTGATTTTTTTGGTCTGGCAGCTAATGTGAATAATGTGACTATCTTAACTTGTGACTATCCTATTTTATTAAAAAATAAAATAAATAAATAAGGGAAGCTGTATATTTAAATTCCATGTCTGATGATTATTATATATGTATAATGATTATTTAAAAAAAAAAAATAATAATAGTTCTATAGTTCCACCTGACGTGTCAACGTCCCCAAAGTATTTCTCGAGTATTTTCGTGCAAGTTAATTAGTTGGGTGTAGGGGTCCCTCTCTGAATGAAATGAAAGGTGGTGTACAGATGTTACAGCGTTAAAGAAGATGTGCTGTTCCGATCTAGAAAATTAATAGTTCTATAGTTCCACCTGACGTGTCAACGTCCCCAAAGTATTTATCGAGTATTTTCGTGCAAGTTAATTAGTTGGGTGTAGGGGTCCCTCTCTGAACATGGCCTTTGGAATCGTCCTAACCTTCTCGGTAATATATAGGCGTATAAAAAGGCAGTAAAAGAGCGGAGGGAGAGTAGTCTGAATTGGGTTCTAGCATCTTGTACTAGCTTACACATTGAACTCATTCGCCAGCCGCGAGTGTTTCCAAGTCAGCGGAGATCGCATCAGTTGATCTGCTGAAACTGCGCGAGTATCAACGTCCATGGCCTTTGGAATCGTCCTAACCTTCTCGGTAATATATAGGCGTATATATAGCGAAAAGGCAGTAAAAGTGCGGAGGGAGAGTAGTCTGAATTGGGTTCTAGCATCTTGTACTAGCTTACACATTGAACTCATTCGCCAGCCGCGAGTGTTTCCAAGTCAGCGGAGATCGCATCAGTTGATCTGCTGAAACTGCGCGAGTATCAACGTCTCGTGCGAGAACACCGCGCTGTGACCCATGATGCCTGTGCGCTCGCTCATCTGTTCAGATGATGTCCTGCGAGGACAGCGATTGGCTCTTGTCTCAGACCTTCCCCGAGGTGATTGGAAGAGTGACGAGCACCCAGCACGTGACCTCTACAGTAAGCTTCCTGCCGCTCCGTAGTGTGACGTCAGCTGCGTCTCTTTATTTAGCCTCGCCACTGAACGACTCTTTACAATGACGGTTAGTCATTTATAGCTGATGGAAAGTAAAACAATTTTAAAACATATATTAGTAAAACATTTCGGCCCAGCTTCGTTTCTCAGACAATTGTTTGTTTGTTCGTTAAAATATTGAACACTAATCTCGACCGAGCGTTCAGGGTGGTGTTTATGTAAATGATTTCGCAGTGATTGGGTAGTTGATGCGTGACGTGTCCATTAACTTTTTTTTTTTATAAACATGCATCATGTATATAAATTCAAAGGGAAAGCTGTATGTTTTCAGAATTATATTTTGGAATATAAAAACATTACATTATGAAATTATCTATTTTATTAAGAAAGCACTATTCACACAAGCAGAAATTGGCTATTTGCAAACAAAATGTATTACATTTTCTAAATGATTTAAAGTGATACATAAACCATTTGGAACAAACTAAATAAAAAAATAAGGGAAGCTGTACATTTAAACACCTTTGCTAGTTTTAATTTTAAACCCCATGTCTTAATAGCTTAATAGCTCCATGCATAATAATTATAAAAGAATTGTAAAAGTTTTTAATACTTTTACATGGATTATACTATATTACACCACCAGATATGTCAACTTCACAAGTATTTCATGAGTATTTTCATATATGTGCAGTATTTTGGATAGTAAAACGTTCCACTACTTTTGTGCTGTATATGAACACGATTCGTTTTGTGGTTAGCAAGTTTTTATTATTATTTTGGCCATATTTCTATAGTTTTACAGCTATCAGTAATGTGATACATCACTTAAGAAGCTTAATAAGTATATCTAACATTAAACAGTTGGTGTAAGTAAGCAAATTGTGTCCATATATAGATTTGATCATGTGTTGATGTGCATTTGTTCTAAATGTAGTGTTTAAAAAAAAATATGCAAATGTTCCATGTAGAGGATGACCCCATGGCTCAGACAGATGAGCCAAATATAGCCACTCAAAGTCCTGAGATACATAACATCTGCTATGATTATATAATGATGGATTATACCACAGATACCACAGCTGGACTCAATCATTTTCATATAAACATTTATTTACAAATGAAGTACTCATTTTGAACACACAGATAAATATAATTCTTAAGGGGGACAAATAAAGGAGCTGAGAACAATGTGTCTTTCTGAGTATGTACATTAAATCAAGTACAAGCAAGATTTATTTTTTATATGCTTAATTTTAATTTCAAATGTATATATTATAAGAAATATACTGCACTTGTATGCTTAAAAATGTTTTGAATGATTGCTAATATCCAACAATTTCTTTTAAAGCAGAAGTAAGATCTGGGTATTGAAACTCAAAGCCAGACTCAAGGGTTTTCTTGGGCACCACTTTCTGGCCTTGTGTGAGGATAACAGCTCTCTCAGAACCTAGGAAGACATCCAAGAAAAAGCCAGGCACAGGGAAGATAGTAGGTCTTTTTAGAGTCCTGCCCAATGCCTTAGTGAATTCAAAATTGGTATTCAATGAAGGGGAAACTCCATTAAATACATCTGGCTCTGTGGATGGTGGTCCTTCTTTGGGCTCCAAGGCATGGGCGATGATGCCAGCAAGGTCTGACACATGGATCCAAGGGAAGGGCTGTCGTCCTGAGCCAAGCGTCCCACCCAGGCCAAGCCAGAAGGGAATCAACATCTGTTTCATGGCGCCACCGTCACGCCCTAACACTGCACCTGAGGGTGAGAGGAAGAAAGTACAAAATTACACTTCTGTTCAAAAGTTAGGAATCAGTCAGTTTTTTTTCTGTTGTTGAGTCTCTTACGATCACAAAGGCGTTTGATCAAAGATACAGTAAAAACAGTAATATTGTGAAATATTATTACAATATAAATTAATTGTTTTCTATTTTAACAAATTTTAAAATGTAATTTATTACATTATATTTTGTTATATTGCAGGTGAGATCTAGCACTCTGCCGAGACATTTGTTTATATTAACCTGGTCTGATGATCACTTGTCTTGTTTTCTTAGCGCTGTTTTCAGGAAGTTGCCCTGCGGCCTCCCACTCTTTCACCAAACGAGACAGGAGGTCAAATGGTGTCCAGTCACTCTCCTCAGTGTATTGGGTTTGAAGACAAGGTTTATAACATGCTGAAAACAAAATCAGAGAAAAGCGGCATGAAAAGTCAACCTTAAAAATTGCATTATTAAACATAACTGTAGACAGAGAACATTACTCTGTATAAATTGTCTTTTTTCCTTTAACTGATCAAATCGGTATAGAGGAGACAAGAACACAGATGGAGAGGGATGTAAATGGGTTTATTCTGACAAGTTATTCTTCATTATTTAGAAAAAATTATATATATATATATATATTTTGTCTAGCTTGCTAGAAAAAACACCCCTTATTTACCTACTCCTGTAACAAGCACCCATGAATGTGGTGGAGTGGGTGAAGCAGCAATGGCTTGGGCAAGAATTTTGGTTGTGTTTACTCGGCTGGAGAACAGATCCTTTTTGTAACTTTTATTCCACCTAGAGAAAATATTAAGACGATATTAATATAACCATACTAAAGTGAAGATCAGTGAATCATTATTTGAATGTAATTATTCATATACACTGTCACTAAGAAAACAAATCCTTACCATCTTAAAGGATTCATAATATTCTCCCCTGCTAGATTCACAGTGCCGTCACATGGCGGGAGGCCTCCTGACTCTACATCAGCCTGTTGGAACAGGTACATATGGGTCAGTTACCAAAATGCAACATTTGGCTTGTCAACCGCCATTAAATCGTACATTTTAACATCATACATTCATGAATGACTCCAGAGCTAGGCCTTACAAAGCATGATGTTGAATACCATTGTAATCAGGTTCATATCAAGTTTGGCATTACTTTGGCTTGTATTTAAAAGCAAATATAGATTAACTGCTGATTTATGCACAGATGCAAAAATCAAAAGTAAAAGTCGACTTCAATGCATATCAATACAATCTTCAATGTAATTTACCCCATACCCATGATATTTTTCCTGGGCCAGGCTGCCTGGATATAATTGTGATTTCATGACCTTTGCTTTTCAGCAAACGTGTCAGTTCACGACCCACAAACCCTGATCCTCCACCTAATGGGAGTTGGAAAGTGAGAAAAATAAAGCATTATTAATTTTACAATCAAACAGAACCAATGCGGTAAAACATAAAAGGACTGGCTGGGGGGGAGCAACATGATGATATTACAATATTTACAGTATAGCAAGTAGTATATGGAATGTAGATTTCTTTTTCCATACTGTACAGCAATGTGGATCGATTCAAAATGTGTTTAAAAGTGCTTTATAAATGAATGTTCTTGTTATGGTATATGACGTTTTTACATCATAATTGTTTCTGCAGCCGATCCCGCGCACGTGTAGTCGCGCATGCGCTGTTAAAGCACTTACGAAACAGATCACCTCGAGATAAATCTAATTCTCATTTATACAGTAACTGATCAATGAAGCCAGTCATGCCATAAGAACAAGATCACATGCGTTCAAAGAAGGTGCCAGGATATTTTAATACATTTAATGCATATTTTAATATAACAGAGCTATGTTTATACTGCAAGAGGCTCTCAGTGTTACACAAAAAATGAGCTATTTTGTTACGATATCATGCCGTGACAACGCGAAAATGAATATAAGTGATATAACAGTTACCAATTACAACTCTCATTGTGCTTGCAAAGTACAGTCCGCTTGGTTTATCCCGACAACTTGCAGAAACCACTTCTTTACGTCTTTCTACCAGCGAAGGTTAAACCAATGAGAGTGTCGTATGTTTACCGCGTGATCGACGCAAACTGGAACGTAACCGCAGCCATGTTGCTAAGGACGCCAGGTGACCTTCTTACAACGGTAAACTATCAGTATTATTGTACTTAACTGTTTAAATGTATCAGTGGTACTGCATATTAATTAGCAATATGGTATACAAATATTATATAATACACTTTATTAACACACTTTTTGTAATAATTCTCTTAATACAACCTTTTGTAATTTATTGGGAATTAATTATGCTTACAACCACTGTATTAAATGTACCATGCTATGTCTGCTGATAATTAATACAACATTAAAATTAATCAAAGCTTTCACATACATAAGTCACTTAGTATTCAGTGTCTGACTGAATTTGTTGAGTTCACGTTGATCCAGTTAATAATCATTTGTGGGGATGGGGGTGCCAGACATGATGATTTTGCAGTCCGTGTTTCACCTGACTAATGATTACAAACCTACTGCACTGACTGGTTAAAGTTGCGGAATAAATCGGTGAGATGTCTTTGTTTCCCTCGGAATTCATTCTGATATGCTGTACTTCTGTTTATTTTTTCATCCGAGGCTGTTTTCAATATAACTGGTAACTGAAGCCAAGTTGGTGCCAGTTGTGTATATTAGTGGATATCAGTCTTTTTGACTTAAAGGCCCCAATTGTCCAACATAACATTCAAAGCTATAATTATTACTTCAGTGTTTAATTATGATATTTTCAATAACAGAAACTGGGAGTGTCAAAATATATCAATAATCATAAGCCATAAAACTATATTCTTTAATAAAACAATATAATTATTATTATAATAATCACATTTTGGAAATAGGAATTGAAATGGTTAATACAAATATTTTTCAAAATACCTAAATAGTTTGTACATTGATTTTTTTAAACAGTTTAATGAAGTTAAATTATTTTAATATGATTTAAGGAGTAATCATTCACTCCCCCTCATGGCATTCCAAACTTATATGAACACAAAGAAAGATATTTTGAAGAACGTTGTTTGCCAAACAGTTTCCAGAATGTCCATTGCATGTTTTGTCCATTTAAGGAAAGTTCATGGATCACCGCAAATGTTCGGTTAGCAACATTCTTCAAAATATCTTCTTTTTTGTTCTGCAAAAGAGAGAATGTCAGATTTGGAATGGTATGAGGGTGAGTAAATAATGACAGAATATTAATTTTTGAGTGGACTGTCCCTTTAATAATTTTCAGTCATCCTGTGGCCCCCCTTAGTAGTTTGCTGAGGCCCTCTAGTGGGCCCCGGCCCCCTCTTTGAGTACCACTGGTTATATGAAACGAGCAAATCTGTGGTGTGATATGAGAAATATGAAGTATAATGCTGAGCAGTTTGATATACAATGTTATTCTCAAGTATTAATGGAGCATAGAAACTCACATGCTTTGGACTCTTGTGATGAGTTGCGCACACAGTGCGTTCCTTCCCATTGTCATTCTTAATTTCTTCTCTGAATATCAAAGCAGGAAGTGCCAAAAGAAATACGACAATCCACAGGCCACCAAGCACAAGTAATACTGTCCGTCTACGAGTGCAGGCAGTCAAGTATGTGGGCCACATCACTGCCACTAGTCTGTGTAGACTCATCAGCGTAATGATCATAATAGAAGCATACATGTTTGTATTGCACAAGTAAAAAAGCAGCTTGCACATGACACTTCCAAATATCCAGTTCTGCTTGGCTAGGTATATTATAAAGAAAATTGTCAGACACATCAGACAACCGTCTGCACAAGCCAGGTTGAGGATGAGCAAGGTGGTCACGGAGCGTTTGCGGGCACGTGCTAGGATGCTCCATATAATGAAGAGGTTGCCAGGAACGCCCAGAAGGAAGACAATGCTGAGGATGAGGGCCCCAAAGGTAACAGAGATATTGTTACTCAAAATGCTCTCATCCTCGGAATGGTTGGACATGTTTAAGGAGGTGTTCCTATTATCTGATCCCATCAGGAAGATGTCAGAAAAACTGGTGGAATCAGAAATCACAGGTTATCCAATTGGTGTATTCCAAATGACGTATTATGAGTTACTGAGGATTTTTCCTTTTATAATATTTCCTTCAGAGGCAAATAAAGTATGAGCCAGTATCAAGGATAGGCTCTCAGCAACCATGTAAATATTGCAATTCAGCCAGTAATCTGCCATCAATGAAAAAAAAATAAATAAATCCTTGGAAACAACATGCTACAACTTGCTGTGTGATCTTGAGCTCAACTACTAGGAATGCTACTGCTGTTTTATCCACTGATCACATTCTCACACTAACTCTCATCTGGAAAGAAACTGTTCTATAATTATGCAACTATATACGTACTTATTTTATTTTATTGCAGCAATTGTCAAGAAAAGAATGCTAGGTATATTATAAAGAAAATTGTCAGACACATCAGACAACCGTCTGCACAAGCCAGGTTGAGGATGAGCAGGGTGGTGACAGAGCGTTTGCGGGCACGTGCTAGGATGCTCCATATAATGAAGAGGTTGCCAGGAACGCCCAGAAGGAAGACAATGCTGAGGATGAGGGCCCCAAAGGCAACAGAGATATTGTTACTCACAATGCTCTCATCCTCGGAATGGTTGGACATGTTTAAGGAGGTGTTCCCATTGTCTGATCCCATCAGGAAGACGTCAGAAAAACTGGTGGAATCAGAAATCACAGGTTATCCAATTGGTGTATTCCAAATGACGTATTATGAGTTATCGAGGATTTTTCCTTTTATAATATTTCCTTCAGAGGCAAATAAAGTATGAGCCAGTATCAAGGATAGGCTCTCAGCAACCATGTAAATATTGCAATTCAGCCAGTAATCTGCCATCAATGAAAAAAAAAAAAAAATCCTTGGAAACAACATGCTACAACTTGCTGTGTGATCTTGAGCTCAACTACTAGGAATGCTACTGCTGTTTTATCCACTGATCACATTCTCACACTGACTCTCATCTGGAAAGAAACTGTTCTATAATTATGCAACTATATACGTACTTATTTTATTTTATTGCAGCAATTGTCAAGAAAAGAATACCATATATAAAGTCAAGTTAAAAGAACAAAGCAAGGAATTTCATGAAATAGAATACGTAAGGTAGTTGCAAAATTAACAGTAGTGAACCTATCAGTATTGTAATCCCTACAGTGCAAGAAGATAAGATTGTCCAGTTTGCAAAAAGTTGTCACTAAAGTTGTCCCTGATTGTGCTCAATGTTGACCTCAGAGCCTCAAAGATGTGTTCAAATTGAGAAACTGGACAGAGTTGCATCAACAGAGAGTGGCCACAAAGGACAAACTGGAGATGGAGATGGAAAAATGGGCAGATTATGGGAAATAACTGGAAGGACTGTCATGTATTTCTGTAAGGATGGCTTCATTAAAATTAGAAAACTGGGAAATGATGAAAGAGAAAAATAAAGAAAAAAAGGAACAGAATCAAAGAGCATTTCTTGTAACTTACCAATACACTTGATTAGATCTGAATGGCTGAACTGTATTCCCCCTGAAGTGACCAGATGGACCTGGTTAGGTTGTGTGGTCTCCAAGTTGATCTCTCTTTTTCTTTCCCTGTCTCAGATAAACTTTTAAATGGCTTCTTCTAAATTTTGTAAATTCTTGTTTTTCCGTGATCTCACTCTATGAAATTTTATATACTATAGCAATCAAACACACTTACTGTATACTTATAAATGTCCAACTGCTTCTTTCTGTCACTAAACTGCTAGTTTCATGTTCATGTTCGTATTTACTCCACCCCCCATCCTTTCTCCTCCCTAATATTTCAACACACCAATTTCTCCGTCTTTTTTCTTTAACAAGAAAAAACCTTTTAACCTGCAGGCTGCAGCGTGCAGGGAGAATGCGGGAAGGAGTGGGTGAGGTGTATGACACAATTCCACACCTCAGCACCTACACACTTTCTTGAACCTGCTCTTACCAGCTTTAACTTATCTGATAGTTCTTTATCATAGATTACTATACAACTTTCTCTGTTTATTTAAGGAATAGTTGAATATTCTAGCATCACTTACTCACCGGCGTGTTCCCTGACTTTCTTTCCTCTGTGGAACACTGCAGGAGAAACTTAGAAATAGAAGAATGTTTTTTTCAATATAGTAATGAATGGGGATGGGTAGGCCTATACTGTTATAGGCTCCCAAATTACAAAAAGAAAAAAAATAAAGGATAAAAGTATCATAAATAAAAGTGATTCATACAACTCATCTTCAATATTCCATGTCTTTTGAAGCCATACTTATTTGTAAGGTATATTATTCCCTTGGTAGTCAGAAGAGTGTTAAATAGAAGGGCAGAGAAGAACACAGAAGTCAGGTTCATCCAAGAAAATGTATGGCACTTTCAACGCTTGGTAAGCATTGGCAATACTTAACCCACTTAAAAATATAGATTTTTATTTGGCATTATGGTTCCATCCACAGAAACGTTACATCACGCAAAAGGTTCTTTATAGTGGGATAAAGGTTATGAAAGATATGAAATAAAAGTCCGAAAAATCAGTTTGTTTTTAACCTTTAGACAAAATATTTAAAAAAAAAACTTTGAATACGTATTTTTTGTTAAGTGTCATATTCGATACATAATTGGGTACTTTTATTGCTCATTTAGCTGAATATAGAGCTTAAAGGGTTAGTTCACCCAAAACAGTTGTTTTGTTTTGATCTCTCTCCTGCTCTTCCGCGTGTTTCACTTCTGAGCGGTGCATGCGCTAAGCTAACCTCATACGTTATCCGCCCGGAACTGCTTCCAGTGTACAACAGTGAGCGCAAGCTACATCAAAGTGATTATTACGTTTTGAATATGGATATTTTTCTTACAAAAACGCATAGATTCGCTACAGGAGGCCTTTGTTCACCCCCCGGAGCCGTGTGAGACACTTTTTTTTATGGATGGGCGCATTTTATTTAACTTCTTTTGGACTGATGCATGCAACACCCGCTGAGTGCCATGAAACAGCTTGAAAGATCAAAGACAATTTTTAATACAACTCCGACTGGATTCGTCTGAAAGAAGAAAGTCATATACACCTAGGATGACTTGAGGGTGAGTAATTTATGGGCTAATTTTCATTTTTGGGTGAACTAACCCTTTAAGTGAAAAAAGTCACTTTTTATTCAGAGGCCTCTATATGTCCCAATAATATGTTTTGGATTATATTTTAGTTTTGTGATCAAAGCTCTGTAGTTTTAATTGTGTGGGGTAAAACATGCAAACATGCAATGCAATTAAGACTGAGAGATGTACAAATAAAATTTGTTCCTCAAAATATGCTCGATGCTCATATCTGATTCTTACATTTTATTATTTAACATGATTTTTCAAAAAAAAGAAAGAAAGAAAGAAAAAGAAAAAATATTATATAATAAAATATTACTAACAACAACAACAAGTTCTTCTTATTTCTACTTCATAAAAATCTGTTAAGATTTCGCAGCAAAAAGACACATGTACCCTGAAGAAGGACAGTACAGGTATAGGCTTTATAGGGTTAAAAAGTTCTTCAAACTAAAAACTAAAAACATTGCTGTGAAAACTCCCTTTTAGATATGGTATAAAGATGTCAGTGAATAGGGAAATATATTTTCACACACTAACTCGTTGCATGAGTAGAGACTATCAGTGTCCATTATCGAAAATATGACACCTTCCTAACCATGCTCCAAATGGGAAAGTACTGTTATATATGAGAAATTTCTGAGAGAGAGAGAGAGGAAAACTTAGCAAGAAAATTCACTTCCTTATTTCTGACCTATGGGTCATTATTCAGTGACCTGTTTCCCATGAGTAACATAAGCTTCTCCAAACTCTCATGACTGGGTTCAGTGGAGCACCAAAGTGAGCAGCTTAATCATTGCTTTGCATGAAGTTTATAGTAATATCAGATTTGCATATATGTCATTGTGACGTGATTGGAGGCTGTGTGGGAACTAAACATACTAGCTATCTTTGTTGTCCACAGGATAGCAACATTCTCCCATAAATGTGCTTTTGGTCTAGTGTGTAAATATAGCTAAAGACAGCACATATTGCTGCTGATGAGAAGCTCCTGCATAACTCTGATATTTTTATAACTTGATTAAATGTGCCGCCTCACAATCAAGCCCTGTGCTTAAGACCATAAGATCCCATTTCAAAAAGGCTCATATTCTTTATATGCTCTATTCTCTTCCAGAATTGTGGCTATTCACATCACTAAATTAAATGGGAATGTAATTCCAGCACTGATGAATGCCAGACAGATGCCTTTGTGAATCAACTCTATCAAGCAACAGATGCCATGAAAAGCTCACTTCCAAGGATCAAACATGAGACGAGCTTTAAAATAAGACAAAAGATAATTATTGTGAGAATTGTCAGAGAGCAGGAGAAAGAGGGAGAGAGAGAACATGTTTATTTAAGTTTTTCATCTCCCCACTCAGACAGAGTGCAGACTACAGAGGATAATGAGAAACAGATCTTACAGTGGGAGGGAAAGGAGGAAGAACTGGGATAAAGAGTTGGGGAGAAAGAAGGAAGGGGAGGGACAAAGAAGGGGAAAGTATGATGGGAAGAGAGAGAGGGCATGCCTATCGTTATGGCATCAGATTTGCATATATGTCATTGTGACGTGATTGGAGGCTGTGTGGGAACTAAACATACTAGCTATCTTTGTTGTCCACAGGATGGCAACATTCTCCCATAAATGTGCTTTTGGTCTAGTGTGTAAATATAGATAAAGACAGCACATATTGCTGCTGATGAGAAGCTCCTGCATAACTCTGATATTTTTATAACTTGATTAAATGTGCCGCCTCACAATCAAGCCCTGTGCTTAAGACCATAAGATCCCATTTCAAAAAGGCTCATATTCTTTATATGCTCTATTCTCTTCCAGAATTGTGGCTATTCACATCACTAAATTAAATGGGAATGTAATTCCAGCACTGATGAATGCCAGACAGATGCCTTTGTGAATCAACTCTATCAAGCAACAGATGCCATGAAAAGCTCACTTCCAAGGATCAAACATGAGACGAGCTTTAAAATAAGACAAAAGATAATTATTGTGAGAATTGTCAGAGAGCAGGAGAAAGAGGGAGAGAGAGAACATGTTTATTTAAGTTTTTCATCTCCCCACTCAGACAGAGTGCAGACTACAGAGGATAATGAGAAACAGATCTTACAGTGGGAGGGAAAGGAGGAAGAACTGGGATAAAGAGTTGGGGAGAAAGAAGGAAGGGGAGGGACAAAGAAGGGGAAAGTATGATGGGAAGAGAGAGAGGGCATGCCTATCGTTATGGCGTCATGGATGGATCAGCCTTCAGCATCAGTGTCTTGTCTGAAACAAAAATACAAAAATAGCCACTATGTTGTGTTAAGCATGTGGAAAAGGAATGAAATATGTATTTCTCATAACCTGTGCCTGTCCAGGGAATTCTCTATTGGACAGAAGAGAATGTCTTTCTGCTTTAAAAAATGTGTGTTGGAATAGATTCTTGTGGGGATCATAAAGTTATACTTCACTCTAAAATATGTGGTTGTGTTCACTGGCCAATCAACACACTTTGCCGCAAAAGCGGGCATGTAAAGCTAAAAAAGAGGGGCTTTGTTGATTGACAGGATAGATGGCGAATAGGGAGGGCGTAACGGTACTGAGGAACCCGCCCAAAGGCAATTAAGGGTAAAGAACGAAAAAGAACTTGATATAACTTTTTTGCTCTATGGCGGTGGAGGAGTTATGGGATGAATGTCAGTTCAACGGATATTTGTTGTTGAACGTGAACGTATGTGGGACTTGAGGCTGTGAGTATGGCCGGTTCTGGACGATGAAAGTTCGTGAGATGAAGTTATAATAACCGACTGTCACGGAAATCGCAAGCGAATCTACTGGGAAGAAAAAAGTTTAAAGAGATGAGCAAATAATAACCTGCAAGAGCGATGCGGAGATAAGAAAATGATCCATGCAAATGTGATACTTCAGCTTGAGGATAACTTTTAATTCTTTATTGTAATAAAAGTAAGGCGCACGAAGGAAAACGCGGATCGTGCACCGTGACATTCTGGAAAAGCTTCCATGAGTTTTAAACGGAGCCGATATTGAGAAGTGAGAGAGAGTCAGTGATATATCTGTAGCCGGCCTCGGTCGTACTTTTCTCGGAGTGAGCGATGGGGGCCGCGCCGGGCTCGGGATGGGAGGAGGGAGAGTTCGAGTTCAAGCTCGTGTTCGAGGAGGATCCGCCGCGCCAGAGCCGCCGCTGCGGCCCAGAAGAGACCGAGAGCGGCCAGACGCACCATGAGCCAGCCGGTATGAGTGGTGGTGCACATGAGTGGTTATAGGTCTGGGCTGGTAACTGATGTTCTAGGTCTAAAAACCTAGAACCTAGTAAAGCTTAACATATACATTATCTCTGCTGTCCCCTTGAGCAGTCAGCTACTTTACTATAGGGCGCTGTGTTAGTAGCTTTGGATAAATAATTAGCGTTTCATTAATTAGGCTATATCAGAATCCTACGGAATATGTACGTGATAAATAAATGTACATCTATTTTAAAAATATAAAATAAATGTGAATGGGTCAATGACGTGAGGATAATGTTTCCCCCCCAAAATACATAGAAATACTATTCAGACGATAAAATAAAAAAAAAGAAATAAAATCTTTTCAATTTCTGAATTAAAAGTAATTTCTGATATTTTTCTCATAATAATTTTTTTAAGGTGGAATATGTAGTTTGGCTAATTATTATTATTTCTTTTAAATACGCAGTTAAGCAATTTTGCTTTAAAATATCATTAGCATTTGAAAAAAAAAAACATCTGGCAAATCAGCAATTAAAGCCATTTTGTTGTTACGTGACTAAAAAATATAGAAATAGAAAGGACCTTCATGGTGAGCCCAGGTCATTAATTTCTTTCTTTTTTTAAAGAGAAGGAACGATTTGTTCAGGTCAGATTAAGTCATCTTAAGGGCACTTCTTTATATTAATGGATCAATTTTGTTTTACATTCACAGATATGTTTGAATTCATTAGAAAATAATATTTAGGCCTAAGTTGTGGACAGTAGTTTAGTTAAGGTGGAAAGAAAATATTTGAGTAGGTATTGCTTGATGATTATTACGCCACTTGACATTTTTGTAGTTATTAGATTTATGTAGAAATGTTTTTAAAAATATATGAAACCCATATAAATTCAAAGAAGTTGATCTTGTGTTTTGAGCTTGCTTTTTAAAGGATTTAACCGTTTTATCATCTTGGACATCCTTCTTATATCCTTATTTTGACCCATAGGCAGTACACTGTGCTTATTTTAGAAGACTTTGAATGTCTTTACTCTTAGAAAGGGGCACAATTTTTAATGTCTCTAAAGAATGCTTATATGTTAATACAGTCTGACTTACTGCCCATGTAAGTTTTATCGGCTGAAGTGTGCGTGTGTTTATGGGTAAGTGTGGAACACAGTGCAATGTGTTTTTAATCAGCTGTGCGTGTGAGCAGAGTTAACAGCTGCCATCTGGACCTGAACCCTCAATCTCTGTTTACTGAGCATGCATTTAGATACCTCCCTCCAATATTACCCATCCTCCGCCTTCATTCTGGTGTGAAGTTGTGGAAACATGCACTTCAGGTTTCTGTCTCTTTGCAAGTGCTTTCTTCAAATGTTTACTATATTCTTAAGTGTTGCCAAATTTAATTATTTATTTTCTTGTGCCCTTAACAACAACTTGAAGGATTAGAAATTGCTGTGTAGGTCCCAAATGTTGAACTTCACAATTGCCCTGCAAACACTTACCATGGTAACCATAGTTTACAACAACAATAGAGCGGTGACTGCAAACATGGACTTTTCCTGTATGAAAGGTTGATTTTAAAGTAGCTTTTATAATATCTGTAACATTCAATCAGACAAATAGTTTTTTAAGTGTTAAAAATGTAATTAATTTATTGTAAATAATTGTAATATTTTTTAAATTATGTTAAATGAATATATGTTGGGTAAAAATATTATTTTAATTACAATTATAATAATCATAATTATGTTTTTCATTAAAATGGGCATATTTGCTATTAGTGCAAGGAATGTGAAGTGAGCTCAAAAATCCTCATGACAGAACCAAAGTATATAAAATAAGCATAAAAATTAAATAAAGTTACTGGATTTTTTTTTTATGTGTTTAGAGTTACCCCAGTTTTTTGTAGAAACATTAACTAAAGAACCTAGCATTTTTGTGGAAATTGTCATTGCTATGCTAATGTTTTGGTGTGGCAGATTGCAGTTTTGAGAGTTGTGAGTTTTCAGAAATCAGGTAAACAGGTAAACAAGTCTGTGTGTACTTGTGGAAATAATAAATGACGTCTCCACAAAGGCTTCCCTGTGTTTGTTATGATTTTCCAATGAGAGGCCTCGTGTCTCATGTTTCAGCAATTGTTTATACCATATGCATATGCTTGCAGTTCGGAAAGCTTGTGATTTGCCATGTACAATAATCTTTTTTTTTTCTTTCTTTTTTTTCACAGGTACCCACTTGACTTCCGCACAGGCTGGCCAACCCGTGGGTATCCCACCGTCAGCCGGTCGCAGGGCTGGGATGCATTCCCCACCCCCCAGGCGGGCATTAGTCAGGGAGTTCAGTGGGACTTATGAGAGTCTGCCAGCAAGATCAATACAGGTGGGAGGCACATTTGCCTGAATTGTAGATTTCTAGAACATCCTGATACAAGCATCGTGTTACACATTGTGATTAATTATGGTGAAATAAATCCAGAGGTCTGGTTTTAATTTCAGGAGTTCGTTTTTGTTGCCCAGTAATGTTTATTGTGAACAGAATTGGTTGCCATGAGCTGTTGTGCATATTTTATTTTGGCACATAAGGGCTACAAATAAATGTTAGAGTTCAATTAAATTTAAGTATCCGTTAGCATTTAAAGTCAACCAAAATCAAACCAAAATCTATCATATTCATTGAATACGTGTTTTTGACCTTATTGTACATCATCTGTAAATTATTCCAAAGAAAAACATGTTTGTCTTTGTAATCTCATTGTGAAGGATAAGATCAAGTCATTACTCTTTGCATGTATTGTTTCACTCAAAAATACAGTGCATATTTTATTTTGGCACATAAGGGCTGCAAATAAATGTTAGAGTTCAATTAAATTTAAGTATCCTTTAGCATTTAAAGTCAACCAAAATCAAACCAAAATCTATCATATTCATTGAATACGTGTTTTTGACCTTATTGTACATCATCTGTAAATTATTCCAAAGAAAAACATGTTTGTCTTTGTAATCTCATTGTGAAGGATAAGATCAAGTCATTACTCTTTGCATGTATTGTTTCACTCAAAAATACCAAAGTAAACTGGGTCTTGAATAGGCTGTGGAATCGTAAAAAATTTTATGATTCCAGTCTCGCTTTTGATTCCTCATAACAATTCCGGTTCCTTAATGCTCCCATTAATGATTATTTTAGTACGTTTATCGAAAAAAATATCTGGAAAAAAAAGAAATGCAAGTTCATTGCCAAATGATGAGAAAATTCTGATCTTTAACTAATATTAAACTATACATTGGCATATAAACACTATTGTAAACTAAAACTATAAAATATAGTTCTCATTAATTGAAGTAAAGCTGAAATAAAAAAAATTAAAAATGAATATTAGAGGAAGAACCTTAACTTAAAATTTTTTTTTCAAAAGAATCATTTTGAAAAATGTAAACTAATGAAAATGACAAAAGCATATAACAAAATTCTTAAAACTTAAACTAAAATGAAAATTACAATAAAAATACACAGTATTAATAAATGCTATAATAGTATATAAATAATGGTAAATAACACTGCATATGAAGCACTAGTCAGTAACCACTGATTTACAGGTATTTGTAAAATGTATATGTTTGATTTACTAAAAATAACTGATTCAGAAGAGTCATATCGTTCAGGGGTCAGACCACACTGGTTGTGCTGCTTGTTTTTGATTCACTTTAAAAAACCTGCGCAACTGACTGATAAGAGAGTTTCATTCAGGTGTCAGTCTACATGCTGTATATTTTTGATTCACTAAAAGGAACTGCCTGACAAGAATCTTTCATTCATAAAAACACTGCTGTATGTTTCAGTCATGCTGTAGATTCATTAGTTGTGTTGCAGCGCTGCTGTAATAGTTCAATGATATCACAATTCTTTTTTATTTTTTTGCCCACAATGATGTTGTACCCTCTTCTTTTTCTGTTTTAGGTATCAGAGTCTAGAGTGCTTGAGTGCCCCAGCATCCAGATCACCACTATCTCCCCTGAAGAGGACTCAGGTCCAGCAGGGGGAAGTTACTGGGACGGCGGGGGTGGCTGGGACAGGGAGCGTCTATACATGCCCCTGCTGGACTCTTACCGTGACGTCATGACAGGGGCAGGTTCCCTCAGTCCCAGCCCCAGCCCTGCTTCCAGTTCCTCATCTCGTGGATGGCTGAGTCCAGCTTCCAGCTGTGATTCTCTCCTGATGGAGGAGGACGAGCTCAGTGAAGCTGCTGCCCACTTCTGCCTATTGCCCTCCTCGCGTCCCACGTCTCCTGGGGGCAAAAAGCGCAGGAACTCCCCACTGGCCTCCCCCAGCACCTCCCGCAGAAGCAGCTACTCCGAAGATCCCTCCTCCCTCCCAGACACGGGAGAAACCTCGGCTCAGTCTCAAGCTCCAGCGAGCTGTGAACTCAACATCCCACAAAAGACCAGGAAGACCTCTCTGGAACAGGTGATTTTTTTTAAATATGTCTGTTAAACTCACTGATGCTCCATTTTTGGTAATCAAATGAAGAATTCACTTATATTCTGTCAAATGACCATCCTGGTGTGTTTATGGGTGTTCACAATCCCTGTGCTAATCCAGATGTCATCAAGAGATATGGAACCAGAGCTGACCCTCGTTCAGACCTCTTCCTGCCCCCTCCCAGATGTTGCTCAGCTGAGAAGGGAGCCTCCCCCACTAGGGATGGACTACCTGTCTGTGCCTCCTGCTCTGGGCTGGGGCAGAACCAGGGCCAGCGCTCACAGTCCTCTCTTTAGGTTTATACACAACTTCTTGCATACTGTGAATTATGCACTGAATACTACATGAAAATAGAATGTGCAAAAGAATGCAAAAATTTCAAGAGCAATATGATATATTGTCACATGACCTCATCACGTTATCACATTATATTTTAAATTAATAAAATTAAATAAAAATGTATTAATTTAAACTTTAAATATATGTAAGCTTGAAATGTATTATGTGTGTGTGTGTGTATATACATATATATTATATAAACTAATTTACTGATTATTTGGTAAGACTGTCAAGTCTTTTTACAGAAAATAACCATTTTTATTTCCAAGATGATACATATACTCCATTTTCTGAATTTAACATGCAGTATTCTGAGGTCATCATGTGATAATGTGATAGCATACAGTTTGAAACAGTAATCATGGAATGAAGCATGCTGTTTTGCACACTAAACTATTTTAGGTTTAGATTCTGATAGAAATCAGAATAATGTTGATCTTTGACCTCTTACCTCACATTGTCTCTGCTTCCTTAATCCTGCCCCAGATCTAATGCACTGCCGCCACTTGACTGGCCGCTGCCTTCACAGTTTGACCAGTATGAACTGCGCATAGAGGTACAGCCCAGACCACACCATCGCGCTCATTATGAAACTGAAGGAAGTCGAGGAGCAGTAAAGTCATCACCTGGAGGCCATCCAGTAGTGAAGGTGACGCTATAATGTACAATCCTGTACAGTAGGTGCTGTTACTTCATAATTGTGCGACTTTCTGTATTACTTTCTTGAATTACTGATTTGCAGTAAAAGAAACAATAAATTAATAAATATGTCAAATAAATAAATCAATACAAAAGGCATGACCTCACATATTTGAAAACAGCCACTGTTTAAAAAGAGAAATGAGAAAACACTGAAATTACTTAAAGGGGTCATATGATGCGATTAAAATTTTTCCTTTCTCTTTGAAATGTTACAAGCTCTTGGTGCATAAAGAAGATCTGTAAAGTTGCAGCCCGGGGTCGTCACATGTGGTTGCTGCAAGACCGCTGGCCACGCCGCTCTCAAGCCCGCCGGCCGCCGTTCGCTCTAGCCCGCTGTGTGTTTTGTTGTGAAAGCGAAACTACTTTGTTTGGTCTTCCAAAAGAGGACACGACTAGAAATCAGTGGTTGAGTTGTATTTTCTTTGGAAAAATCAATGCATTTCAGAAAGACGGGGCATAGAGGAGAAACAATAATGTACTGCATGTGGAAAATAATGTGTTTTTTGAACCTTAAACCGCATAAACACATTTCATTACACCAAATACACAAAATAATGTTCTTTTTAGCAACATTATATGACCCCTTTAAAGTAAAATAATTTCCTCAGCTAATTGAATTGATGTAAGTTTTTTGCTCTTTTTTTATTTTTTATCTGTTGTCCAGCTTGTAGGTTATACTGAGAGACAGCCACTTTCCTTACAGGTGTTTGTAGGAACTGCTGATGACAGATCAATACGTCCTCATCCTTTTTATCAAATACACAGGTAAAACACTCACATGATATTTTGCAGTATTGAACAACAGTGTTTTTGGTAGATCCATGGCTTAACATGTAAAATACTTGTCTCCACACAGAGTAACAGGGAAGATGGTTGGCACAGCTAGTCAGGAGAGCATCCAGGCTGGCACCAAACTCCTGGACATCCCACTCAATCCAGAGAACAACATGACTGCCCTGTAAGACTCTTGAGCCCTGATTGTATGTCATAGACACCTCAGTAAGTGATCATACCTGAATTTCTGTTTCCCTCTCAGCATTGACTGTGCAGGTATTCTAAAGCTGAGGAACTCTGACATTGAACTCCGGAAAGGAGAGACAGATGTAGGGAGAAAGAACACTCGCGTGCGTTTGGTGTTCCGCACACACCTTCCTCTGTCTCCACCCATCATTCCCCCAGGACGAGTCTTAGCGCTGCAGGTGGCGTCTTTACCCATTGAATGCTGTGAGTGTGGCATATCACAATTCTGCTTAACTGAAACTACTATGTGTAATTAGTCTCTTTTTCTCTTTTTATTTTCGTCCTACACACTATGATCTTCACTCAAATTTAAGCTTAAATTTCTGCCTGCAGCACAGCGCTCTGCACAGGAGCTTCCTGTAGTGGAGTCTATCAGTCTTACTTCTTGTTCAGCAGAGGGAGGCGAGGAACTACTTCTAGGTGGGACCAACTTTCTACCCACCTCCAGAGTTTTCTTTATGGAGAGAGGATCAGGTATTGTAGTAGGCTTACATTAATGCACATTACCAGAAAAGCTGTTCTTTTGAACATCAAAGAGTCCGGAAAAATATATATTACGATTTTCACAAACATTATTAAGTAGTGCAACTGTTTTCAACATTGATAATAATAAGAAATATTTCTTGAGTACCAGATCAGCGTATTAGATTGATTTCTGGAGGACCATGTGACACTGAAGACTGGAGTAATGGCTAGAGTAAATTCACTTTTGCCATCACAGGAGTAAATTACTGTACATTTTAAAATATATTAATTTAAATATATTATTTTTAATCAAATAAATGCAGCATTGGTGAGCATAAGAGACTTCTTTAAAAAAACATTGAAATATTTATTGACCTAACGGTAGTGAACATTTTAGCTTGGATGAATTCAAAGGAAGGAACTGACATAATATCACAGAATCAGTGCTGATGTTGTATTTATTACTTATTTTTTATTTCTAGATGGCAAAGTCCAGTGGGAGGAGGAGGCACATGTGGACAAAAGCAATGAGGTAAATTGACCATAAACCGTATCTATGAAAAAGGTCACTGTTTTTTATTTACACTGTGTGTAAATTGAAAATAAATGAACTAATGATGTCTGTATTTTCTATGGTGCAGAATTTGCTATGTGTACAGGTGCCAGCCTATAACGAACTTTCACTGAACCACCCAGTATCTGTCTGCCTGTATGTGTCCAATGGGAAGAGGAAGAGGAGCAGCACACATTGCTTTAAATATCTGCCCAGTGAGTGTTACACAGGCAGTCATTAGCTATGCTTTACTTGGGAGAATCCCTCTGCACATGGTATTTATCTGTACTGTTGACAAGAGATGCAAAATATGTCTTTTGCATGTTGTGTGTAATAAAGAACAGATTCTCTTTCATAATCTGAAGGCACTTTCAGCTCAAGCATCATATGTGACTTTGATCTCCAATAAAATGTTCCAAATAGCATTGCAGAAGAGCAGTTTTACCATTTTTATCTTAATGCAGTTCTATTGATCTTTATATTAATCAAAGACTGCATCACAGTTTCTACAAAAATATTAAACAGCACAGCTGTTTTCAAAATTGATAATAATAATAAATGTTTCTTGAGCACCAGAAGCATCATATTAGAATGATTTCTGAAGGATCACACTGAAGACTGGAGTAATGGCTGTTGAAAATTGAACTTACATTTTAAATGTAAAATATATTCAAATAGAAAAAAGTTCTTTTAAATTATAATAATATTTTACAATATTATATTAGTTTTTACTGTATTTCTTTTAATCAAATAAATGCAGCCTTGATGAGCATAAGAAATTATTTTAAAAACATTAAAAAATCTTACCGACCCCAGACTTTTGAATGGTTGTGTAATAATTATATAAAATAATTATTTAATATTACATATAATTATATAGAAAACAATTTATTACAATAATTTGATCATTTATAATAGGTAATATATCTTGTCTTTTTATATAAAATTTATAAAATATGATTTTGGATTATCATGGTACATCTGTGATGTTGAGTCATACATTTCAATACATGGAGGTGTGCATAATAAAGTCACTAAGTGCTATAATCTGTTGGCTTCTGTGTTTTTCTCATTTCCTAGTCATGTTTAAAGAGGAAGATCCGCTGCTGTCCCGTCCCTCTAGCTTGCCCCTGGAAGGGGTGACGCTTTGCCCCATGGGGAACGGCAGCACTGTTGACATGAGGTCAGACCTATCTGCAGATGACAGAAGCATGTCTTTCCACCTGCCTCCATATCCCAATGAGTACTCTTACTCCTCGCATGGCTACCAGGAGGACTACTGGCGTAAACCAGAGGTTACCGAGGATGGTGGAGGTCGAGGTGCCCTGACCGAAAGGCATCCCAGCTTTGAGAGCCTGGAGCTGGGCTTCACGGAGCTTCTTCCTCCCATGTACCCAAGAGCCTCACAACCTCTTTCCTCCTCCCCATCTCCCTCTCCGTGGCTTGACTCTCCCTATCTGTCCTCCTCACCTTCTCCCTCTCACTCTTGCTCTCTGAGCCCATTCCCTGCCAGCAGTCCGATCTCAACCTCGCCCCTTCCTCCTCTCTCTCACTCCCCATATCCACACTGTCCTTGCCCCCAAGAGATGTGTTCCTCACCTCCATCAAACACTAGCCACTATCAGGACCTGTGCCCACCTCCATACTGGCAATACGAGAGCTGGGAGCACCAGATGCATCCCGCTGAAAGAGACACAGGCCCCAGTCTGAAGTTGGAGGGACCCCCGAACATCACGGGCCCTTCACCGATGCAGCACATCACACTAGAGGAAGGTGGGTATAACTGATTTTATGTGTCATACTAGAGATGGACTGATATTTAAATTTAGAATGATAAGCCAATAATTACGTTCATGTTTTTGCTGAAAACCAATTAATTGCTCATATTCAAATTCTGTACTATTTTTGTAAGAAAAAAAACACACTAAAAACTAAAATCTGTATTTTTTTCTCCAATTTTTTTAAAGAAATTAATTTTATTCATAATTTTTAATTATAGAACATTATTTTTAATTATAATAATATTTTACTATATTACAGTTTTTACTGTATTTTTGATCAATTAAATGGAGACTTGATGAACATAAGAGACTTTTCAAAAACAAAACTTTTGATTGATAGTGTAACTATATAATTATTTAATATTTTATATATATATAATATAATTATTTAACATACAGTGGGTACGGAAAGTATTCAGACCCCCTTAAATTTTTCACTCTTTGTTATATTGCAGCCATTTGCTAAAATCATTTAAGTTAATTTTTTTTTCCTCATTAATGTACACACAGCACCCCATATTGACAGAAAAACACAGAATTGTTGACATTTTTGCAGATTTATTAAAAAAGAAAAACTGAAATATCACATGGTCCTAAGTATTCAGACCCTTTGCTCAGTATTTAGTAGAAGCACCCTTTTGATCGAATACAGCCATGAGTCTTTTTGGGAAAGAGGCAACAAGTTTTTCACACCTGGATTTAGGGATCCTCTGCCATTCCTCCTTGCAGAGCCTCTCCAGTTCTGTCAGGTTGGATAGTAAACGATGTAAAATATTAACTAAAATAATGTAATATTTTGTATTAAATATTATTTAATATAAAACATTATATGATTATAATATTGAATATCAGATGTATGTAAAATAAAAATTTTGAATGTCATGATACAGATATGTGAACTATTCCTTTAACTAGAGTCTTACAGATCTGTATCTATCAATTAAATGATTTCTACCACAATTTCTCATCCCCACAGTGACTGAATTCATTGGAGAGGATATAAGATCCTTTCAGATGGGGACACACATGGACAGTCGACCTGGATGACAACATCCTCCCAGTATTAGTCCAGTGATAATCAGTTTATAGTTAATATCATACCAACATGTTGTGTATAATTTGTATTTGAATTATTGCATATTACTAAAATATGGCAATAATAATAAAGACTGTGCTACTTAAGTGGTGAATCTGTGGTAAAAACAGAAGGCAGGCATACAGTTGTAAGTATGTAAGTATGTAACTGTTACTGCTTCCTGACTGCATATTTGAATGGAACTAATGTTTTTAATCCGTATGCAAAATAAATTATCATGATGTTATTTTTATGTTTTGATCCACTAATATGTACATTCATGTGGGTAATTAGTAATTTAATAAACGGATAATGTAAATCAAAACCGCATGCTCTTCTTCATTCCCCCTTTTATCTGAGAAACTGACTTCATTTTTGACTTAATGTCTATTTGTGGGATCACTGAACATGTCCTTTGTACACAGTGTCTAAGTAGTTTAAATGTGACTTCACCCCTGCCCCCACACAGGAAATATTACAGCCCTTTCAAACATCAAACATTTGTAAAGGCAGAATATCAAGATTTAAAATAATTAAATACAGGTTATTTTCACAGTCAACGAACTGTTAGAAAACAATGTGGATGTATTGTGAGAAGTGACTGTTGTGGTTAGTTGACAAGTCTAAATGAAGTGACATATTTCCGTATTTGTTTTGTTTTCACGTAGCATTTTTATTAAATTTATATTTTTAATACATAAAAGACCAACAACAATACTTGTTAGCTGGTGCTTGTTCCATTTCAACCATTAAAAAAATAGGCTACTGTTGCGGCACCTTGATACAGTGACTGAATGAAGGTAAGTACGAGATACTCTAAATATATAGCTTACTCATGAACCATTTACAAGGTAATTAAGGCATTTTAAAGCTATTAATAAATTATTCATAAATACATGGTATTGCCATGTACAATGGTATTTTTGGGGTTTTAACATGAACTGTCCACGACGTGTTTACTTTGGGGTTTGAATGAGAGGCTTCTCATAAAGTCTTGTAAAATACATTTAGTCCCATGATATCTTATTACGCCATTTAGATGCTTAACTGGCCAAGTTTACTTGTTTCAGTAAGAAAGGGCAATGGGTGAGAGGGTAAGTCATAATTTCATTACAGTGGTTCTGAAGCGTTCAGACATGGGACTGTTCAAATCAGAGCTGGATTAAAATGAGTTTGATTTAGATAAACAAAAGATTTTGCAAAAATATAAGGCGGCATCCAAATTGGATGATCCAATGGAACCTGACCTTTAAAAAATCTAGATTTAATAACCCCAAATTGTAGTTAACAAGCAAATCGTTTCATCTCAGTTGTAAATCAGTATAATTAATCTGAATCACCTCAGTAATTTTGTGAAAATATGTCTTGTGGGAATGTTGTGTTGTTTCCAAAATAAGCAGGACTGCATCTTGGTGCACTGCCAAATAGCAGCATATTTTCAGCCCGAAACTGGTGCTGGTAGTGTAACATGGTTTGAAACCACACTGGTGAGGTTATAGCCTATGTGTGGACATGGATCTGTTCCTCAAAGTTAGTCTCTCATACTGGTTATCACAGACATCATTCATTCTGTCTATCAGTGCACTCTCTTATGAGCTTAGATAAACTAGTACATTACATTTACATGTTCATACTATATTATTTATAAAAAACAAAAATACTTTCATCAACCTCTAACTGTTCATTTACAAAGTCCTTCATTCAGACTCCTATCAGTGCCTTTCTCTGATAAAAGTAACGCAAAAAAATGATAGTTAATGTATTACAGTCAATTTCAAAGTTTAGCTCATAGTTCACTTTTTTATTTCTAATCATCTGATGATTAAAATTTGTATTTTTTCATGTCATTACATTGTTAGAGCATTTAAAAAATGTAAAAAAATAAATAAATAAAACTGATTCAATTCAATCATTCATAAATTATGCTACGTCCTTGGTAGAGGACATCGGGACTATACAGGGGGAAAAATTAAAAGACGTGAATGAAATTTTTTTTTAATCACCAATAAATTTTTAGTTTTCAGGATTTTTTTTTTTTGACTAAACTTTGTATAAAGATTATTCTCAACTATGTTATAACAGAATGATTTGATATACCATTTTTCTTTATGCAAATTGTGTGTAAAATTGCCATAATCAGTGTGGCGAGAGGGGCGTGGTTCAAAGAGGTCTGCACCGGGAGAGAGAGGCAGGAGACCAGCGGTGCGTAAGTAGGTCAAGCGCAAATGATAATCACCTGTGTCTCGTTTCAGCAATTGGTGTGGAGAGACCAGATAAAAGGGGCCACCTGGAGCATGGAAGGGAGAGAGAGCGAGAGACTGACTGAGAACGCGAGTCACCTGGGAAACCGGGCTACTGGAGCAACACACACACACACACACACACACACACACACACACACAC
>NW_015505200.1:5154910-5180178 GCF_001515645.1 Sinocyclocheilus grahami | reverse complement strand
AAGTCATATTTTGATTTGAAACCCCATAACATTTTCCTGAGATGTTGATTTATATTTTTTATGAAAATTAGACAGATTTAAATGATAATTACAAAATATTATCATATTTCCATAAGAGTGTCACTAAATTAATATCAGACATTTTTGAAGACCAAGTAGAGGGAGTGGTCATGGTGAAACATCCAAACATTTAGTATCTCTGAAAAGCCCTAAATGTGCTCTGTACAGGACATCCAGACTTAAAACTGTGGCATGTATAGTCCCGGAGAAATTATATTATTATATAATGTCCTCATATGAGGATGCAGGGTTTCAGGAGGATAATATTTTTAGCCACTAGAGGTCACTGTTTCTGTTATTTTGTCCTCAAGGCTTTGGTTACAATTCGAGTGTCTTGCACCATTTAGTTGAGTACTTGTACTGTTGCATACTAGATGTCATAAAATACCAAAAGAAAGACTCTACGATGTGTAGAATGAGGTTGTCTCTTAAAGGCAAAGCAAATATAATGATAAACAATGTATTTTATTTGGAGTGACAGAGAATGAAAGTGTAAAGGCATTCAAATGAACCTCAAGGGGCATTCCACAGACAGAAATAACTGTAATTGACTGTGTGTGTGTGTGTGTGTGTGTGTGTGTGTGTGTGTGTGTGTGTGTGTGTGTGTGTGTGTGTGTGTGTGTGTGTGTGTGTGTGTGTGTGTGTGTGTGTGTGTGGGGAGCGGGTCGGCAAAGCACATATAATGATAAACAATGTATTTTATTTGGAGTGACAGAGAATGAAAGTGTAAAGGCATTCAAATGAACCTCAAGGGGCATTCCACAGACAGAAATAACTGTAATTGACTGTGTGTGTGTGTGTGTGTGTGTGTGTGTGTGTGTGTGTGTGTGTAGTTTTAATGGAAAGACATTATCACAGGTATAAATGTGTCAGGACTGTCTGGCAGACTGAAAAAAAAGAAGTACAATGTAAAATTATTATACTCTATTGTAATTGAGATTGTATTTTTTTTTTATTATATATATATATATATATATATATAGTCATATAGTCATATATAGTCAAATAAAATCTGATTGGCTGAGAGTTTTTTTTAGCTGTGCGATATTGTACCAGTATCAGCATGGGAACTGTTTCACAATTTGTAACACTTATTTAAAGCCATTAAATAAAAAAATAAAAAAAAGGTTACTTGAAATAAAATAATCATGAAATAACTGAAATAAAAAACTTAAAATTGATTTATTTCAGCTATTTTCCAAGGCAATATTTCACATTTTAAATTACTTTAACTTTATATACTAAAACAACTAAAACTGAAAGTGAAATGAAAATTAATAAATAATATATAGTCAAATAATAAAAAAAATAATAATAAAAATGACAAAAAACACTTAAAATTTAACTAAAATTAACATGAAAGCAGAAAACATAAAATAAAATCTAATTCTAGAATAATAGTATATAGTATCTCAGTGATAGTAGAATAACAGTGGCAGAAGCAAACCCTCTATAATTTTACAAATACTACTGTATTTCTTTAATCTTAATTCTTTACTATGGTACTGTATATCTTTAATCTTTTACCCATAGTTTAATTTCAAATGCCACATGGGCCAACCCTTTTTCCCTTACTCCAACTGACACAACTCGATTGAGGCGTCATAGCATGAAAACTCAAAGCCAGGGTAAAGAGGCTGTGTGAATGTGGTGTGAACTCTGTGGAGGAGGGTCATTGAGACATCAATGCTGTAAAATGCTAGTGTCCCGGCCCTATGATCCAGATAAATGCCTATCTTTGATGAGCCAGGCTCTGAGATCTTACTGACAATCCTGTTGTGCCAGAAAGCATAACCTTTCCTGCAGCAGAACAAACTCCAGGATTTGTCATTGTGACCAAAGTGAGCTTCACTGCTTTCCCCTTTCCTGGCAATGTTTTTGTATGCGACTGCAATGTTTACTCCCATCCCACTCCATTCCACTTCCCAGTAGCTGCAGCCTGTCAGGCCCTCCGTGCCCAGCACCTGGCACCAGTAATCAAAGCGCTCTGGGTGGTCGGGACAGGATTGCACTCGGCTCCGAATGGCCATTTCTCTGTTCCCCTTTGACAAACTAAGGTCCTTGTGGGCTGTTAAAGGATTTAGTTGCAGCGGGCAGGAATCTGAGTAATGGATAGAGGATAAGAGATCAAAGATGTTTATTCATGGTGTATCATATTCATATTATATTCATCTTGAGCCATGATTAAATAAATACATATCAGATGAAAATTTGAATTACCATTCAAAACTTTGGGGTCAGATTTTCTTTTCTTTTTTTTTGATAGAAGTTAATACTTTCATTCTGCAGGGCTGCATTAAATTGATCAAAATTGACAGTAAAGACTGTCTACATTGTTACATAAAGAAATCTCAAGTTCTATGTTTCTATGAGCACCAAATCAAAATATTAGAATATTTTCTGAAGGATCATGTGACACTGAAGACTCAAATAATGGCTGCTGAAAATTCAGTTTTGTCATCACAGGAATAAACTACAGGTATTAAAAAAAACAGTTACTTTTTGTAATAGCATTTCACAATACTTTTGTTTTACTGTACTTTTAATCAAACAAATGCAGCTTGGGTGACCATAAGAGACTCTTTTCAAAAACTTTTGAAAGGTAATATTATACAACAGTTAGTTTATGACTTTTTACACGAGTAGGTGTTAACAAGTGACCATCTTTATCGATTCGTTCAAAACATGACGGATTGTGATTGTCATCATGAGTGAATCATTTATACATTCACTCAACCGATTCATTCAAAGCATGGATTCATTCAGAAATAAAACAAGTGACTGTTGTAATGTGTGAATCATTTAATCATTCACTCAACCGATTCATTCAAAACATGGATTCATTCGGGAACAAAACATTACTGTTGTTATGGAGTGAATCATTTAATCATTCACTCAGCTGAATCATTCTACAAAACTGTTCATTTAGAAACGACAGACTGCTACTGTGTGTTGAGACTCTGTGGTTGATTGTGCTTCTACTTTGTTAGGCACCCATTCACACAGAAGTAATAAAACTTTAAGTGGTGAAACAATAGCCGTCACATTCATGATTGCAATGTTGGTCTGAATATCAGAATGAGTGTGAGCGCAGCTATTCGGAAATTGGAACAACAGCACTGTTGTTTGTGTTGCTTAATAAGAAATCCATGTTTAAATAACAGAAACCAACATTGTAAAATCAATAGCACTTTGCATTAGTGCAGTAGACTGACTTACGGTACAGGAACTCTGATCTAATTTTGGGCACCGTGCAGTGAAGGATCTTCATTGATCTTGCTAAACAGAAAATGGAAAGCATGTGTACATCACAAGGAAATGATTTAAAGGGGTCCTATTATGCTTTTTCACTTTTTCAACTTTAGTTAGTCTGTATGTTGCTGTTTGAGCATAAAAAAGATCTGCAAAGTTACAAAGCTCAAAGTCCACTTCAAAAGGAGATGTTTTATTTGACAGAAATCACTTTTCAAAAACTACAACGAACGACTCTTTCGGACTACAACGCATATTATCACAAATATCGACGAATGGGACGTATAGGGTGTATAGGGTGTTTCCCCTCACCAGCTTGATAGATCCTGAGCCATTCCCCTTTAAAGACATCTTCAAGCTTCTTCTTTAGAGCAGATATTGCTTCGTTCACCTTGCCAAAATCTGAGAGTGTAGCTATTGTGAAGGGTGGGTCAGGAAGGCCAGAAGAGAAGGAGTGACAGTTCTGTAAAGAGAGAGAGACAAGAATTTGTCAAATGACTCATTCTGAGCATTTTTGGGGTATATTTTTCACAGTCAGCACTGGGATCAGGCTTACTTGAAGAACATGAACATGATCTTCAGACTTCAGAAGCATCTCAAGTTCATGATCTCTCTGTTTGAGCTGAGTGATTTCTTGCTCCAGTGTCTGCAACATGCTCTCCACAGCTCTCTCTTGATCTCTGATCAGATCTCTGAATTTACACCTCCTTCTTTCAATAGACTGCATCAACTCAGTGAAGATCTGTTCACCATTTTCCATAGCAGTCTGTGCAGAGCTCTTTTAGGGCAAAAAAATCCAGTATTTATATATTTAAAATATTGCATTTAATAATTAATATTTTTAAATTACATAATAATAATAATTATTGTTGTTGTTGTTGATACTGATGTTGTTGTTATAAAGAGTTAATTGATGCTTCATTTTCAGGTTAATTATTTTTTATTCAAAACATCTGATGACTCATCCATTTTGTTAAGTTTAAACCGTTCTGGAAATTTCTTACTTTCAGGGCGTCTACAGCCTCTTTAAGCTCCAGTAGTTCCTTCTCTTTAGTCTGGATTTTGAGCTTGTATTTCTGTCGAGTCATGCCTAGTTCTTTCTGTGAAGAAACACAAGTGTGTTCATTGTAATTGAAATGCTTTTTAACTACAATTATTCTGTGGAGAATTAATGTGATGTGAATAATGTCACAAAATAGACACACTGCATTTTTTGTGAAGATATTTTAACATTGTTCAGAATAACCCTATTGTTTATTTTTACGAGTTACATAAGAATAACCTTTGTCACAAACAAATGAGTTTATACACTATATATATGCGGATACCTACCAGACTATTCAAAGTAGTTGACCACACAGTCAAAGCCAACAGATCAAGCCTCTCTGTGATTGGTTGACAGTGAAAGATTTCTATCTCTTATTTACGAAAAAGGAAGCTCTGCTGAACACCTTTTTGTCCACGCAGGTTGAAATTTGAATGTGAAGCAGGAAACTGTCTTTGTAATATTATTCTAATGTTATAACATTACACTTATTTACAGGTACTTTATTGTTTTTAGCTGGAAACTCAAGCTTCATCCTCATTCATCACATCAATTCAATGCCTCCTTTCTCTCACATTTTTTCCCAATTACTCTGTTGCATGAACTTTTCTGTACAATGAAATCTGTTCATATTGAGGTGGAGTGCACTTTGGAAAATGTGCTTTGCCTCAGTGGAAAAAGAGTTTGGCTACTGAAGGATTCTGAGAATACTGTAATTTACCGCATCTTCCAGAGAGTTAAAGGGTTAGTTTACCCATTAATTACTCACCCTTGTGTTGTTCCAAACCCGTAAGACCTTCGTTCATCTTCGGAACACAATTTAAGATATTTTTGATGAAATATGAGGGCTCTCTGACCCTCCCATAGACAGCAAGGTAACTACCACGTTCAAGGTCCAGAAAAGTACCAAGATGATCGACAAAGTAGTCCGTGTGACATCAGTGGTTCAACTGTAAAGTTACGAAGCTACGAGAATAATTTTTTGCGCTAAGAAAACAAAAATAACCACTTTATTCCACATTTCCGTCTCTACTGCGTCACTTTGGACGCGCATTCACGACAGTAACATGATGTGAGCGTGTGGCGGCGCCGGTGCTGACCCAGATCCAGCGTGATGACGTCATTACGCCGGATCTGGGTCAGCGTCGCCACACGCTCGCGAATAAAGTCGAATAAAGTCATTATTTTTGTTTTCTTTGCGCAAGTATTCTTATTTTTGAGTAAAGTATTCTCGTAGCTTCGTAACTTTACAGTTGAACCACTGATGTCACACGGACTACTTTGTCGATCATCTTGGTACTTTTCTGGACCTTGAATGTGGTAGTTACCTTGTTGTCTATGGGAGGGTCAGAGGGCCCTTAGATTTAATCAAAAATATCTTAAATTGTCTTATGGGTTTCGAACAACACGAGGGTGAGTAATTAATGTCAGAATTTTTGGGTGAACTTACCCTTTAAGAACCATGAAAATGTATCTTATTGAATAAACCGATTTAAACATGCAAAACAAGAAAGATAATTGCTATTGTTTTCTTTACCTGTTTCTTTGTGCTTTCCACAGCTGCTGTTACTGTATCATGACCTTTATGGTCATCCATCACACACAAAAGACATATGCATTGTTGATCAGTTCGACAATACATCTCCAAATATTTGTCATGATGAGGACAGATCTTCTCCTGCAGGTTCACGGAGGCTTCGATCAGCTTGTGTTTCTTCAAGGCAGGAGATTTGTAGTGTGCTTGAAGGTGATTTTGACAGTAAGATGCCAAACATACCAAACAACTCATCACAGCTTTTTGTTTGATACTTGTACAGAAATCACAGGTCACATCACCTGGCACACAGTTGTCGTAAATCTGACAGTTGCCCAGAAGTTCCAGTTTCTTCAGCTTGTCCACCATATCTGCCAGCATGGTATTTCTGTTCAAAACAGGCCTGGGGCTAAATGTCTGTCCACACTGAGGACAGCTGAAGACCCTCAAATGATCATTTTTCTTCCAATAATCATTAATGCATTCCATGCAGTAGCTGTGCCCACATGGAATGGCCACTGGATCTTTCAGCAAATCCAAGCAGATCGAACAGCAAAACTCTTCTGTATCCAAGAGCCCTTCCATTTTGTTGTCTTTGCTCTAGCAAAATGTATGAAATGGTAAAGACTCCGTCACGGAGAAACAGTTCCCAGTTTTGCATGAATGTTCTTGGGCCACACCCTTAAATTCTTCCTCTTTAGATTACAGATAGGTAAATGTGCATGTCTGTTGCACAGAATAAAAATTCTGCACTGTAAGCCAAACAATATACAGTGTATATATATATATATATATATATATATATATACCGTACCCACTGTATATATAATAAAATGAAGATACTTGAAGCACTATTTAGGGTTCCTCAGATTGGCACACTGGAGAACCTCAAGGACAGTGGTTCTCGACCAGGGGGCTGGGGCTCATAGGGTGCCTCAAGAGGATTTAATATGATTTTAAACAAGACAAAAAAAGCTTTAAAATGAGATAAAACTTGAATTCAACTTTTCAACAACTTTTTTTTTTTTTGCAGAACTAAGATTCATATGTTCTTGGAAAACCAGGATGTCTAGACCTGAAAAACTCATGTAAATGAATAAAATCTTAATATGCTATGGGCATTTTTATAAATAATTGAAATTTTTTGTAGTTAATCCAAGCTCTAAAATATTTTAGTGGGTACAAATTCTAAGTCAAATAATTTTTTAATAATTCCTAATCCTTATATATCAACAACGATTGGAAACATCATATAAATTCATTGTTTAAAAAGAGCTTGGAGTCAAAACGTTTGAGAACACCTGCTCTAGATCTTTAGTTCATTGACTCTCAGTAGGTGGTGCCAAGTGACTGTCATTATAAGTGAGTCATTGAATCATTCATAGAATTGATTTGTTCACAATAGCCAATTCATTTATGAACAAATTAATTGATTGAATGGGTCATTGAATCATTCATTTAATCCATAGGTCTTCAACTCTGCTCCTGTGGACCCACTGTCCTGCAAAGTTTATTTCCAACCTGCTTCAGCACACCTGGCCTGTGACTTTTCAAGTGATCTTGAAGACCTTGATTAGCTGGTGTGTTTGAGTTGGAGCTGAACTCTGCAGGACAGTGGGTCCCCAGGAGCAAGGTTGAAGGCCTATGATTTAATCAATTTGTTCAAATAGCTCATTCATTCACAAACGAAAAAAGTGGCTGTTTTTTTAATAGGTCTTTCAATCATTCATTGTACTGGTTAACTTCTTCATACTTAAATGAAATAAGGGACTGTCTTTATGTGTGAGTCAATGAATCATTCAGTTAAACGATTCGGTCAAATACCCAGAATCGTTTAGGAACATGAAACATCATATGATGTGTGTTGCTTGGAGACGTGCAAGGCCTATGGTCTATGTGTCTTTTTGTATATTCAAAATTCTCCCATATGTTTTTACTGAGACTTTTGAGATTTCTGAATAGACAGCAAATGTAGATATTTCAATTTAATTCTATACACTTTTGTATATCAACAATTGTTTGATTTTTATTTATCCCATATTTAATTTTAGGAGAAATACATCTGGCAAAGGTGATTCATAAATTCAGCATAACTGAATAATCCATTCAAGTCCCCTGAGCTGTGAAAGACCTCCGAGCAATTAAATGTTCCTCTGGGTGAGTGCATATACTGTATGTGAATGTCCTAGAATGTGATTCATTAGTTCAGGGACAGAGGGTCAACAGATGTTCTGTATCTTTTCACATAGGCATAACTTTAAACAAAGAATGAGTATATGGTAGGTAAGTCTGAATAACCGTATACAATAGTAAATGAGGCAAGAGTGCAGATGCATAGAGATCACCCTTAAAGGTCCCCTGAAATGCTTAGAAACACGCAGCGTTACTCTATGTGTTGAGTCATTTTAACTGAAACAGGAAGACAGGGTGGGACACATCAAGCCATTTGTTTATATCACAGCTTGGGCTAGAGCCGTTCAGAGCCATTGAGCTCTGTAAAGCTGCATTTGACAGGGTACGCCAGCCACAATCTCATCCATATTGCTATAAAATATAGCATTCTGTGTAGAATTCAAATAGCTCCGATACATTTTGTGGTCTGCGCTCCATGCTATCGTGTCTCTGGACCGTAGCAGAGTGTGTGTGCGATGCGGTGGTTAGCGTGACACAGCGTGAAACCAGACTTCTTTTTTTCCTCAATGGAAAGCATATTTACACTGTTTGAATCGTTCCCTGTCCCCTATATAGTGCACTACGTGCCATTCACTGTAGAGAAAATACTAATTCTGTGGACAAGTGATCGATTTCAGCCGCGGCTTCAGCGTCTATTTTATAGTGTAGGGGGCGGGCGGATTCTAGAGAGCATTTGATTGGACAGAAAATCTGATGAGAAGCTGAAGTACAATGTGACGTCAAAAGAATCGTTGCGCCGTTTTGGCGGAAGTGACGAAGTGCACGCTTTGAATGTTTATATCTTCTAAATGCGAATTTTGTCACTGTTTTGGAGCACACTGCCTTATAGATAACCTTAAGACTAACATATTGATACTAACACCCAAAAAACTTTAATTTTGATTTCATGGGGACTTTAAATCTTTTTCATGGTTTTATTCAGAGCTGGATTACACATTCACACAACGCTGCGGTGTGTGCTGTTCTCCTCTTAGCACAGAGGGACTTATACAGAGAGAGAAACACAGTGCCACAAATGCTCTTGCTCTTTGATAACACAATGAAAACATTCTCATTCAAGCATCGAGGACTGTGTAACAGTCTGTGACAGGCACATGCAGATCCCAGAGACTTACAGCAGAGCAAACAGCATTTCATTTTCTTTCATTATCGTGAGGTGTTTATGTAACTGATACTGTCTGCTGGGGTACAAAAGCACAACAACGGTTTTTATAGAGATTTGACAATAAAAATATCTATTGCTTTTGCATATACTTGGAAAATCCATGTGTACACATATAGCAAGTATATCCCGTAAATATAAATCCAGTACAATGTGTATATGAGAATACCAATATATTCAATGTCTTTATAATGTTTCAGGATATGTCCAAATATACATTTATATTTCCCATCATCATCAACGTGTCTTATGTGACAGAGGTTAACATTTTAAGAATTAATTTTGTACTATTCAGTCCACCATATAAATGGTTTGACATATATGCACCAAACAGCAGTGCTATGTACTGATACATATCAAGTATTACATCACACAGATTAAGTGCAAACACAGTTTGTCTGATGCTGATTTCCTGAATGAACTGAAGGGTGTTACTGTGTTGATTGAAAGTTTGACATTCACTCATACTAACTCACAAAGTTATAGTAGCTAGTAAAAGAATCCTTCATGCAAAGCAACATAAAGCACAATTAAGCAAAAATAACACTAAATGTAATATGTGAAACATGTACATAATAACGAAAAAAATGTTGTCAAGCATCTATTATGCAAATTCTATATTTGTATATACTACCACTGAAAAGTTTGGGGCCAGTTGGATTTTTTTAATACTTCTTTTAAGAATACTTTTATTCTGCAAGGATATGTTACATTGATAAAAAGTGACAGTAAATACTATTACACTGACACAAAAATTCAATTTCAAATAAATGTTCATCACCACAAAATATTAGGCAACACAAATATTTTCAAAATGAAATGTTTCTGAGCTGCAAAGCATGAATGATTTCTGAATGATCATGTGACACTGAAGACTGCAGTAATGGATGCTGAAATTTCAGCTTTTCCGTCACAGAAATCAATTACATTTTAAAATATATAGAAAACAGTTATTTAAAATGTCAATGATATTTCACAATATTACTGTTTTTACTCTACTTCTGATTAAATAAATTCAGCCTTAATGAGACTTCTCTCAAAAACATAAAAAAATCGTACAGACCCCAAACTTTTGAATGGTAATATTATATAAAAATAATATTTTTATTGTGTGTGTGTGTGTGTGTGTGTGTGTGTGTGTGTATATAATTCATTCATTTGTTAAATTTTTTGTGACAAAACTTTTCAAAGTCAAAATTTTTTTGTCATCTTGCTAATCAGGCATGACAAAAAATATAGCCAACAGTAAATATAGTTTATGACTTGTCATTTAAACATCACTACTCTCTATCCCACTTCCCTCTTTCTGTCTTTTATTGTTTTGCCTTCCTCTTGTATTTCTTTTTAATTCCTGCTAAACCCCTTAAACAGTAACAAACACCAGCCTGGCTGAGTAGATGAGATCAGCCAGATAAAGAATGAAGTTGAGAGCGCTGAGGACCGAGATGGCCAGCAGCTTGTCCCATGGGCACAGGCCCATGCTGGAGCCACAGCTGTTGGGTCTGTGGCTCTGGCCTCCGTGCTTATTGTCGAACTTATAAATGGGCCAGATGATGGTGGCAGACAAATACAAGCCCACAGCCAGGAGGGCGTATGTGGACAGGAAACGGGCGAAGGAGAAGGGCAGGCAACCTGTGCACTCTCCTACACACATCACGATAATGCCTGCCGACAAGATGAAGCAGATGCAGTACACGGCCAGGCACCACTTGGTTGCCGCATTCTGGTCATATGTTATGGGCTCGTTGATGAAGACGAATATGATGCAGGCGACGAAGGTTTCGCACACCTTTAGCAGCCCTGGTGCTGTGGCCATGTAGCCGGCTACTTCTCCTGGACGAGCCTTACTCAGACTCACCTCGCTTAAGTATGCGATGGTGGCGAGGCAAGAAAATACAGTTGACACAATGCGGCAGTTGATCATCTCGTTGCGACCAGTGTAGCCCTTCAGGAAGTAAAGGGGGAATATGATTGAGGCGGAGAGGCAGAGGAGGGAGGCGTAGCAGGCGAACGTGATCGGAAAGTTCTTCCATGAGATAGGGGCGCGGGTCTGCAGGCCAAACATTTCCACTAAGATTATCAGCAGAGTTCCAACAAAACTGAAACTCCAGCAGAAAATGCACCAGTCACCCGTACCGTGAGTTAGACTCGCTCCATAAAGAGCTACACTGAACGCTACGCAGGTGAAAACCATGGCAGCCACACGGGCCCACAGGAGAGGAGAGGAACGCAACACCACCGGCATGATGGGCTCACAAAAGAAGATTTACAGGGCAATTAATGTCAGCTGTGAGTAACAGGAATAGACGTCCACTTTTATTCAGTGGCTTCTTGGTTGTCTATGAGCAAAAGAAAAAAGGTAATCAGTCAGTGGTAAGAAAGAATTATATTTACATTCATATAATATGAACAAAACTTCTCTTAGATTTCACACTGATTAAAGGAATAGTTAAAGCACAAATTTTCCTCTATGCAATGACTCAATGTCCGATGTTGTCCAATGTGTCCAATGTTGTTTTGGACCCCATTGACTTTCATTGTATGAACAACAAAACAAAAAATGCAAAAACAAAATGATTTTGCAGAAAATCACACAGTGTATGAAGAGCACAGACTCCAATTTTTTAGCTTCAGACTTAGATTCCATCCAGTCAGAGGACATAAAACATGTTTGATATTTTGTGCCTTTTTTAGAATAAGAAAAAGTCAGCTCAGATTTATTATATTGAATTATATATATATATGTGAGTCTCTATGTGAGTTTGTTGTTCTCAGAAAAAAATGAAATTTTAGTATGTGATCCTCAGTCGTTTAGTGTATGATGCCCAGTTTTTTTACTGTAATCATTTACAAGTTTATAGTGTTTATACTCTAGTGTTTTAAAATCTGTTCAGATTAGAAAATTATTACTGATTTGTCATTTTTGGGTAATCTTTCACTTTAATATCAAGGCTGAATGAGGTTGTTTACTGAGTAATATATGCAGAATAACAGTTAATCTGTGATGACAATAATTTCATTTTGGTCACAAGGACAGTTTAAATTCCTCACAATGTCCAACTGAAACTTGTAGAATAATACGCCATATATTCATGCAAATTAAATGGTCACATACTGAATAAATTGGTACTTTACAACAAAACGTCTCTGAGTGTCCTTCGGTATTCCAGACTGGGAGTCAGTGAAATTATCTCTGTAAGGTATTCGAGCTATTTAGACTAATGTACCACAAGCAAGACCTTTACTCAACCCTTAAGTCCATCTGTCATCGACCTCTGTGGGAGGAGCCAGATAGGCTAACAATTGGAGCACTGAGACTCTCGTTCAGCCCTCCTACACAGTTCTGTAACAGCCAGGAATACCTCCTTCATCTTGTCGCAGAGGTTCAAGTAAACAATGGAGGCATGCGTGTTTACATTTTCGGGTTAAGTAGATGGAAGAGAACATGGTTAGTATATAGGGACAAAAAATCATTAAAGAAATAGCAAAAGAAGCAAGACGCCAAGCAGATGAATTCAGAGCCACATATAGCCAAGGGGTTTGAAAAAGCGTGTCCTTTCACCTCACGACGAGTCATATTTTAAACACAGGCGGCAATAGCATAGCTGTGAGTCATTTATCCCTCGCTCCCCCATTTTTTCCCCCGCTCTGCCTCTCTTACACTCTTTCTTTGCCTATAGTGTCAAATTTTCCAACTTACTGATCTAGGCTATTCCAGATGTTCTGCATCCCATCAAACTGCAAAAAGAGAGGGATGTGCCTGGTGTTTTCCACACTGAATTCCCCCAACCTCTCTTTCCTCGCTTGCTGTTCTACCCTACGCCCACCTTTCAAAGCCTTTCTCTTTTTATACTTCTTTCATTCCCGTTCAGAATTTGTTACTAAAGAAACGGAATACTAAGAGTGGAAGGAAACTCCCTGCTTTTGACATCCACTCACAGCTATTTAACATGAGATGAAATGCTGCTGAATTCAATGCAATATATACGATTACTCAACTTCTCCTTATGCAACAGAAGTTGCCCATGTCAAGGGAAAAAAATCTGAGAATAGGCCCATGGAAGCACGTATGAGAAAACAGGACAAGACATGAGGTTGGAGAGCTGGACACAGAGCTGTAGAGGAGGTCACGCGGATGTCTGAGACATAACTCAATTTTCTCCCTTAATCTGGTTACAGTGCAGTTACTTTTCTGTGCAGAAAAAACATGCTGTTAACATCCCTCTTATCTGGCGCACTAAGAAAGAAATAAAGGTACCCTTTATTGACTGTCAACACATTTTTCAGTGGAAAATTTCACTTTCACTGCATCAGAAACCATGTTTGGTCATATGTAAAAGACCAGAATGGAAACAAACACTAGCCTAAACTGAGCTTAAATAGAAAACATAAAATAAAATGCGTTTTAAGTCTTATGGAAGCAAGAAATTAAAACAACTTGTATCGAATGAACTGATCAACTGAGTCAAAACAGCTAACACGACAGGACATGAAAATGACATTTAGCTCGATATGAGATCATCATCCTAACAGACAGTGGCCGCTGTAGTGGGCGTGCCTCTCCACCGCACCCATTAATACAGAATACAATAAAGGTTACTTTAAAATAATAAAAAACAATGCATTTTGAAAAATTACGTTCCAAATGTCTTAGTAAATTCCTAGATTTATGTCTCCGTCATTATTCCAGACGCAATATATTATTTTTACACGAGCGCAAGACGTGACGGGTGCAAATAGAAATATTTTTAATTTTATTTCATTTTATCTGTCAGATTGATCGCTTCGGATACACACTATGCCAAAGTCTGAACGAATTAGATCAAATAATTGTATCGCTATCAGAATCCAAAACGCAATTAGAACAACCTGTAGTTATATCTGTGTCAGTATTCAAAGGTAAACATAACGGTGCTGGATGCTCGAAGCGTCTGCTTTCAAAAAGATGAAAATATATAAACTATCCTCTGCCTGTTTCTTACCGGCTTGTCCCGTTCTCTGTCTCTCGAAGTGCTCAGTCTGAAACAAGAAGGCGCGGTTTTGGATCTGACTTTTCAATCAGTGAGGACACTTTAACCCAAGTTTATGAGGGATACCCCCCCCCCTCCCCCAATCCGCCCATTACATGCCAAATTAGGTAATACGCTCTCTCTCTCTCTCTCTCGCACTTTCTTCAGCCCTGCTCCTCACAAGAATTTCTGAACATGAATTTGCTTTCTCATTCATACAGTTACTGAATTCAGACACCGCCAAAGAAAAAGACCCAGAGAGTGTATTCAGTATTTACAGTTTCTTTTATGGTTTTATTGACTAAACTTAGCTAACTGAATTAACCAAATAAACTAAAATTCATCACTGCCTTTCACATTCTGTCCCAGTAGACTGGATAACAAGAAATCTGACCTACCTGATCAGGATGACCAATTTAAACAGTCATCTTTGCAATTATTCCATCAGGTATAAAAATGTCAGTCTGCATGTAACGTAGGCCTATTACTATTCTAACACGTGCTGAAATGAATGTCATGCAGGAAATATCAGTATGTGTTGCTACTATAAATAGCATAACTTAGCAGGACTAATCCACAAACCACAACCCTAACATTAAAAGGTTGTGTATCTATAGTGAGGGTACGTACACCTGAGGGTTAGGTCAGTATACCTAGTAAAGATTAAAACATCTTTTACCTCCTATAAAATGTATTAAAGAAAACTATAGTGGAGCAAACTGACATACTGCTAAAAAGCCAGTTCTCTAATTGGTCCATGTCCAGCTTCTTGGTTGTGAAACTATTGTTATTCTACACCATCAAGCACTACAAGTATTTCAAATGCACACATGGTCAGGAGAAGACATTTACATTTAGTCATTTAGCAGATGCTTTTATCCAAAGCGACTTACAAATGAGGACAATAAAAGCAGTCAAAACTAACAAAAGAGCAACAATATATAAGTGCAAATGACAAGTCTTGGTTAGAAGACACTAGAAACATTTGTAAAAAGAGTTTTTTTTAGAGAGATGTTAGCATATTTTACTTTTTTTGTGAGTTCAATACAAGCTGGATGTGTCACATTCTCACTTTGTTATTAAACTGCATAAACAATGTATATTGTTCTTTAATGCAAGGACCCATGTTAAAGAGAAATTGGTCAAGACAAAAGTAATGTTGGGGGTTAATGATAATGATAAACGTCATATGCCGTTGCAAATACTGTACCAACAACTGTCCTGAAATAAATGAATGTCCTAATAGGGTTTATATAGCCAGGGTGATATAGTGAAAAAATGTACTGTATATCCATTTCTGAAAAAAAAGTAGAAGAAGAACAAGAAAGTTATAAGATTGAGGTATGGTGTGTTTTAACTTTAACTCACATTCCAAACCATCATTTGTTGATGTTCACTTATAATGGCTTAATTTAAACATCTTTAACCAAAAATCCACTACTTTTTATACCACCAGAAATACGAGGTCTTGTCAAAATTGCACTCTAGAAGTTATCATTCAATAATATGTATCCCTTGGTATTTATTTCTGTTGCTAGGATGCAGAGCATGTTACTATGGAAACCAGTGGTTTGTTTTTGCTGTAATGTGTTTAGGGTGATATGTGATTCGGAGCACATGTCCGCTCACTGAGAGAACTGCTGCAAGAAGCGGAAACAGCAATTCTCCTCTCTCTTCTTCTAACCACTCCCTTCATCACAAGCTGTTACCATGTCAACACACAGAAAAGAGAGAGAGAAACTATAGTGAGAGGATAAGAGTTTATGAGAAAGGAAGTGCGTAGCTGAGTAATTAGATAAAAATAAATTCGCACATCTTCTTTGATTCGATAATCCTGTTTGCTGTGATGTTGTAAGCAGTGATGAGCTGATAACAGTACTAGGCTTCCATGACAACTGGTAATGCTAAATTTATGCATAACTATCATAAACTAAAATGTATTATAAATAATATATTATACAATATATTATAAATACATTTGATATATTTAATAGAATGTATAAAATGTACATAAATTATTTAAAAAAAAATTAATCTATATATTGTGTATTTAAAAATGTTCAGGATTATAGTTTAGTCAGACTGACAGATATGCAATTATCAGTCCATTATTGTTAACACTAAAAAAAGTCACTACTTGTCAATAACCAAACGATGACACAGCTTGCCTATTTCATATGAAATTATTTTTAAATGCTGCTTCTGACTGGCAAGTTATTAAAAGTAATGTATTAATAATCATTTTAATTATTAATAAAAATTACTGCAAATGAATCCAATTGAAATGTTATTTACATTTGCCTCCAGATGGGATTAATGCCATTTTTTCTACCAGGGAGAGTGAACAGATAATACATTTGTAGAGCATCTAGAATTTTCTTTAAAAATGCATGAAAAAAAATGCTATACACTTCAGAATGTTGCACTGTTCAGTACAAGTATTATGTAAAATTCAGTTTAAAAAAAGAACCACATTTCTAACTTTCGTTCATAGAGATAGCGTGTCCAATGTGCCATGGTGTAACTTAAAATAACTTCAATTAAAATATATGTAACTTAAAATTAAAATATATGGATTAAACAGGATGCTAGGATGTACTTGTCAGCAAACAGGAGGATCAACACAGGTAAACGTCAAACTCAAACAGACTTTATTGGTAGAACCAGAAGACAAGCAGGTGAGTGATTGTTCAGAATGCAATAGTCCAACAAACTTGATTATAACAGTCTTAACTTTCCTTGTATTGCAGGTGAGGAGGGGATCAGCACTGGATCACAGAAGACAGAAGCAGATGATGACAGAGAGAGAGATTCGTAGTAGGTCATGAGCATGGGTAGGTAGCTAGTTAAGTTGATGCAGAGTAGTGGACAACAAAGTCAAGTAGTATTATCTCAACATAGGAAGATTTAGTCACAAACCATATTGGAGAAAGTAGTCCTATGCAAAGAACTGACACTGGGCTGTGGTCAGGGGCTGGCCCGGTAGAGGACTGTTTCTTCTTCCTATGCCTCCTCCTTTGGGCAAAGGTGAAGTAAAGCACTGAGGTTATAATAGGGTGACCATACGTGCCATTTTTCCCGGACGCATCCTGGCCAGGATTTCTATATTGCCTAAAATATCTAGGGTTTGGCTTTGTTTGCGTGTGCAGACCGATCGGTGTATGACATCAGTGCCTTATGTTTTCGAAACGGTCTCGAGGTACTTTGAATCAAAGCAATATAGAAATCCTGGCCAGGACGCGTAACCGGGGAAAATGGCACGAATGGTCACCCTAGGTTATAATCTCTGGAGTTGGCCCAGACTCTGGAGCTTGCTCATGGGTTGAAACAGATTCTGGAGCTGGAATGGACCTATAACTGATCTGGGCTAGAGCTGGTTCAGAACTGAACTCGGTTTCATCCACAGGGCAGTCAGTAATCTCACCAACAATGAAGGACAAGCCACTAAGCCACTTAGCCACAGTGCATAATCAAGATAGTGCTTCAGAGAACAGGTGCTAGCTGATGTCGGTTTCTGTTGATACAGTTCATTGTCTAATCTGCACCAGAAGATTGCCTTCAGATTCGTAGCAGGTAATTAGCATGGATAGGTAGCTAGTTAAGTTGATGCAAGGTAGTGGACAACAAAGGTGAGTAGTATTATCTCAATGTAGGAAGTCTTATTCACAAACCACATTGGAGAAAGCAGTCCTATGCAAAGACTAGACCAGACGATGCGTGTATGTTTGGTGCTGACTTGTAAAGACCAACTGATGATGAGGCTAATGGCAGAGAGGTGGTGATTGTGGAATGTGAGCAGGTGTGAACCAGGAGGGATTCTGGGAAATGTAGTGCGCAGAAGTGACAGATAAGTGACTGGTGATCTTGGTGATCCTGATAGGACTTTATTAATATGAAGGAATCTTCTGTATTTATTTTTTACAGGAGCTTTACATTTTGAAATGTGCCCTTAATTGTGTTGTGTTGGTGTTAACGGAAATGTCTGTCTGTTCCTTTTTTTCTTTTTTTTCTTTTTTACAGTGTATAAAATCATCACTTTGTCTAAGTTTAGCATTTTTGTGTACTGATTTTTTTTTGTTGCCAATTATGACATTATTACAGTCAAACCAGAATGTGTGTTATATATATATGTGTGTGTGTATGTGTGTTTGCATTTGATCTCCATCTTTAATGTGTTGTGAGTCCATTGTAATGTTGTAATGTCCATCCTGAGTCTGACTTTTTTCTTTTACACTAACATACAACTAGAAATTATTCCAATTTATTTATTTTGTTTGCTTGTAGAGCTAGCAAGTGCCAACAAAGTCATGAAGTCTCATGCCATTTAGATGAAGGTAACATTTATATTTTATTTATTTTTACATTTCAGCAAACTTAATTTGGGGTTTCAAATGATCCTGAACAGCGCATAAGGGTTAATAAAAAAAAAAGGCATTATAGTTGTAATGATAAAGTTATAATAATGTTTGTTTATACTGTTAATGAAAGTTTTTGTACGGTAGGCCTACCGAGAAAATCGAACTCTAGGTTTTCTCTCATTGAAATAACACAATAGTAAAGGACTCTTACTGACGGAAAAGGGATTGGTGTTGTATGCTGCCGCCTGCAGGTGAGAACCAAACATGCATTGTGGAGTAACACTTGAGCATTAATGTGTACCTTGCCTGTTTCAATATCTTTTTAATTTAAATAAATAAATACAAAAAAGTAAAAACATTTTTCACGATCATAATCACAAATATAACAATGACTTTTGAGAGGGGTACTGGATTTTGGACGGGTATCCAAGTTTTAAACTTTCATTTAGATGAAGGTAACATTTCTATTTTATTTATTTTTACATTTCAGCAAACTTAATTTGGGGTTTCAAATGACCCTGAACAGCGCATAAGGGTTAATAAAAAAAAAGGCATTATAGTTGTAATGATAAAGTTATAATAATGTTTGTTTATACTGTTAATGAAAGTTTTTGTACGGTAGGCCTACCGAGAAAATCGAACTCTAGGTTTCCTCTCATTGAAATAACACAATAGTAAAGGACTCTTACTGACGGAAAAGGGATTGGTGTTGTATGCTGCCGCCTGCAGGTGAGAACCAAACATGCATTGTGGAGTAACACTTGAGCATTAATGTGTACCTTGCCTGTTTCAATCTCTTTTTAATTTAAATAAATAAATACAAAAAGTAAAAACATTTTTCACGATCATAATCACAAATATAACAATGACTTTTGAGAGGGGTACTGGATTTTGGACGGGTATCCAAGTTTTAAACTTACAGGTGTTACTACCTACGAGAGCGGTGAGCGCGTGGCAACTGCAATGGCAGTTTGCATGCAGGCGAGGGCGGCTTGTCCTCATCACAGTTCAGCTGCAATTAAACGCTACGATGTAAGGAAGTAACAAGCCGCCAGTGTCGTCGTCTGCATTCTGGAGGCGAGTTAGTATTCTTCCTTATTTCTCGTTCAACATTTCTCGGAGTCAGCCACTTATGCTGCTTTCAGAATCTTAATTGTTTGACCTGTGCAGTATATGTCGGTTTACGGTGTCCGGTTCGGCAGTAATGTAGGTGGACGGCTTTTATTAGTTAGTTGAAGCGCTGGAAGTTTTGTCAGGAAAGCACGGCAGGATTTTTCCCATGTTGGACATGACTCCGCTCTGGAGCACAACCAGGGTGTTTTGAAACAGGTAAATGTATTTGTATTATTTTAATGTTCTTTATTTTTATTGAGAGTCCATTGAAAGATAACTATAGATTTTCTAAACTTTATATATAGACAGTTTGTCACGGTTGTTAAAACGCCTCATGACGTTTTCCCTCGTGTTTGGTGATTATTGGGTGCGTTTTTATTACGCTGTTCATTTGTATGTAAAATTAAATACAATTTTATGCTATGCTAGGATGATGTATTTATATTTTTCTCCAAATGTCAGAAATATTGTAAAAACCAAAAATCTGTCTTTCTATGTTCTGACCATATTGTAAACATTTAGGAGAGTATTATTTTTCACATTATATCTTAACATGGTTTACATATAATCACACAGTAAGAAAAGTCAACCTAACTGACAGAGAAAAATAGTAAGTAATAAATAAATAGAAATGAACAACAGTACTTGAGCATTGAAAGTGAAAATGACTTTTTTAATTAAAACATTTACATTTTTAAACGTGTGTGTGTGTGTGAGACCCTGGACCACAAAACCAGAGTTTAGTCGCAGGGGTATATTTTTAGCAATAGTCAAAAAAAACATTGTATGGGTCAAAATTATAAAAAAAAATTTAATGCCAAAAATCATTAGGATATTAAGGAAAGATCATGTTCCATGAAGATATTTTGTAAATTTTCTACCGTAAATATATCAAAACTTAATTTTTGATTAGTGATATGCATTGCTAAGGACTTCATTTGAACAACTTTAAAGGCGATTTTCTCAATATTGAAATTTTTTTTTATTTCAAAAAATTGACCCTTATAACTGATTTTGTGGTCCAGGGTCACATATAAAATCTGTACAACCAGGCACACAGTTTATGCTGTTTTATAAACTGCTGCAGTTCCCACATTAGACAAGTGTGTACATACACTGGTGGTCTGACTGCTGTTTCTCACTTAAACTCACATTCTTTCTTCTCTTTTGTATCCAGGTCTTTATCATGCTGTACTGTGCAGTGCGGTATGCTGATGCATGTCTGTGTGTTTAAAGAATGAATGTCATGAACGGCAAGGTGACAAGCTACCAGGATGAAGCGGTCTGCGCTTTGCAAATTTACCCCAGATTTGCCATCCAACCTGGGCAAGGCTGCATCCTCAGGGTCCCAAAAGAGGCAACAGCAACCACTGTCATCAAGACTGCTGTCGCCACACTTGACATGGACTCGTCCAAGCCTTACATCCTTGTGGAGGTCCAGGAATACGGTGGAGAGGAGTGGGTCCTTCAAGCCAGCGATCAACCTGTTCAAAGGGTCCTTCTCTGGCCTAGAAAGGCCCAAGACAAGCACCCTCAAAGTGATGGATACTTTTTCGCCCTTCAAGAGGGAAGCTATGATGGATCCATCCAGTATGATGTTATGGCATCTGTCCGACAAGAAAAAGTAGCTCAGGGACTTGTGAATCGAGGTTTTGTCACGCAACACCCTCAGAAATACGATGATTTATGTAATCTCCCCGAGCTGACGGAGGAGAGCATCTTGGGAACCCTACGGCATCGCTTCCACAAGCAGAAGATCTACACATTTGCGAGCAACATTCTTATCGCAGTCAACCCCTTCAAGTTTCTCCCCATCTATAATCCCAGATATGTCAAGATGTATGAGAACCACACGCTGGGCAAGCTAGAACCTCATGTCTTTGCCATTGCTGATGCTGCCTTCCACACAATGCTGAACAAACAGGTCAACCAGTGCATCGTCATCTCCGGTGAGAGTGGTTCTGGTAAGACGCAAAGCACCAACTTCCTTATCCACTGCCTGACTGCCCTCAGCCAGAAGGGCTATACTAGTGGAGTGGAACGAACCATCCTGGGGGCAGGCCCTGTGCTTGAGGTAAGTTCTGCTGTGGGTTTGAGGATCATCAGATTTCATTTTCTACTTTGAAGTCTGATAGTGCTCTAGTTGTAATAGGAAACCAAGAAAGGATTCAAAACAGCAAGTTATGTTGAGACCCTGATGTTTTACAATGATAATGTCCATTGGATAAATGGCATCTGTAGCCTTGTTCAGGGTTCAGCAATAAATGTTGTTTCTTCAACTTCAATTTATTTAATTATTAATTTTTTGGGACATTTAGAGAACACTACATCATGTTCACCACATCTCAAATGATGTGTTGGTTTTAACAGCATTTCTGTAGTGGAAATGACGATGGTGGTAGTGTTGTAGGTGTGATCAGCTCATTCGAGTTCGAGGTAAGGCTAAGACCTGAATAGGTTGAGCTCAAGTCAAGACCAAGACCAGAAGAAGGTCAAGTCTGAGTTTTAGCTCAAATGGTCCTGAGTCCATGACAATACCAAGACCATGAAAATATCATCTTGGACTCCTTTGTCTTTCTAGCACTCATTTCACAGCCAGCATTTTTTTTAATCCTTGGTACACAATATCAAATAATATTTTCAGTGTCCCAAGTCAGTTTTATTTTAATATTATTCATATACTATTATAGTATTATTAATAATTAACTTTTAATTTATATTTTATATTTTTATATCGTGTGCTTTTGTAAATGTTTATTACTATATATGTGTGTGTATATGTGTGTGTATATATATATATATATATATATAAAATATTATTATTTATTTTATTTTATTTTCAGCTTTTGTTTTAGTAATTTTATTACTTGGGTTTGAATTTATTTATTTCAGTTAGTTGCCAAGACAACATTTCTAATTTTTGTATTTTGAGTTTTTAACTTGATTTTTCCATGTAATATTTTTTTTTTATTCTAGTTCAATTACCATAAACAAATTAAAAATTTTAGATGTATTTAACAATACTGGTCCATGTCAGTTTTAATGTGATCTTCATATAATAAAAATAAAAAAATAGGAGGGTCTAGATCCACTTTTTCCTTTTAATTATAATTTTTTTTGTATGTTCTCTGTAACTGTAGTTTCGATTATTATTGGGTTGCTTGACTCCTCTCCATTACTTGATGTACTGATAAAGAGTCCCTTTCAGGACGGAAATTATGGCCTCTGTGCAGGAAGTGGCTTGCCCTATCATAGTATTTTGCACACTCTTAGATCTTCATGTTAAGAACTATTAACTGTCCAAGAGAACTATGAAAAATGTGATACTGTCCTTAGTGCAACAGATTGTGTGAGAATGGGTTCCCCTTTTCTCCATTAAGCATAGTCAGACAAGGATCTAGAAAACATTTGGTTTCATCACATGGCCAGGGCACTTTCACACCGCTTCTCCCAGGGAAAAGGGGATTCCGAACAGACCTCTGACTCCTTTTACACTATAAATAGATGCTATAGATCGTGAAACTCACTGGATCACAGTTTAGGGGTTTCAACACACTCTGATATTTTTAGATGCTGCCATTGTGAATACTCAAAACAATGAGATGGATGATTAGTTCACAACACTCTTAGGAGTTTTTCCATTGTTATACAATGTATTCATTACAAGTATGGTATATATCTCTGAACAGTCCGCTTCCTAAATTTCCTCTTCAGGATTTAGGTTAAAATGCTACTCTAATGTTCCAATGAAGTTCTCTTGAGGAAATAACTCATAATTCGTCAGGTTTCCTTACTCTGGTCTGAAGTCCCGCCCCCTCAAACGGAGCTGTCAGTCACCGTTTGTCATGCACTAACCTACTGGGATTCTCAATCTGATCCTAAACAGGTTGAGCAAGTTCTCTGTTTTTCGTAAAAGCTTTCTTTTATCAGCACGTCCCAACCCCTCTCAGTTTTGCAGCATTGCTTATAAAGAAAATAAATGGCAAAGAGGCACAAGCAGTTTGTGTTATGCCTTGCTGGTTTAAAATATACTTTCTTATAAAGAGTTATGGTAAAAAAAAAAAGTAGGTTATGTTTTGTGTAGTTGTGTGTCATGTGTGGAAGAAGCAGAACAAGCAAACAGAGTGAGATTTGTACAAGTTTATCATCATACTCAATGATATTAATGGTTGTGTGACCATTAATATTTGATGCATATTTACATAAATAGATTAGGTGATTATTGGATCTCATGTGCCTTAGTAAATGATAAATAAAATCTGCTTTTGAAATGAATCATTGAAGAATTTTTTCCCAGATTAAGTACTTGGTAACACTTTACAATAAGGTTCCATTTGTTACCATTAGTTAATTAACAATGAAAAATTCTTCTAAAGCATTTATTAGTTAATTTCAGTATTTACTAATGCATTATTATAATCAAAAGTTGTTTCTGTTAATATTATTTAATAGACTTGTGCTAACATGAACTAACAATAAACAGTTGTGTTTTTATTATCTAAAGTGAACAAAGAATAATAAGTTCAGTAAAGTGTTTTGCTCATTGTTAGTTAATTTTAGTTAATGCATTAAGTAATGTTAACTAATGGAACCTTATTGTAAAGTGTGTTACCTAGTATTTAATTTGGGAACAAGAGGACATTACCGTTCAAAAGTTTGGGATCAGTAAGATTTTTTTTAAAAGAAATTAATACTTTTATTCAGCAAGTATTTATTAAAATGAAAAGTCACAGATAAAGGGGTGGTTAATTGGGATTTCAATTTTTTTATGTTAGTTAGTGTCTAATGATGCTGTTTGAGCATAAACAATATCTGCAAAGTTACAAAGCTGAAAGTTCAATGCAAACGGAGATATCGTCTTTTAAAATTCTGGCAGTTTAATGCCTACAAAAACGACTGGTAGGGACTACAACGAGCTACTTCCCGGGTTCGTGACATCACAAACCCAGAGATACCCCGCCCCCGGGAACACGCAATGAAGGAGGCGAGGCCATGCTGCGCTGCTTTAGAGAAGAGGAAGAGAAAACTAGAGGTGCACGTAAAAATCTATTCATATATGAATCGCGATTCTGTCTTCTAACAATTCTAATGGATTGATTCACAAGTTTCAAAATCAATGTTCTAAAGCAGCGGTTCTTAATACTGTTCCTCGCGTCCCCCTGCTCTGCACACACTCTGCATCTCTCTCTCTCATTCAGATCATCAGCTCAGCTCTGTTCTATTTATACACTTATTTTCACATAGCTATGAGAAGCATTAAACATGGACGCGCGTGCAGTTGCCTTACTGTATTAAAACTTTAATCAGGATAAAACTGTATATTAAAAGCTAACATAAGCAGTAGCATTTACGAATAACAGTGTATCTAAAAGTATGCAACAAACAAACATAGGCCTACCATTAAAAGCCATGCTTGCACAGGTTCTGCACGATCCTCTTCAATAATATCCTCTGCTTCTCAATCGGGCTCAAACTGATAAGCGATATTAACGACGCCTTGTTTAAAATACAACCGGAGCACATGCCGCTGAGGTGAGGGGCG